>NC_041386.1:142682619-142736596 GCF_002162155.2 Triticum dicoccoides
ACGTCCACCCCAATCACTCCACAAATGGACAAAAGTGGACATCCATTTGCGTCTAGCGTTGGAGTTGGCCTTACAACCGGACTTGGCAAATCCGACCCCTAAATATCCGTGGACGCGTCCGGACATGCCCGCGGGTGCATCCAGACGAGCCCTCATATTTTTGTTTCGATATTCACATATCTCAAATCATGACTCTTAAATCCGTGGAAATACATGCACGTCGATCATACAAGCCATTGTCGCATGTAAATAGTAAATTTTGTTCAGACAATGTGTCGAACACATCAAGCGCAAGACGGAGCTAGAGAGTTGTCGAACGTAAGCGGTGGCGTCCAGGCCGGAGACGATGTTAGAATAAATCGGAGGCGCATAGTCGATCCATCGAGGACCAAGCAATCACACAAGCACAACACCGAGATTTGTTAACGAGGTTCATCGATATGGCTACATCCCGGGCATAACTAGGGGCGCTGTTGGGAATCGTTGCATGGAAAAACAAATTTTTTCTACGCACACATATTGATCTATCCATGGAGATGCATAACAACGATGAGGAGAGTGTGTCTACGTACCCTCATAGAGCGTAAGTGTAAGCGTTTCACAATGCGATTGATGTAGTTGAACTTCTTCGCGCTTCAACCGATCAAGTACCGAACGCACGACACCTCCGCGTTCTGCACACGTTCAGCTCGGTGACGTTCCTCGCCTTCTTGATCCAGCAAGATGTCGAGGTAGTAGATGAGTTCCGTCAGCACGACGGCGTGGTGGCGGTGATGGTGAAGTGGTCTCCGCAGGGCTTCGCCTAAGCACTACAAAAATATGACCGGAGGTGTAAACGGCGGAGGGGGGCATCACACACAGCTAACAATTGATCTGGGGTGTGCTAGGCGCCCCCTCCCACATATGTATAGGTGGGAGGGAGGGAGGAGCAGCCAAAGGAGGCACCCAAGTAGGAGGAATCCTGCTTGGGGTCCCTCCCAAGCTGCGCCACCTTTCCTTATTTGGAGTGCGGGGAAAGGCAGGGGAGGGTGGCTGAACGTATCTATAATTTTTGATTGTTCCATGCTATTATATTATCTGTTTTGGATGTTTTATATGCATTAATATGCTATTTTATATGATTTTTGGGACTAACCTATTAACCTAGAGCCCAGCGCCAGCGTCGGTTTCTGTTTTTCCTTCTTTTAGAGTTTCGCATAAAAGGAATACCAAACGGAGTCCAAACAGAATAAAACTTTCGCGATAATTTTTCTTGGACCAGAAGACACCCAGGAGACTTGGACTGCAAGTCAGAAGAGCCACGAGGCAGCCATAAGGGTGGACGGCGCGCCCCCCAACCTTGTGTGCCCCTCGGTGACCCCCTGACATAGATCTTCCTCCTATATATACTCATATACCCTGAAAACTTTTAGGAGAGCCACACAACCACTTTTCCACCGCCGCAACTTTTTATACCCGTGAGATCCCATCTAGGGATCTTTTCCAGCATCCTACCGGAGGAGGATTCGATCACGGAGGGCTTTTACATCAACACCATTGCCTCTCCAATGAAGCGTGAGTAGTTTACCATAGACCTACGGGTCCATAGCTAGTAGCTAGATGGCTTCTTCTCTCTCTTTGACTCTCAATACCATGTTCTCCTCGATGTTCTTGGAGATCTATTTGATGTAATACTCTTTCGCGGTGTGTTTGCCGAGATCCGATGAATTTTGGATTTATGATCAGCTTATCTATGAATACTATTTGAATCTTCTTTGAATTCTTATATGCATGATTTGATATCTTTGCAAGTCTCTTCGGACTATCGATTTGGTTTGGTCAACTAGATTGGTTTTTCTTGTAATGGGAGAAGTGCTTAGTTTTGGGTTCAATCTTGCGGTGTCCTTTTCCAATGATAGTAGGGGCAGGAAGGTGCGTATTGTATTGTTGCCATCGAGGATAACAAGATGGGGTTTTCATCATATTGCTTGAGTTAAACCCGCTACATCATGTCATCTTACTTAATGTGTTACTCTGTGCTGATGAACTTAATACTCTAGATGCAGGCATGAGTCGGTCGATGTATGCAGTAATAGTAGTAGATGCAGAATCATTTCGGTCTACTTGACATAGACGTGATGCCTATATTCATGATCATTGCCTTAGATATCGTCATACACTGTGATACAGTGAGGTGCTATACAAACCGTTTTAACCCCTTTCTGCGACGACATTTGGAACCGTCGCCAAGTGAGTGTGGGCGATAGGGGGTCCTTCCCACACGACCCAGAAACCGTCGGGGATATGCCCTCCTGGCACACACGTTCGGCAAAATGAGGTCGTGTGCGAACGACGAGCGGTCAAATATGGTAATACGTACAGTAGAGCTAAAAAATACAATTATACAGGAAAAATTGTTTCTCGTCGCAGCTACATGCCACACAGTCAGTCCCCGCTAAAAAGTTTCCGTTCGTATGTACATCCCACACAGTCGCTCCAAGGAAAACATTTCCGTTCACAGGTACATCACACACAATTGTCCCCGTTAAATCGTTTGTGATAGCGTTGCCATTGCACACGATATTAACAATTTTATCGTTTGCGTTATTGAATGCATCACACACGGTGCGTAGAAGAAATTGTGTGGTAAAGGCTGTCCATCTCATATAGTTTTTATGTGGCGAACATTTGCACAAGATGGCCTAACGCAAACAGTTTTCAAGAGAAGGTCGTGTGTTATTGTTCATTGATCCAACACGGTTTATTCATAGAAACTGCGTGCGTTGCCTGAGGTCATCGCCCATGGTATTTTCTCAATAACCGTTTGCAATAGCAAACCCAATTAGCAGGCTAATTCGCCATTAGCAGGCTAATTGCCCTATTATTAATAATGATTTATTAATCTAATTGACATTCATATTAAGCACATAATATATTTCATTTTCATATTAAGGAAGCATGATTTCATAATTGAAATACATCAGAGTACAACATGATATAGCTTCAACACTCAGCTACCCCATTACACAACTGCACCAGCACCAAGTTTCACATGCAACATGTAGAACCTTTCGAAATTAACATCATAGACGGTATATAGACAATGCATCTCATGTGGAAATCTGCTGAAGCGTAAGGCGAATATTGAGCCTTCATTCATGTTGAAGGTCTTTGCAACTTTAGACCAGTGTCTATGGATGATTGACCGTCCATCCTTCGTCCTCTTCAGGAACACTTCAATATTGAACCGTGGGTGTTGTATGAAAACCTTCATCGCCTCCTGACCATAGAGGTGGTTTGAGAGGTAATCATCAGTGAACTGCTTTGGAAAGGTTTGAAAACAAGGATGTGCATAAATATCTTCTCTATATTGGAAATGGTGCAAAGGAATAGGAAGGCAAGGTATAATAGTTAGTACCATCTTGTAGTAAACTGATGTCTTCTTCATTGTGCAGACAAAGATCTTGTTGTTTTTTGTCGCTAATTTCTTTATCCTAACAATCTTTCCGAGTTTCTTGACTTGATTGATATTCATGTACAACTCATTTCCTCATATGCAAAAAGGGTCGAACAGTGGATCAAAACCTCTGACAGCAGGACCTACATGTGCAAAACCAAATTGTTAAAAACCTAAATATTAGAATGGTTCCTGCAATTGCACAATAATGTGACATTAGACAACGGACCATGCACGTGCTAACCTTGATTGTAAACCTTGGTGCTTCCCATTGTTTCCCTGCAACACATATAAGGTGGTTAGTCATCAGGTTAAGTAAGGGTTCGCATGCTATCAATAAAATATGTTGATGAAAAATAAGGACATTGCATATTCATCTGATTAATTCAAGACACATGGGAAACCCATTTATCCAAACCAAGCATGATAAAGAAATAGGAAATATAGCACTTGTATATGTTTCTCATGTATTAAGTGCTGCCAAATTCGATTTATTCCTCACACGCACAACAATACAAAATTCTACCCACGACAATTGGACATCGCATTGCAGAATTGAACCAAGAAGTGAACTAAACACCGCAACAAATGAACCAAACATTAATTGAGCACCACATTGCACAATATAACATACTCCTAATAGAAGATCATACAGTTAACCAAACCAAGCATGCTTAACAACTTGGAAATATAGCAATTGTATTTGTTTCTCATGTATTTACTACAACCAAATTCAATTTATTCCTCACATGGTATACAATAACAGAATGCACCCACAACTATTGAACATCACATTGCAGAATTGAACCAAATAGCTAACTAAACACCACAACACAAATGAACCAAACGTTAACTGAGCACCACATTGCACAATATATAACCAAACCAAGCATGCTTGACAACTTGGAGATATAGCAATTGTATTTGTTTCTCATGTATTTTGCAAAGATAAATTCGATTTATTTCTCACATGGAAGACAATACAAAATTGCAGCCTGAAGAATTGAACATCACATTTGCAGAATTGAACCAAACAGTTAACTGAAGACGACAACTAATTAACCAAACAGTTAGTGAAGGAGCACTGATACGTCTCCAACATATCTATAATTTATGAAGTATTCATGCTGTTGTATTATCATTCTTGGATGTTTTACAGTCATTTTATAGCAACTTTATATCATTTTTTGGGACTAACCTATTGACCCAGTGCCCAATGTTAGTTGCTGTTTTTGCTTGTTTTTACATCGCGGAAAATCAATATCAAACAAAGTCCAAACACCGCGAAACCTTTTGTGGATTTTGTATGGACCAGAAGACCACCAATGGGCCAGAGCAGCACCTGGGGGGTGCCTCGAGGGGGGCACAACCCACCACGGCACACCCACCTCGGTGGCCTCCCTTACCCCCCCTCTTTACCCTATAAATTCACAAATATTCCAAAAAAAACCCTGGGTTAACCTAGATCAAAAGTTCCGCCGCCACAAGGCTCTGTAGCCACCGAAAACCAATCTAGACCCCATTTTGGTACCCTGCCCGAGGGGGGGGGAATCATCTCGGGTGGCCACCTTTATCATCTCGGCGGCCACCACGATGAGGAGGGAGTAGTCCACCCTCGGGGCTGAGGGTTTGCACTAGTAGCTATGTGTTTAATCTCTCTCTCTCTCTCTCTTGTGTTATTGAGATGTCACAATCTTGATGTATCGCAGGCTTTGTTAATATAGTCGGATCATATGGTGTTTTCCCCTCTCTATCTTGTGATGAATTGAGTTTTTCCCTTTGAGATTTCGTTGTTATCGGATTGAATACTTTTATGGATTTGAGAACACTTGATATATGTCTTGCAATTGAATACCCGTGGTGACAATGGGGTATCATATTGATTCACTTGATATATGTTTTGGCACTCAACTCGCGGATTCCCGAGGTGACATTGGGGTAATCTATGCATAGGGGTTGATGCACGTTCTTGTCTTTGTTTCTCTAGTAGAAATCTTGGGGCACTCTTTGAAGTTCTTTGTGTTGGATTGAATATTATGAATCTGAATTTGCTTTGGTGTTATTTTAGTACGAACTCTTGGTTAGATCGATCGGAAAGATTACTTCGTGTTATTTTAGTACGAACTCTAGGATAGATTGATCGGAAAGAATAGCTTTGAGGTGATTTCGTACCCTACAAACAATTCCGTCTTATGTTCTCCACTAGATAGGAACTTTGGAGTGATTCTTCATTGCACGTTGAGGGACGATTATATGATCCAATTATATTAGCACTGTTGAGAGATTGCACTAGTGAAAGTATGGACCCTAGGCCTCATTTTCAAGCATTGCAATACCGTTTTTGTGCCGGTTTACTATTTGCTACCTTGCTTGTTTTATTTATTCATATTATAAAAATATATTTCTACCATCCATATTACACTTTTATCACCATCTCTTCCCCGAACTAGTGCACCTATACAATTTGCCATTGTATTGGGTATTGTCGGTGTCAAAACCGGCGGATCTTGGGTAGGGGGTCCCGAACTGTGCGTCTAAGGCGGATGGTAACAGGAGGCGAGGGACACGATGTTTACCCAGGTTCGGGCCCTCTTAATGGAGGTAATACCCTACGTCTTGCTTGATTGTTCTTAATGATACGAGTATTACAAGAGTTGATCTACCACGAGATCGTAGAGGCTAAACCCTAGAAGCTAGCCTATGGTATGATTGTCCGTTGTCCTACGGACTAAACCCTCTGTTTTATATAGACACCTGAGGGGGCTAGGGTTATACAGAGTCGGTTACAAGGGAGGAGATCTACATATCCGTATTGCCTAGCTTGCCTTCCACGCCAAGGAGAGTCCCATCCGGACGCGGGACGAAGTCTTCAATCCTGTATCTTCATAGTCCAACAGTCTGGCCAAAGGATATAGTCCGGCTGTCCGGAGACCCCCTAATCCAGGACTCCCTCAGTAGCCCCTGAACCAGGCTTCAATGACGATGAGTCCAGCGCGCAGTATTGTCTTCGGCATTGCAAGGCGGGTTCCTCCTCCGAATACTCCATAGAAGATTTTGAACACAAGGATAGTGTCCGGCTCTGCAAAACAAGTTCCACATACCACCGTAGAGAGAATAACATTTCCACCAATCCAATCTACTGACACGTTTTGACAGCATGACATCATGTCACGGCCCGGTCTTTATTCGAACCGTTTTTCTCAACCAGCACCACACATATTGCGGGGCGGTTTTCTCGACACGTCTTGTCAAAGCAGAGATCGTGTCCCCCTTATTACGAGATTCTCATCAATACGGACGTGGGTAACCCAACCGCTTCATTACTTACGGCGCTTGGGGAATAATAGGTTTTACCAAGTGAGGGGGGAGCCACATCGCCTCTTCCGCCCTTATAAAGGAACAATAATTCACCCTCTTCACCCGTACCTTCTTCCCAACTCATTCCATTCTGCTCAGGCTCCAATGCGCGAGCGTTCACCTCCTCTACCCACAAGAGGTCTTCCGAAGATGTATGGATCCGGAGCAGGAGGCAAATGGATGGCCTCTACCGTCCGAGAGAAGGATATCAAAAAGCTTTGGGAGGCCGGGTATCTGGCCAAGAAAATCGGCCACCGTCTCCCAACGGCGGGACAGATCGTCCCCACTCCGGAACCCCATGGGAGGGTTGTATTCCTCCCTCACTTTGTCCGCGGGCTGGGATTTCCCCTCCACCCATTCGTTCGGGGTATCATGTACTATTATGGGATCGATCTTCACGATCTGTCCCCTAATTCCTTCCTCAACATCTCGACATTCATTGTCGTGTGCGAGGCTTTTCTCCGTGTTTCGCCACACTTCAGTTTATGGCTGAAGGTCTTTAACGTGAGGCCCAAGGTGGTGGGCGGCGAGCACGTCAAGTGCGGGGGCGCTATGGTGAGAAAGACGCCCAATGTCATATGGCCAACATGAACCTTTAATGATTCTGTCAAGGAGTGGCAACAACAGTGGTTTTACATCACTGAGCCGAGTGGTAAGGAGCGGGCCGCTTCTCCCGAGTTTCTATCCGGTGCCCCTCAGCGGCTTACGTCCTGGGTCAAGAAAGGACTGGATTGGTCCTCGTCCGACGAACTGCCGGTGCTCCAGACGCACGTTAAAGATATGGCAGATAAGAACATTGAACTCGTCGACGCAGTCCAGGTGATGTTAGTCCGCCGGATACTGCCTTGTCAACACCGGACTTGCAATCTATGGGAATTTGATCCGGCCAGGCACCAAACCTTGCGAAGGCTCTTCGGCTCATCGCATGAGGACATTTGGAAGGTGCTTTTTAAGTCCAGCAAATCATGGCTGGATTCCGCCGAAGACCGCGGGTACCAACTGTCCCACCCTGCAAGTTCGGTGAGTTCATCAACCTTTCCATCCGCATGACCCAAAGGAAGCGCTTGATGCGTGTTTATTCAACTTTTCCCAGAGCTGGATGAAGAAGGCGGAGCGGATTCATTGTCCGGCCCCGCTGCCCGAAGACCCGGCCATCCCACTTCTGACGAAGATGCTGGTCCCGGCGCCTTACAAGGTGCCAAAGAAGACGGACGAGAAGGAGGCTAAAAAGACCTGGGGCGGCCTTCGTCCTCGCGGCACTTCGGGCACAATACCTGAAGGCTCTGATGCCCATTCCTCCTTCGAAGAGGACGAAAAGGAGGAGGGAGATGACCCCCCTGCGGAGGGAAGAAGGAAGAGGACGGCCTCCGCATCCTTGGAGGCCAGACTACCCGAAAGAGGAAAGATTCCTCGTCAAGGGGAGTCTCCTGCCACCGCCGACAGCGGCCTGGCATGGGATCCCAGGGCCCAACCCCTGGTGAACTCGTGAGTATCCGAATACGTTTAAGCGTCTAGACTCATCGTGGCTTAGTATTTTAACCTAAGCCGTATATTTCTTGTAGTCCGGCAAGGTCCAGTACCGAACAATCCTCATCGGAGGACCTGCTGAGCTCAAACGCTGTGGAGAGCGGGACACCCTCGAAGGACCCTTCCTCCAAATAGGTGCCAAACACTGAGGCCTCGTCCCAAAAGGACCCCAGCCAAGGAGAAAAGGAAAAAACCGTGAAGGCAGCGCCTGGAGGTCGAACCGCAGGGGCCGGAGACGTGGGGAAAAAGATTCCGCCGGCAACCTCTGTCCATCCAGAAGTGTCAGATGCTTTGTTGGTGGCGCTACGAGATGCCTCCATCGTTGATGAACACCGTGCCCTGATGGGCGCGGTGATTGAGAAAATTCAGTCGACCGAGAGTGGACTGAACGAAGCGTGTATCAGTCTTATAAAAGGCTTTGGGGTATGTTTTATGAGTTATCGAAGAGTGTCATAGTATAGATAGTAGCCCATGATACACTGTTCGGTGAAAGAAAGAACCGGACAGGGGATCGAATTCATGATCTCAGGAAGACTCACTAAATGACATTGGTTTCTCTCCTATTTCAAGCAGATACCTGTAGCGGCTGCTGCCTCTCACACTGCGGAGATTGTTGGACTGAATCAAAGTATGGAGCGGGCCAGAGAAGAAATTGGGCGATTGCAAATGCAGTTGAGGGATAAACAAGGTATGCACCATTATTATGTGCATTTATTGTCAGATAAATGTTCAGTATGAAATAAGCCGCATAATTTGTGCTAGGAGTTATGACCGAAGTCGAGGCCCTCAAAAGGGCCATTGCCGAGGCCGAGAAAAAGGCGGCCACGGAGTGGACTCTTCGTGAGAAACACGAAGCCAGGGTTATTAAAGCCGAGCATAAGCTGCAAGAGGTCGTAAGTAAATGCGAGGCCTTGGAGCATAGTTTAACAGAGAAAGAGTCCGAACTCACCAAGGCGCGCCAAGCCACGAGCGACGCCCAGGGGGAAACCCAAAGCGTGCTGCAGGGGATCCAAGAGGTGAGGAAGATCGCCGCAGGTAAGTTTTTCCAATGTAAAGAAAATATTTGAAGGGACAACTATGTTTCTGATTGCGAATCTGGACTTCTCATGTGTATTTGCCGAGTTGCCGCACAGTATATCAGATGCCGCTCACTTCTACCGAGCCGAAAGAAGGAACACCGCCGACAAGCTTTTTTGGTCTGAGTATTTAGCACCGAATTATCCGGCGCCTTTTGCCGATCAACTAAAACAGCTGATCGAACTGCATAAGGCGGCGGAACTAGCCATGAAAGATGTGGTTATCCGGCTATGGCCTGCCGAACCGATTCCAAGCAGCTACTTCGGGCTCGTAAGGCGGCTTATAAGAGCTTGCCCTCGACTTGACGTCATCAAGCGGACGGTCTGTATAGAAGGAGCGCGAATGGCCTTCGCCCTTGCAAAGGTGCACTGGGGGAAGATGGATGCCGAAAAGCTGGTGAATGAAGGACCGCCGGAGGGGAAGGAGCACCGCAAGCCCGAATCATATTATAAGAGTGTCCTGAAAGGATCCTACCTTGCGGCGGAGCTATGTACCAAGGACATTATATTTCCCTGAATGCGGATCATGTTGTTCGTTGTAATGTTTAAACAAGGTCATTGATATGTCGCCTGTTATACAAAAGTTTACCCTCCTGTGCGGCCGTTTGTATATTAAGGCTGAGAGTTGGCCAGTCGTTGGCTTCTGCCCCCACTTAAGGAGTACGAGGGTGTTCGGGATAAACCCGAGCACTCTTTATCCCAGTTTTAGGTCCTCCAAGGGAGGTGCTCAGCACAACAAACCAGGCAATCGGACTATAGGGCTTTATCACTCTCACTTAGCCAGAGGAGCTTTAGTATGGTCGGCGCAACCCCTTGTGTTTGGAAGACCGTACTAGGGGCTCTATAAGTGCCCGATCAAAGAAAAAAGCCGATCCATCGCACACTGCATTGGTTATGGCATTATGCGGGAGAAATCCTTAAAGATTTTGCGACCGCTCGAACAGCTGACCAGCTCTCGCCGTATCATGACAGTCAGTTTTCGGCTTTCTCTACTGAGGTGCTCGTCCGGAAGAACCGGGACACAATCGTAGTAGTTCTCCCAGTGCTACCTTAGCCGATATAGCGGAACGTAAGGTACCAAAACATAGGAGCCGGGCAAACCCAACTATTGACCCAAGACATGATTCGGAGCTGATGCATATAATGCTATAAGTTCGGGGTGCCGAACTTCCATGAAGGTGTTCGGACTTGTATTGCCGTGCTACGGGGAAAACGAAGCCCCTGACATATTTAAGGCATATCGTTGTGTATGGATGCCATTTGACGAAATGATTTCGATGAGAAATAATCAGTGGTAAAATGTTATATAAATCCACATGTTGTATATGAATAATACGTCTATGCGTATGGGTACAAGTAATGTGATAAAAAAGGAGTTGTGATAGCAGAACCTGCTGTGACCAGGGGGAAGAGGTTGAGTGCGGATCCGTATTGTAGCCGGATGTTCGCTGCGGGGAATGTCTAAGGATCCCCAGACGCGTTCGAGCTGCCTCTGTAGAGTCCGTCCTGGTCGGTGCGAAGGTGAACCTGTGAAGGAAATATAAGAAATGTTTGCATGCCAGAGGGCGGTTGAGCCGCTGAGTTCGGCCTGTCGTGGCCTTCGCCGGAGTGTTTAATTGAGCCCTGGACGAGCCGGAGTATCCTTCCGCAAAGTAGTTCGGAGCCCCTTGACGGTGTCTGGGAGCCTAGGTGTCGACTCGAGGTTTGGCTGCAAGGTGTTGCTGGGTGTTCCTGCTGCTAAGGCAGTGATGTATTTGTTGGTGCCGAAGGAAAATTTGGCCTTGCCATGAACCGTGATGACGCCGCGTGGACCGGGCATTTTGAGCTTACGGTAGGCATAATGTGGTATCACGTTGAATCGAGCAAACGCGGTTCGCCCGAGCAGTGCTTGATAGTCACTGCGGAAGGGGGCGATTTCGAAGATTAACTCTTCGGTACGGCAATTTTCTGGTGACCCGAAGATTACCTCGAGGGAAATGGAGCCTGTGCAGCTGACCTCCATATCTGGTATGATGCCTCTAAAAGTGGCCTTAGTGGGCTTGATCGCTGACTGATCCATGCCCATCTTGCGCACTGTATCCTGGTAAAGCAGATTTAAACTGCTACCTCCTTCCATAAGGACTCGAGTGAGGTGGAACCCGTCTACTATTGGGTCGAGGATTAGTGCGGCTGGATTGCCCCAATTGGCTGTAACCGGATGATCCGTGCGGTTGAAGGTGACCGTCCCTAGCTTATATTGTGGGACAGCGAGTTCCGTTGAGCCTCCATCTTTAAGGGTGTATATCTGGTCCAAGTGGGCCAGTTGGGTGGTATTTACCACATTCACCGATTAAGTATGGGGGGGGGTTCTTTTGCCCTCCTGTGTTCGGAAATCTGGGCTCTTCGTTGCTATCGTCGCTTTGAGACCCCTCTTCATGTTTGGCGCCTGCCTTGCCAGCTTGTTTGAAGACCCAGCATTCTCTGTTTGTATGGGTGGCTGGCGTTTCTGGGGTGCCATGAATTTGGCATTGGCGAGCGAGTATGCGATCCAGACTGGATGGATCTGGATTTGTATTTTTGTGGGGCCCTTTCCGTTGACCGAGCTTTGAGACCCTGAACCCAGCATTAACTGCCGTATTATTGGTTTTATCACCATATTTGCGGCACTTGTGTTTGTTGCGTCGTGATTTGCCGTTGGCATCTTTGTTATCCGGAGTGCCCGAATTCCTGGATGTGTTGTTGCTGCGAGCCAGCCAGCTATCCTCGCCCGCGCAAAAGCGGGTCATGAGTGTCGTGAGGGCTGCCATAGACTTTGGCTTCTCCTGGCCGAGGTGTCGGGCAAGCCACTCATCGCGGGTGTTATGCTTGAATGCCGCTAAGGCCTCTGCATCCGGACAGTCGACAATTTGGTTTTTCTTAGTCAGGAACCGAGTCCAGAATTGTCTGGCCGATTCCCCTAGCTGCTGAGTTATATGGCTCAAGTCATCAGCATCCGGTGGTCGCACATAAGTGCCCTGGAAGTTGTCAAGAAATGCGTCTTCCAGATCCTACCAACTGCCGACAGAGTCTGCTGGCAAGCTACTCAGCCAATGCCGAGCTGGTCCTTTGAGTTTTAGTGGGAGGTACTTGATGGCATGTAGATCATCACCGCGAGCCATGTGGATGTGAAGGAGGAAATCCTCAATCCATACAGCGGGATCTGTTGTACCATCGTATGATTCGATATTTACGGGTTTGAAACCCTCCGGGAATTCATGATCCATAACTTCATCAGTGAAGTATAGGGGGTGTGCGGCGCCTCTGTGCCGAGCTATATCACGACGCAGTTCATATGAGTCTTGTCTGCTATATTCGGCCCGGCCAGATTTGCTTTTGGTGTATCTGGCGCGACGATCATCATCCCGTATTGGTGCGCGTGCCCGTGACCCGTATATTGACCTTGCAAGTTTTGCCTTACTGTCCAATACGTCTCGCAGGTCCCGTGTGTTGCCCCGGGCCTTGTTATTTTTGATTGAGTGGCGGCGGGGTGCAGGCTGAACTACTAGTTGAAATGCCTCTCTGGCTCGGCCACGCAGTGGCCGGTCAGCCGCATTGTACACTGGTGAATGAGGTTTCAATGCTTCCTCCTCGAGGTGAGGTAGCAACCTGCGTTTTGGGTAACTCTTGGAGGGGCGCTCGAGTTCGTATTCCTCGGCCGCAAGGACTTCAGTCCATCTGTCTGCTAGCAAGTCTTGATCAGCTTGAAGCTATTGTTTCTTTTTCTTCAGGCTATGTGCCATGGCCATAAGTCGGCGCTTGAAGCGCTCCTGCTCGACGGGGTCCTCAGGCACGATAAATTCTTCGTTGCTGAGGCTCGCTTCGTCTTCGGAGAGAGGCATGTAATTGTCCTCCTCTGGTTCTCCATCTGCTGCCTGCTCTGGAGGGCTAGCTTGTTCATCCTCCGGCTCTACATCGTGCTGGAGGGGATTGTGGTTGTCTTCGGCACTATCCGAGTGTTATTATCTCCTGTGCCGGTATCACTACTTTTGCTGTGGTGGGACTTAGAGCGGCGCCGCTGACGTCGGTGCTTGGGTTGCTTCTTGGAGGGGTCATCCTCCACTGTCTTGTTGCCATTGCCTTCTTTAGGGGTGTCCACCATGTATATGTCGTATGATGAGGTAGCGGTCCAGCGCCCTGTGGGCGGTGGTTCCTGCTCGTCTCCTGCATCATCGTCCATACCGTCGATGTCTTCAGAGTCGAAGTCGAGCATGTCGGTTAAATCGTCGACAGTGGCTACTAAGTGGGTGGTGGGTGGGCAGCGAATTTCTTCATCGTCTGCATCCCATTCTAGCCGGACATAGTTCGGCCAAGGTTCTCCTGACAGGGAGAGATACCTTAATGAATTTATCACATCGCCGAAGGGTGTGTGCTGAAAGATATCCGCGGAGGTGTACTCCATGATCGTCGCCCAGTCGGATTCGGCAGGCACGGATGTAAGCGGCTCGGAGTCCGTGGCCGGGGGTGAATCCAGTGGTTCGGCAACACGGCTCTCATAAGGGGTGAAGTCAGTATCCGGCTCTATCACCACTGAGAGTGCGGCCTCCATGGTGGGGTCTATCCCTCCGCTCTCGGATGGCGCGATTTGCTCTGGATTGACGGCCGGAGTAATTGCAGATGCGATCTCCTGAATATTGTCCGATGGCAGAGTTACGTCATGCTCGTCGTGAATGTGCGGCGCATCTGCCATGGGCTCGAATCCGTCGAAGATCAAGTATCCGCGGATGTCGGTAGTGTAGTTTAAGTTTCTGAACCCGAACTGATGGCCAGGGGTGTAGCTCTCGATCTGCTCTAGATGGCCAAGCGAATTGGCCCGCGGTGTGAAGCCACCGAATACGAAGATCTGTCCAGGGGGAAAACCTCACCTTGGACCGCATCGTTACCGATGATCGAAGGAGCCATCGAGCCTTACGGTGACGGAACAGTGGAACTCTCAATGAAAGCACCAATGTCGGTGTCAAAACCGGCGGATCTCGGGTAGGGGGTCCCGAACTGTGCGTCTAAGGCGGATGGTAACATGAGGTGGGGGACACGATGTTTGCCCAAGTTCGGTCCCTCTTGATGGAGGTAATACCCTACGTCCTACTTGATTGTTCTTGATGATATGAGTATTACAAGAGTTGATCTACCACGAGATCATAGAGGCTAAACCCTAGAAGCTAGCCTATGGTATGATTGTCTGTTGTCCTACGGACTAAACCCTCCGGTTTATATAGACAGCGGAGCGGGCTAGGGTTATACAGAGTCGGTTACAAGGGAGGAGATCTACATATCCGTATTTCCTAGCTTGCCTTTCACGCCAAGGAGAGTCCCATCCGGATAAGGGACAAAGTCTTCAATCTTGTATCTTGATAGTCTAATAGTCCGGCCAAAGGATATAGTCTGGTTGTCTGGAGACCCCCTAATCCAGGACTCCCTCAGGTGTGTTGGGGATACAAGAGATTTCTTGTATTTGGCTGTAGGGTCGTTTGAGAGAGACCATCTTCATCCTACACCTCCCACGGACTGATAAACCTTAGGTCATCCACTTGAGGGAAAATTGCTACTGTCCTACAAAACTCTGCGCTTGGAGGCCCAACACGAGTCTACAAGAATAAAGTTGCCTAGTAGACGTCAAGCTCTTTTCTGGCACCGTTGCCGGGGAGGTGAGTGCTTGAAGGTATATCTTTAGATCTTGCAATCGAATCTTTTAGTTTCTTGTTTTATCACTAGTTTGGTTTATAAAAGAAAACTACATAAAAATGGAATTAAGGTGCATCATATTATTGATCATCTTTCTTGAAAATGATGGTTCGGAAAATTGTGCTCAATTGTTAGAAGAAGAAGTCAATAAAATGTTTGGCACACAATATTTGAATGATGAGCATGATTGCAATGTTGTTAGTATGAATTCTTTGAATATCCAAAATGCTAATGATGATTTCACAAGTCATGACAAAAATGTTTCTTATAAGCATGTCAATTTTTGTGGAGTGCATAAAGTTTGTGAAGACGTGCCTTATAGGGAAGATGGATTTTGCAAGAAGCATAAACATGATAGAACTAATTCTTTGCTCAAAGTGATAGATGAATTTTCTACAACATTATGTTCTCTTTGTCCTATTACTTGTGAACTTTGCAATAAGGTTGGTCATCTTAATTTCCAATCTATGCTTTTTCATCATCGAATCGTGTCCAAATATTACAATAACTTGATCAACCTTGAACTTTATAATGAGCTTTGTCTATTTTTGGGGAGTGAAGAATTGACATATAAAAATAGTTGGGTTGAAGTATTCATTCTCACAGATAACATTGAAACTAAACTAAAGAATATCTATATGTTTCACATGGTAAATTGCAATGAGAATGCTTATATTGCCAACTATAGAAATATGGCAAAACCAATAGAATATAAAAGGAATACTAATGAAAGGGTAAAGATTTCCACTTTCCCTCCTATTGTCTCTCATGATGAAATAGGTGACGAGGAGGAGCTCCCTATTCAACCATTCTCATCAATAAGAAGCGTGAAAAAATTAATTAAACCCACATGTGATGTGGTGAAGAATAAGAAAGAATAAAGAATAGAGGTAAAAAGTCATCTCTCCCAAATAGTGTTGCTCCTATTATTGTTGTGCCTCATGAAAATGAATCAAAATAATTTTGGAGGATGATGCACTTGATGATGATATTGCTTCTATGTCTTATGGCACAATGTGTGAGAGCACTATTGATGATGATTTTGTTATGCCTATTGCTTGTTGTGATTGGGAAGATAATGATACTTCTTATAATCTTGGAAATATTTTTGGCACCAACTTGGGAAATTATGATGATAGCAATTGTTATACCGTTGGTGCTATTCACACTATTGATGATGAGAATGATTATGCTTATGATATGCTAAGACACAAGCTTGGGGATGCTATGTTTGATGAGAATGACATGTTTGAGAATTTATTTGCTGCAATTAATGTTTGTCCCAATCTTGGGGATGCTATGCTTAATGAAGATGATCTTTTTAGTCCCCTTACTGTGAATGATCAAATTTGCTATGATGATTGCATGCCTCCCAAGTATGATGATTATTGTGATGACACTTATGTTATAAAAAGTAGTGGTAATTATTGTCATAATTTTGAATATCCTTCTACTGAACATTACTCTCATAACGTGGGAATAGTTTATAGTATTCGAGTTTCATATGATACTCCCACCATTATGAATGAGAATAAAATTGCTTATATGGAGAGTAATAAATTTTCTATGCTTGTGGATCATGAAAAGAATGTTTTTTGTGATGGTTATATTGATGAATATATTCATGATGCTACTGAAAATTATTATGAGAGAGGAACTTATGATTCATGATGCTCTCTTTATGTTTCAATTCTTATCTTTTATGCGAGCATCATTGAAATCATCATGCCTAGCTAAAAGGCATTAAAGAAAAGCGTTTGTTGGGAGACAACCCAACACTTTTACCTACTGTTTTTGTGTGTTCACATTATTAAGATATTGTATTAATCATGTTTTATTGCTTTTGTTTCAATAAAGTTCCAAGTAAGACCTTTCGGATGGCTTACGGCGATAGTTGGTTTGATCTTGTTGAAAAACAAAAACTTTTGTGCTCAGGAAAACAATTCTGATTTTTAACAGAAGCGTGATAAAATGCTGATTCTTTTTGTGGAATATTAATAGACAAATTACCCTGGCTTTCCTATTTTTCGGAATTTTTGGAGTAGCAGAAGTATGGTTGGAGTACAGATTACTAGAGACTGTTCTGTTTTTGACAGATTTTGTTTCCAATGCATAGTTTGCTTGTTTTCTAATTTCCATGGCTTATATTTCTCAATATAAATTGTGGAAATGATATGCTACAGTATGCATTGTGTGAGAACAATTATGAATCTCTTTGACAATACCAAAAGTGAAATGGTCTGCTCTTTATCATACTAACCTATCTCACAAAGTTCCGTTAAGTTTTGTGTGATTGAAGTTTTCAAGTTTTGGGTGAGATGAGGAGAATAAAGAGTGACAAGACCCTAAGATTTGGGATTCCAAGTTAATATTTAAGAAAGATCTAAGCAACTAAGCTTGGGGATGCCCCGGAAGGCATCCCCTCTTTCGTCTTCAATATTATCGGTAACCTCACTTGGAGCTATATATGTCTTCATTCCTCACATGATATGAGTTTTATTTGGAGCATCATTTTATTTTTTAGGATTTTCTTTCTGTTATTTATAATAATGTTTTGCATCTTTTATTTCAATAAAAGTGGCAATGATAGCCTTTGTCATGCTTATTTTGCAAGTATACATATTGCTGTTTGAAAACAAAAAGTTTACCGCAGTTGCACAAATTCCCTAGAAAAGTCAGAATGTGATAAAATGTTGAAACTTTTTGCAAAATGACCTATGATAAATTTTCTACAATGTGACATTTTTCATAACTTTTGGAGTTAGGGAAGTATTGATACTCTTGCATACTTTTACAGATAGTAATGTTTTTGCAGATTGCCATTATGTTTGCATTGTTTGCATATGTTTGCTTGTTTAATGATTCTATTTGAGGATAGGAGTATTAATTATGCAGAGGCATTTAGTGTGCAATGTTGAATAATAATTTTAGTGATTTGCTACAGTAGAGAATGATAAGGTTTTTGCATTGTTTGCATATGTTTGGTTGTTTAATGATTCTATTTGAGGATAGGAGTATTAAATATGCACAGGCATTTAGTATGCAATGTTGAATAATAATTTTAGTGATTTGCTACAGTAGAGAATGATAAAGTTTTTGCATTGGTTTATACTAACTTATCTCATGAGTTCTTGTTGAGTTTTGTGTGGATGAAGCTTTTGAGATTTAGGAAAACCGTGATATGAGAAAAATTAAGGAGACACAAAAGCTGAAGCTTGGGGATGCCCATGGCAGCCCAAGATAATATTTCAAGAAGTCTCAAGCATCTAAGCTTGGGGATGCCCCGATAGGCACCCCACCTTTCCTCTTCAAAAATTATCGGTTAGTATCGGTTGAGCCTAAGTTTTTGCTTCTTCACATGATGTGTGCTATTCTTGGAATATCATTTTATTTTGCTTTGCTTGATGTTTTAATAAAATACTTCAATCTGAAAGTTTATAAATAAAATAGAGTCCTCAAATAGTTTCCACGGAGGCTAGGTAAGCGGCATTCATATCTCATCAACGAAGCTCTTTTCTATGGAATTGCTCTAGTGCTTCACTTATATCTTTTTGAGCACGGTGTGCTTTAGTATTTTTGAAGAAATTCTCTCTTGCTTCACTTAAATTAATTTGAGAGAAAGAAATATTATGCTCATGATCTTCATTCATTTATTTTTGGACTAGCTTGTCATTTACTCTTGTGCTTCACTTATATCCTATGAGTAAATTGTTGAATAAATTGAATGACATGAAGTTGAAATCATATCATGCCTTGTGGTAGCTTCACATTGGGTTTAGAAAGTGAAATCTTTTGAGGCTTGACAATCACAATATTGGTCATACAAGCAATTCACGAATAATTAGTATAAGGAAGAGAACTTTCACATACAAATACACTATCATGGAAATCTTTTGTGATTGTGAGCCCCCATCGAAATATCATATGCCCAAATTGTTGACGTTGGACAAGGAAGACAACGTAATGGTTTATGTTTGTTCATATTGACATAGAAGTTATATTGTCATAGATCCTTCAACATGTGGTGATTGCCCCCATCTTTGCTAGCCAAAAATTCTGCACCAAGTAGAGATACTACTTGTGCATCCAAAAACCCTTAAACCCAAATCTTATTTTCAAGAGTCCACCATACCTACCTAAGGATTGAGCAAGATCCTTCAAGTAAGTTGTCATCAATGCAATAAGGCAATAAAAATTGCTTCTAAAAGTGATAGATCATTTAGTGTAAGAGAAAATTGAGCATTGTACAAACTTGTGATGGCAAAGAATAAAAGCGACAGACTGCATAATAAAGGTTGCTATCATAAGGGGCAATATAATGTGACGTTCTTTTGCACTAAGGGGTTGATCATACAAACAAATAAGTGCATGGCAACCTCTGCTTCCCTCTGCGGAGGGCCTATCTTTTACTTTTATGAATTTACTTTTATGCAAAGAGTCAAAGTTCTTCTCTCTATTCCTTTTTATTTTCTCTTTTAGCAGGCATCATGTGGTGAGGAAAGATCTAGGCACATATATCCAGTTGGATATGGGTAGCATGAGTTATTATTGTTGACATCACCCTTGAGGTGAATACATTGGGAGGCGAAATTATAAGCCCCTATCTTTCATGTGTCTGGTTGAAACGTTTTGCTCATGTGTATGCGGTGAGTGTTAGCAATCATAGAAGACTATATGATGGTTGAGTATGTGGAGCTGTTACTTAGACTCTGTTGAATACGTTGGGTTGAAATTGCTTGGTGACTGAGAACATAGGTTGTTGAGTTTCAAGAGAATTCATTGTCTGAACCTTAACATGTGAATTGGTTGCTACTTTAAAACATGAGAAATTTTATGAGAAAAGAGTTGTTGTCATGATACTAGGAAAAGTGATTGAAATTGTCATTGATCAAACTTGTGCACTTTGCTAGCATCCACACTTCATAAATTATTTCTTTTATCATTTACCTACTCGAGGACGAGTAGGAATTAAGCTTGGGGATGCTGATACGTCTCCAACGTATCTATAATTTATGAAGTATTCATGCTGTTATATTATCATTCTTGGATGTTTAACAATCATTTTAAAGCAACATTATATCATTTTTTGGGACTAACCTATTGACCCAGTGCCCAATGCCAGTTGTTGTTTTTTGCTTGTGTTTTACATGGCAGGAAATCAATATCAAACGGAGTCCAAACACCGCGAAACTTTCTGTGGATTTTTTATGGACCAGAAGACCACCAATGGGCCAGAGCAGCACCTGGGGGGTGCCCCGAGGGGGGCACAACCCACCAGGGCGTGCCTGGGGGCCCAGGCGCGCCCAGGTGGGTTGTGCCCACCTTGGTGGCCTCCCGCACCCCCTCTTTACCCTATAAGTTCACAAATGTTCCAAAACTCTCGGGGTTAACCTAGATCAGAAGTTCCGCCGCCGCAAGGCTCTGTAGCCACCTAAAACCAATCTAGACCCCATTCCGGCACCCCGCCGGTGGGGGGAATCATCTCTGGTGGCCATCTTCATCATCCCGGTGACCACCATGATGAGTAGGGAGTAGTCCACCCTCGGGGCTGAGGGTTTGTACCAGTGGCTATGTGTTTAATCTCTCTCTCTCTCTCTCTCTTGTGTTCTTGAGACGTCACGATCTTGATGTATCACGGGCTTTGTTAATATAGTCGGATCATATGGTGTTTTCCCCTCTCTATCTTGTGATGAATTGAGTTTTTCCCTTTGAGATTTCGTTGTTATCGGATTGAATACTTTTATGGATTTAAGAACAGTTGATATATGTCTTGCAATTGAATACTCATGGTGACAATAGGGTATCGTATTGATTCACTTGATATATGTTTTGGCACTCAACTCGCGGATTCCCGAGGTGACATTGGGGTAACCTATGCATAGGGGTTGATGCACGTTCTTGTCTTTGTTTCTCCGGTAGAAATCTTGGGGCACTCTTTGAAGTTCTTTGTGTTGGATTGAATATTATGAATCTAAATTTGCTTTGGTGTTATTTTTGTACGAACTCTTGGTTAGATCGATCAGAAAGAATAGCTTCGTGTTATTTTGGTATGAACTCTAGGATAGATTGATCAGAAATAATAGCTTTGAGGTGGTTTCGTACCCTACAAACAATTTTGTCTTATGTTCTCCGCTAGATAGGAACTTTGGAGTGATTCTTCATTGCACCACTAGTATGTACAACGAGCTCCTAAACAAATGGTTTTAAACCCCTTTCCATGACAGCATTTGGAACCGTTGCCAAGTGAGTGTGGGCGATAGGGGGGGTCCTTCCCACACGACCCAGAAACCATCGAGTATATGCCCTCCTAGCACGCAAGCTCGGCAAAATGAGATTGTGTGCGACCGGCGAGCGCTCAAATATGGAAATACGTATAGTAGAGCTAAAAAATACAATTATACCGCGAAATTGTTTTCGGTTGCATGCACACAGTCAGTCCCCGCCAAATGTTTTCGTTCGTATGTACATCCCACACAGTCGCTCCAAGGAAAACGTTTCCATTCACAGGTGCATCACAAACATTTTTTCCCGTTAAATCGTTTGCGTTATTGAATGTATCACACACGGTCCGTAGAAGAAACTGTGTGGCAAAGGCTCTCCATCGCACACAATTTTTATGTGGTAAACGTTTGCGCAAGGTGGCCTAACACAAACAGTTTTCAAGAGAAAGTCATGTGTGATTGTTCATTGATCCAACACAGTTTATTCCTAGAAACTGTGTGTGTTGCCTGAGGTCATCGCCCACGATATTTTTCCAACAACCATTTGCAATAGCAAAACCCAATTAGCAGGCTAATTCGCCATTAGCAGGCCAATTATCTGATTATTCATAATCCATTTATTAATCTAATTGACATTTCATATTAAGCACACAATATATTTCATTTTAATAATAGAAATACATCAGAGTACAACATCATATAGCTTCACCACTCAGCTACCCCATTACACAATTACACCAGAACCAAGTTTCACATGCAACATCTATAACCTTTCGAAATTAGCATCATAGACGGTACATAGACAAATGTATCTCATCTGGAAAACTGCTGAAGTAGAAGGTGAATATTGAGCCTTCATTGATGTTGAAGGTCTTTGTAACTTTAGGCCAGTGCATGTGAATGATTGAACGTCCATCCTTCGTCCTCTTCAGGAACACTTCAATATTGAACCGTGGGTGTTGTATGAATACCTTCCTCGCCTCCTGACCATACAGGTGGTTTGAGAGGGTAATCATCAGTGAACTATTTTGGAAAGGCCTGAAAACAAGGATGTGCATAAAATATCTTCTCTATATTGGAAATGGGGAAAAGGAACAAAAAGGCAAGGTATAATAGTTAGTACCATCCTGTAGTGAACTGATGTCTTCTTCATTGTGCACACAAAGATCTTGTTGTTTTTTGTCGCTAATTTCTTTATCCTAACAATCTTTCTGAGTTTCTTGACTTGACTGATATTCATGGACAACTCATTTCCCCATATGCAAAAAGGGTCGAATAGTGGGTCAAAACCTCTGACAGCAGGACCTACATGTGCAAGACCAAATTGTTAAAAACCTAAATATTAGAATGGTTCCTGCAATTGCACAATAATATGCTATCAGACAACGAACCATGCACGTGCTAACCTCGATTGTAAACCTCAGTGCTTCCCATTGTTTCCCTGCAACACATATAAGGTAGTTAGTCATCAGGTTAAGTAAGGGTTCGCATGCTATCAGTAAAATATGTTGATGAAAAATAAGCACATTGCAGATTCATCAGATTAATTCAACCCATATGGAAAACCCATTTATCCAAACCAAGCATGATTATGAACTAGGAAATATAGCACTTGTATATGTTTCTCATGTATTAAGTGCAGCCAAATTTGATTTATTCCTCACATGCACAACAATACAAAAGTCTACCCATGACAATTGGATATCGCATTGCAGAATTGAACCAAGTAGTTAACTAAACACCGCAACAAATGAACCAACATTAACTGAGCACCACATTGCACAATATAACATACTCCTAATAAAAGATCAAACAGTTAACCAAACAGTTAACTACAGCCAATTGTAGCAATTGTATTTGTTTCTCATGTATTTACTATAGCCAAATTCAATTTATTCCTCACATGGTATACAATAACAGAATGCACCCACAATTATTGAACATCGCATTGCAGAATTGAACCAAACAGTTAACTAAACACCACAACACAAATGAACCAAACATTAACTGATCACCACATTGGACAATGTATAACCAAACCAAGCATGCTTGACAACTTGGAAATATAGCAATTGTATTCGTTTCTCATGTATTTTGTAAAGATAAATTTGATTTATTTCTCACATGGAAGACAATACAAAATTGCAGCCTGAAGAATTGAACATCACATTTGCAGAATTGAACCAACCAGTTAACTGAAGATGACAACTAATTAAGAAAACAGTTAATAAGTGAGCACCACACTGCACGACATATAGAACATATACACTAGAGCAACAGATTACATGGTAAAATTAGATAGCACATTTCACTAGAATTTGTGAAGGAAAGGCAGGAGCAGCACACGCAACGGGTAAACCGAGCATGCTTAACCGGTGTAGCTAGCAAATGGCAAGGTGCTCCTTCAAGATCTGGGGTCGGCACGAATGGCAGCCATCGTGTCCTCATCCGCGCGTGCAGCCGCGATTTGCTTCCGTTGCCAAATGCTCCTTGAGGTCCTGGCTATACTATGTGCATCATGGCTTAGGCCGGCGCTTATTTGGTGGAGGGGTCTATGATTTTAGTGGAAGGTGCCACGCTCGCGCCAGCGGTCGGGGCATGTGGGATGTGGAAGGAGGAGGGTGGGGGTCGGGTGTGGATTACCTGCATGGATAGGCGAGGCCGAGCAGCGTGAAGGAGGGTCGCCGGCAAGGAGGCGGCAGCGCTGCAAGCAAGGAGTGAAGGTTTCAACTTGGAAAAGAAGGCAGAAATAGGGTAAATGTGGCTTTTGGTAAGGGGAGGGAGCGGGGAGGTAGATATTTCCGCGGAAGCCGAAAATTTGGAACCGCTTCAGCCAAAAAATTGGCGTGCAAAGTGTCATCAGATACGGTCCCTTATTCAGACACGGTTCGAAGATATTTTGTGCTGCATCTCACACAGTTAGTTATAATAAATTGTGTGGGATCTACTTGATTTTTTGTCAAGATTTGAATTACATAATAGGGTCACAGCGGCCATGGACAGTGTTTCAATTGCTAGAACTTTTATCTGCAGTGAACATGCAACTATAGGTGTGTCATCAAAAAAATTGGAATTACTTAGGATTCGTTTGGACATTTTTGTACATTAACTAGGTTTTCTAGGCATTTTATGCACATAATTCAAATTTGAACTACATGCACATGCTCCAGTGCATATAAACTGGTTGAAAAATCAAATATGTGTCCTTGGTTCCATGCTTAGGTTCCATGCAAGAAATGGGAATGAATTTCAAACACCCTGCCACCGTCACTCGGCCGCAAACATTGAGATACCTGGTTTTTAAATTCTAGTAAATTGAAAAGTCGTCTGAAATTCATGAAACTTGGCATGCTATCATGGAGCGGCATCAACATGTCGTGGTAAATTTTTTGTCCCATTTGGGGCAGGTTTGGGTATAAGCTTCTTACAAGCCAGCGCTTCTCACAACAAGCATGATGGTTTCGGTAGGGAACATGCCACCGTTGGGGACGAAACGATATTCGTTGCCTCTTATTGCTTTCAAAAAATTTCGAGTGTCAACATAGAACAACAAGAGTGTTGTGTTCAATTTCGGAAATTTTCGTGGTTCATTTGGACATTTTTATACATTAACTGGGCTTTCCAGGCATTTTATGTGCATAATTCAAATTTGAACTACATGCACATTCTCCAGTGCATCGAAACTGGTTGAAAAAACAAATATGTGTTCTTGGGTGCATGCTTAGGTCCCATGCAAGAAATGGGAATGGATTTCAAACACCCGGCCACCGTCACTTGGCCACAAACATTGAGATCCTAGTTTTTAAATTCTAGTAAATCAAAAACTCATCTGAAATTCATGAAACTTGGCATGCTATCATGGAGCGGCATCAACATGCCGTGGTAAATTTTTTGTCCCATTTGGGGCAGGTTTGGGTATAAGCTTCTCACAAACCAGAGCTTCTCACAACAAGCGTGATGGTTTTGGTAGGGAACGTGCCACCTTTGGGGACGAAACGATATCGTTGCCTCTTATTGCTTTCAAAAAATTTCGAGTGTCAACATAGAACAACAAGAGTGTTGTGTTCAATTTTGGAATTTTTCAGGGTTCATTTGGACATTTTTATACATTAACTCGGTTTTCCAGGCATTTTATGCGCATAATTCAAATTTGAACTACATGCACATTCTCCAGTGCATATAAACTGGTTGAAAAATTAAATATTTGTCCATGGTTGCATGCTTTAGGTCCCATGCAAGAAATGGGAATGAATTTCAAACACCCTGCCACCGTCACTCGGCCGCACATATTGACATACCTGGTTTTTAAATTCTAGTAAATCCAAAACTCGTCTGAAATTCATGAAACTTGGCATGTTATCATGGAGCGGCACCAACATGTCGTGGTAAAATTTTTGTCCCATTTGGGTATAAGCTTTTCACAAACCAGCGCTTCTCACAACAAGCGTGATGGTTTCGGTAGGGAACGTGCCACCTTTGGGGACGAAATGATATTCGTTGCCTCTTATTGCTTTCAAAAAATTTCGTGTGTCAACATAGAACAACAAGAGTGTTCTGTTCAATTTTGGAATTTTTCATGGTTCGTTTGGACATTTTTATACATTAATTGGGTTTTCCAGCCATTTTATGTGCATAATTCAAATTTAAACTACATCCACATTCTCCAGTGCATATAAACTGGTTGAAAAATCAAATATGTGTCCTTGGGTGCATGCTTAGGTCCCATGCAAGAAATGGAAATGAATTTCAAACACCCTGCCACCGTCACTCGGTCGCAAACATTGAGATACGTGGTTTTTAAATTCATCCAAAACTCGTCTGATATTCATGAAACTTGGCATGCTATCATGGAGCGGATCAACATGCCGTGGTAAAAAAATTGTCAGCTTCCCCAGGTTTAATTCGGTTTTCCCAGTTTATTCGGTTTTAAATATAAAACACTCATCGCAAACGTTTTAGTTAGAACACCCGTATGCAAACCGATGGCTTCCCCAGGAAACCAAGGAAAAATGTGTTGAGCAGGGTTTGTGCAGCTCTTGATCGCAAACGTTTTAGAGAGAACGCCCGTATGCAAAGTGAGAGAAGCACAAGATTTGTGCATCCCTTCAACAATGGTTGTTTTGGATGACCCGTGTGCAACCACGTACAAACAATTAGTGGGTATGTTGCCATTTGTCAAACTGGAAAGATTTACATTTGTTGATCTAGTAACGTTGCCATTTGTCAATCCTTGTAACACTGCAATTTTTCAAAATATGCGGCTAGAAATCATTAGCACTATCTAATTTTTGCAACTAAAATTCAGTAATTAAGCATAGATCTCATTCATAGATTAAGAAGTCATTCTTAATTTATACAAACAGTTCAACTCGACAGCTGAACCGACCAAACTTCTCCCCAATTGTTCCCAACCACGTACTAAAATAACTAGTTCAACTATATATACTAGCTAATTTTACGTATGTTGTACAGTTCGACCACACATCTATAGTCAGATGAACTGAACAAAATAGTGCCCAAATACTACTACTACCACGGAGGGGCTTTGTGCTACTTCCGGCGGCCTCTCCTCTGCCGAGCGTGCTCACCCCCTCAGTAAGAGGCAGAGGAGGAAGAGGAGCCTACCGACAAGCTGGACAAATGCAATACGGTGCCTGCGGGTGCTGCATGTTCAGCGATGCTCGCCAGCTCGAATGCCCACTGCCGCTCCAGACGATCCCTCTTGAAGCGGCCAGACTGCTCATAGATCTCCTGATTCCTCGCCTCTGCGTCGGCGTGTGCTTGCGACCACGACTGCGGTAAGGCTCGTTGCGTGCTCGAGGAGGCGCTCCTCCTCCTACCGCAGGAACTCGATGTAGCGCGCAAGGCCGCTGACGCACGTGCGGGCCTCCACCTCCGCCTCCCACCTTTGGGCCATGGTGGCGGAGTGGGTGATAATCCCGGTGGTCGACGGTGGGCTGGCGGCCACGGCAACCAACGATGGGGTGGCGGCCACGACCACCACCTCCCGCCTTCAGGCCACGGTGGCGGAGCGGGTGATGGCCATGGTGGCCAGCAGTGGGGAGGCGGCCACGACGGCCACCTCCCGCCTCCGGGCCATGGCGGCAAAGCAGGAGATGGCCCTGGATTTCAACGGTGGTGTGGCAGAAACGGCGGCCGGCAACAGCTATCGACGGGCAGCGGCGGTGGAGCGTGTGGTGGGTGTTCCGCGCACACCCAACAGGGACGCCACACGGACTACACTACGTCAGGGACTGCGCCTCTGCCGCGGTGTAGCCTCCCAGCTGGAGCTGTCCTCTGATGATGGCGGAGTGGCTGAGCGACTATGACGGACCTGTGCCATTGGCGATTGTGGGAGAAGCAGACGAGATAAACTACAGGGAGGGAGGGGTAAATGCAACGCAGGACTCGCCGGACATGAGGGTTTTTATAGCAGGCCGGTAAGCATTGCGATTTTGGGGGATTTCGCTGAGTCGAGCGGGAAGCTTGCGCGGGAACCTGCGAGGTTGTGCGGGAACGGGCTCACTGATGATTCATTGGCGCCACCATTTGGCCAAAAGAACGTCCCCACACGCTGTGCAAGCTTGCGCTGTAAGCCATCTACGGTAGTGGGGTGACAAGACGTGCGAGAGGACGC
This sequence comes from Triticum dicoccoides, assembly GCF_002162155.2. Lineage (NCBI taxonomy): Eukaryota > Viridiplantae > Streptophyta > Magnoliopsida > Poales > Poaceae > Triticum > Triticum dicoccoides. The sequence continues at coordinate 142,710,571 of NC_041386.1, forward strand.
GTTTAATAAAAAAATGTTTGTGATTTAATTACCTACTATACCCCCGTCTTAGTTTATAAGTAGGATTTAACTAATAAAATATGAATGCATGTCGCCAAAGATTATATCGTTGGAGTCGTATTTGAACATAGTTTCCAGCTATACAATTTTTGTAACATGCATTAACACTGTCTTGGTTTAATTTAAGGTTATATACCATCAAGCGTTTGCCGGCAACACACACGGCTTATTCCATCACAAACAGCTCGGATGGATCAACTGTATGCCACGTATCGCACACGCAACTCTAATCTGATTCGTGCTTGATGTCTTCGACACCGCTCGCACAGTTCATCTTATTTGCAACGAATCACTGTGCCACCCTCTGCTCACGTCCCTCGGTAAGCTCTGCTCGCTGTTAGGTGCCGTGGCGCACTCTGTCGCGTCCGTTGGCACGCTCTGCTCACGTCCATCGACATGCTCGGCTTGTGGATAGCTTTTCCTTGCGCGTTCAAGTGCTATATCCATATATATACTAGCAAGATGCCCGTGCGTTGCACGGAACATCAAGATACATTTGTATGAGTAGTTTATCTTATGGGAGAAAAGGATGAACGAGAGAAGTCCTTATCTACAAGTGTGGAGAGTGGTGCGGGTATCTTTTTGCAAAATTGTCATAGTTTGCTTTCTAACCGTCAGATATAGATCGGACGGTCTATATTACATGATGGCAGGCACACCATCATCACCAACTCGGTCTTTTATGTTGGAGAACGTAGCAGAAATTCAAAAAATTTCCTACGTAACACCAAGATCTATCTATGGAGAGACCAGCAACGAGTAGAAAGGGGAGTGCATCTACATACCCTTGTAGATCGCTAAGCGGAAGCGTTCAAGTGAACAGGGTTGATGGAGTCGTACTCGTCGTGATTCAGATCACCGATGATCCTAGTGCCGAACGGACGGCACCTCCGCGTTCAACACACGTACAGCTCGATGATGTCTCCCACGCCTTGATCCAGCAAGGAGAGAGGGAGAGGTTGAGGAAGACTCCATCCAGCAGCAGCACAACGGCGTGGTGGTGATGGAGGAGCGTGGCAATCCTGCAGGGCTTCGCCAAGCACCTACGGGAGAGGAGGAGGTGTCACGGGAGGGAGGGAGGCGCCAAGGGCTCAGGTATGGATGCCCTCCCTCCCCTCCACTATATATAGGGGCAGGGGAGAGGGGGGAGGCGCAGCCTTGCCCCTTCCTCCAAGGAAAGGGTGCGGCTAAGAGGGGGGAGGAGTCCATCCTCCCCAAGGCACCTCGGAGGTGCCTTCCCCCTTTAGGACTCTCCCCTTTTTCCTATATCTTGGCGCATGGGCCTCTAGGGGCTGGTGCCCTTGGACCATGTAGGCCAAGGCGCACCCCCACCAGCCCATGTGGCCCCCCGGGGCAGGTGGCCCCACCCGGTGGGCCCCCGGGACCCTTCCGGTGGTCCCGGTACAATACCGATGACCCCGAAACTTGTCCCGATGGCAGAAACAGGACTTCCTATATATAAATCTTTACCTCCGGACCATTCCGGAACTCCTCGTGACGTCCGGGATCTCATCCGGGACTCCGAACAACATTCGGTAACCACATACAAGCTTCCTTTATAACCCTAGCGTCATCGAACCTTAAGTGTGTAGACCCTACGGGTTCGGGAGACATGCAGACATGACCGAGATGTTCTCCGGTCAATAACCAACAGCGGGATCTGGATACCCATGTTGGCTCCCACATGTTCCACGATGATCTCATTGGATGAACCACGATGTCAAGGACTCAATCGATCCCGTATACAATTCCCTTTGTCTAGCGGTATGGTACTTGCCCGAGATTCGATCGTCGGTATACCGATACCTTGTTCAATCTCGTTACCGGCAAGTCTCTTTACTCGTTCCGTAACACATCATCCCATGATCAACCCCTTGGTCACATTGTGCACATTATGATGATGTCCTACCGAGTGGGCCCAGAGATACCTCTCCGTTTACACAGAGTGACAAAATCCCAATCTCGATTCGTGCCAACCCAACAGACACTTTCAGAGATACCCGTAGTGTACCTTTATAGCCACCCAGTTACGCTGTGACGTTTGGCACACCCAAAGCACTCCTACGGTATCCGGGAGTTGCACAATCTCATGGTCTAAGGAAATGATACTTGACATTAGAAAAGCTTTAGCATACGAACTACATGATCTTGTGCTAGGCTTAGGATTGGGTCTTGTCCATCACATCATTCTCCTAATGATGTGATCCCGTTATCAACGACATCCAATGTCCATGGTCAGGAAACCGTAACCATCTATTGATTAACGAGCTAGTCAACTAGAGGCTTACTAGGGACATGGTGTTGTCTATGTATCCACACATGTATCTGAGTTCCCTATCAATACAATTCTAGCATGGATAATAAACGATTATCATGAACAAGGAAATATAATAATAATCAATTTATTATTGCCTCTAGGGCATATTTCCAACAGTCTCCCACTTGCACTAGAGTCAATAATCTAGTTCACATCGATATGTGATCAACACTCAAGGTCACATCCCCATGTGACTAACACCCAAAGAGTTTACTAGAGTCAATAATCTAGTTCACATTTACCATGTGATTAACACTCGATGAGTTCTGGGTTTGATCATGTTATGCTTGTGAGAGAGGTTATAGTCAACGGGTCTGAACCTTTCAGATCCGTGTGTGCTTTACAAATCTCTATGTCATCTCCTAGATGCAGCACCACGTTCTATTTGGAGCTATTCCAAATAACTGTTCTACTTGGAGCTATTCTAAATTGTTGCTCCATTATACGTATCCGGTATCTCTACTCAGAGCTATCCGGATAGGTGTTAAGCTTGCATCGACGTAACCCTTACGACGAACTCTTTTACCACATCCATAATTGAGAAAATTCCTTAGTCCACTAGTTACTAAGGATAACTTTGACCGCTGTCCTGTGATCCATTCTTGGATCACTCTTGTACCCCTTGACTGACTCATGGTAAAGCACACTTCAGGTGCGGTACACAGCATAGCATACTGTAGAGCCTATGTCTTAAGCATAGGGGACGACCTTCGTTCCTTTCTCTCTATTCTGCCATGGTCGAGCTTTAAGTCTTAACTTCATACCTTACAACTCAGGCAAGAACTCCTTCTTTGACTGATCCATCTTGAACACCTTCAAGATCACGTCAAGGCATGTGCTCATTTGAAAGTACTATTAAGCGTTTTGATCTATCCTTATAGATCTTGATGCTCAATGTTCAAGTAGCTTAATCCAGGTTTTCCATTGAAAACACTTTCCAAATAACCCTATATGCTTTCCAGAAATTCTACGTCATTTCTGATCATTAATATGTCAACAACATATACTCATCAGAAATTCTATAGTGCTCCCACTCACTTCTTTGGAAATACAAGTTTCTCATAAACTTTGTATACACCCAAAATCTTTGATCATCATCAAAGCATACATTCCAATTCCGAGATGCTCACTCCAGTCCTCAGAAGGATTGCTGGAGCTTTGCATACTTATTAGCATATTTCAGGATAGACAAAACCTTCCGGTTGTATCACATACAACCTTTCCTCAAGAATCGTCGAGGAAACAATGTTTTGACATCCTATCTGCAAGATTTCATAAATAATGCAGTAATTGCTAATATAATTCCAACAAACTCTTAGCATCGCTACGAGTGAGAAAGTCTCATCGTAGTCAACTCCTTGAACTTGTCGAAAAACATCTTAACGACAAGTCGAGCTTTCTCAATGGTGACACTTACCATCATTGTCTGTCTTCCTTTCAAAATCCATATGTACCTAACAGCCTTACGACCATCAAGTAGTTCTTCCAAAGTCTACACTTTGTTTTCATACATGGATCCTCTCTCGGGTTTTATGGCCTTGAGCCATTTATCGGAATCCGGGCCCACCATCGCTTCTCCATAGCTCGTAGGTTCATTGTTGTCTAGCAACATGACTTCCAAGACAGGATTACGTACCACTCTGAAGTAGTACGCATCCTTGTCATCCCACGAGGTTTGGTAGTGACTCGATCCGAAGTTTCATGATCACTATCATAAGCTTCCACTTCAGTTGGTGTACGTGCCACAGGAACAACTTCCTGTGCCCTGCTACACTCTAGTTGAAGAGACGGTTCAATAACCTCATCAAGTCTCCACCATCCTCCCACTCAATTCTTTCAAGAGAAACTTTTCCTCGAGAAAGGACCCGATTCTAGAAACAATCCCTTATTGCTTTCGGATCTGAATTAGGAGGTATACCCAACTGTTTTTGGGTGTCCTATGAAGATGCATTTTATCTGCTTTGGGTTCGAGCTTATCAACCTGAAACCTTTTCACATAAGCGCCGCAGCCCCAAACTTTCAAGAAACGGCAACTTAGGTTTCTCCAAACCATAGTTCATACGGTGTCGTCTCAACGAAATTATGTGGTGCCCTATTTAAAGTGAATGTGGTTGTCTCTAATGCCTAACCCATGAACGATAGTGGTAACTCGATAAGAGACATCATGGTATGCACCATATCCAATAGGGCGCAACTATGACGTTTGGACACACCATCACACTATGGTGTTCCAGGCTGTATCAGTTGTGAAACAATTTCCACAATGTCTTAATTCTGTGCCAAACTCGTGATTCAGATATTCATCTCTATGATCATATCATAGATATTTTATCCTCTTGTCACGACGATCTTTCAACTTCACACTGAAATTACTTGAACCTTTCAATAATTCAGACTCGTGATTCATCAAGTAAATATACTCAACATCTACTCGAATCATCTGTGAAGTAAGAACATAACGATATTCACTGCATGCCTCAGCACTCATTCGACTGCACACATCAAAATGTGTTACTTCCAACAAGTTGCTATCTTGTTCCATCTTACTGAAAATGAGGCTTTTCAGTCATCTTGCCCATGTGGTATGATTTGCATATCTCAAGTGATTCAAAATCAAGTGAGTCAAAACGGTCCATTTGCATGGAGTTTCTTCATGCATATACACCAATAGACATGGTTCGCATGTCTCAAACTTTTCAAAAACGAGTGAGCCCAAAGATCCATCAATATGGAGCTTCTTCATGCGTTTTATACCGATATGACTTACGTGGCAGTGCCACAAGTAGGTGGTACTATCATTACTATCTTTTGGCATGAACATGTGTATCACTACAATCGAGATTTAATAAACCATTCATTTTAGGTGTAAGACCATTGAAGGTATTATTCAAATAAACAGAGTAACCATTATTCTCCTTAAATGAATAACCATATTGCGATAGACGTAATCCAATCATGTCTATGCTCAACGCAAACACCAAATAACAATTATTTAGGTTTAACACCAATCTCTTTGGTAGAGGGAGCGTGCGATGCTTGATCATATCAAGCTTGGAAAAACTTCCAACACATATCGTCAGCTCACCTTTAGCTAGTCTCCGTTTATTCCGTAGCCTTTTGTTTCGAGTTACTAACACTTAGCAACCGAACCGGTATCTAATACCCTGGTGCTACTAGGAGTACTAGCAAAGTACACATTAACACAATGTATATGCAATATACTTCTATCGACCTTGCCAGCCTTCTTATCTACCAAGTATCTAGGGTAATTCTGCTCTAGTGGTTGTTCCCCTTATTACAGAAGCACTTAGTCTCGGGTTTGGGTTTTACCTTGGGTTTCTTCACTAGAGCAGCAGCTGATTTGCCGTTTCATGAAGTATCCCTTCTTGCCCTTGCCCTTCTTGAAACTAGTGGTTTCACCAACCATCAACAATTGATGCTCCTTCTTGATTTCTACTTTCGCGGTGTCAAACATCGCGAATACCTCAAGGATCATCATATCTATCCTTGATATGTTATAGTTCATCACGAAGCTCTAACAGCTTGGTGGCAATGACTTTGGAGAACCATCACTGTCTTATCTGGAAGATCAACTCCCACTCGATTCAAATGATTGTTGTACTCAGACAATCTGAGCACAAGCTCAACAATTGAGCTTTTCTCCTTAGTTTGCAGGTTAAGAAAGTCATCGAAGGTCTTATACCTCTTGACATGGGCACGAGCCTGAAATCCCAATTTCAGCCCTCAAAACATCTCATATGTTTCGCGATGTTTCAAAAACGTCTTTGGTGCCTCAACTCTAAACCGTTTAACTGAACTATCACGTAGTTATCAAAACGTGTATATCAGATGTTCGCAACAACCACAGACAACGTTCGAGGTTCAACACACTGAGCGGTGCATTAAGGACATAAGCCTTCTATGAAGCAATGAGGACAATCCTCAGTTTACGGACCTAGTCCGCATAATTGCTACTATCAACTTTCAACTAATTTTTCTCTAGGAACATATCTAAACAGTAGAACTATAGCGTGAGCTACGACATAATTTGCAAAAACCTTTTGACTATGTTCAGGATAATTAAGTTCATCTTATGAACTCCCACTCAGATAGACATCCCTCTAGTCATCTAAGTGATTACATGATCCAAGTCAAACTAGGCCGTGTCCGATCATCACGTGAGACGGACTAGTCATCATCGGTGAACATCTTCATGTTGATCGTATCTTCTATACGACTCATGCTCGACCTTTCGGTCTCCGTGTTCCGAGGCCATGTCTGTACATGCTAGGCTCATCAAGTTAACCCTAAGTGTTTCGCGTGTGTTCCGAGGCCATGTCTGTACATGCTAGGCTCGTCAACACCCGTTGTATTTGAACGTCTAAATAAAACACCCGATCATCATGTGATGTTTTGAAACAGCAAACTGTCGCAACGGTGCACAGTTAGGGGAGAACACTTCTTGAAATTGTTGTAAGGGATCATCTTACTTACTACCGCCGTTCTAAGCAAATAAGATGTATAAACATGATAAACATCACATGCAATCAAATAGTGACATGATATGGCCATCATCACTTTGCTCCTTTTGATCTCCATCTTCGGGGCTCCATGATCATCATCGTCACCGGCATGACACCATGATCTCCATCATCATGATCTCCATCATCGTGTCTTCATGAAGTTGCCTCGCCAACTATTACTTCTACTACTATGGCTAACGGTTAGCAATAAAGTAAAGTAATTACATGACGTTTAAGTTGACACGCAGGTCACAAATAAATAAAGACAACTCCTATGGCTCCTGCCGGTTGTCATACTCATCGACATGCAAGTCGTGATTCCTATTACAAGAACATGATCAATCTCATACATCACATATATCATTCATCACATCCTTTTTTTTTGGCCATATCACATCACATAGCATACCCTGCAAAAACAAGTTAGACGTCCTCTAATTGTTGTTTGCATGTTTTACGTGGCTGCTATGGGTTTCTAGCAAGAACGTTTCTTACCTACGCATGAACCACAATGTGATATGCCAATTGCTATTTACCCTTCATAAGGACCCTTTTCATCGAATCCGATCCGACTAAAGTGGGAGAGACAGACACCCGCCAGCCACCTTATGCAACTAGTGCATGTTTGTCGGTGGAACCGGTCTCACGTAAGCGTACGTGTAAGGTTGGTCCGGGCCGCTTCATCCCACGATGCCGACGAATCAAGATAAGACTAGTAACGGCAAGCATATTGAACAATATCGACACCCACAACTACTTTGTGTTCTACTCGTGCAAAGAATCTACGCAATAGACCTAGCTCATGATGCCACTGTTGGAGAACGTAGCAGAAATTCAAAAAATTTCCTACGTAACACCAAGATCTATCTATGGAGAGACCAGCAACGAGTAGAAAGGGGAGTGCATCTACATACCCTTGTAGATCGCTAAGCGGAAGCGTTCAAGTGAACGGGGTTGGTGGAGTCGTACTCGTCGTGATTCAGATCACCGATGATCCTAGTGCCGAACGGACGGCACCTCCGCGTTCAACACACGTACAGCTCGATGATGTCTCCCACGCCTTGATCCAGCAAGGAGAGAGGGAGAGGTTGAGGAAGACTCCATCCAGCAGCAGCACAACGGCGTGGTGGTGATGGAGGAGCGTGGCAATCCTGCAGGGCTTCGCCAAGCACCTACGGGAGAGGAGGAGGTGTCACGGGAGGGAGGGAGGCGCCAAGGGCTCAGGTATGGATGCCCTCCCTCCCCTCCACTATATATAGGGGCAGGGGAGAGGGGGGAGGCGCAGCCTTGCCCCTTCCTCCAAGGAAAGGGTGCGGCTAAGAGGGGGGAGGAGTCCATCCTCCCCAAGGCACCTCGGAGGTGCCTTCCCCCTTTAGGACTCTCCCCTTTTTCCTATATCTTGGCGCATGGGCCTCTAGGGGCTGGTGCCCTTGGCCCATGTAGGCCAAGGCGCACCCCCACCAGCCCATGTGGCTCCCGGGGCAGGTGGCCCCACCCGGTGGGCCCCCGGGACCCTTCCGGTGGTCCCGGTACAATACCGATGACCCCGAAACTTGTCCCGATGGCCGAAACAGGACTTCCTATATATAAATCTTTACCTCCGGACCATTCCGGAACTCCTCGTGACGTCCGGGATCTCATCCGGGACTCCGAACAACATTCGGTAACCACATACAAGCTTCCTTTATAACCCTAGCGTCATCGAACCTTAAGTGTGTAGACCCTACGGGTTCAGAGACATGCAGACATGACCGAGATGTTCTCCGGTCAATAACCAACAGCGGGATCTGGATACCCATGTTGGCTCCCACATGTTCCACGATGATCTCATCGGATGAACCACGATGTCAAGGACTCAATCGATCCCGTATACAATTCCCTTTGTCTAGCGGTATGGTACTTGCCCGAGATTCGATCGTCGGTATACCGATACCTTGTTCAATCTCGTTACCGGCAAGTCTCTTTACTCGTTCCGTAACACATCATCCCGTGATCAACCCCTTGGTCACATTGTGCACATTATGATGATGTCCTACCGAGTGGGCCCAGAGATACCTCTCCGTTTACACGGAGTGACAAAATCCCAATCTCGATTCGTGCCAACCCAACAGACACTTTCAGAGATACCCGTAGTGTACCTTTACAGCCACCCAGTTACGTTGTGACGTTTGGCACACCCAAAGCACTCCTACGGTATCCGGGAGTTGCACAATCTCATGGTCTAAGGAAATGATACTTGACATTAGAAAAGCTTTAGCATACGAACTACATGATCTTGTGCTAGGCTTAGGATTGGGTCTTGTCCATCACATCATTCTCCTAATGATGTGATCCCGTTATCAACGACATCCAATGTCCATGGTCAGGAAACCGTAACCATCTATTGATTAACGAGCTAGTCAACTAGAGGCTTACTAGGGACATGGTGTTGTCTATGTATCCACACATGTATCTGAGTTCCCTATCAATACAATTCTAGCATGGATAATAAACGATTATCATGAACAAGGAAATATAATAATAATCAATTTATTATTGCCTCTAGGGCATATTTCCAACATTTTATAAGAGTAGAGATAGAGATGGTTGATCACCGTTGAGGCGACCGTGGAGCGCTCTACTCGCGTCCCTCCGCGCGCGCTCTGCCAGCGGTTGGGCGTGCGCACGATCATGTCGGGGGCCCCATATGCATGCGGTTGCGCCGCGCATGTTGCCACGCGATGCAGTTATGTGCGGCACGATGGAGTTACGCATTGCAAATTAGAATTGCCATCAGGGCCTGCCGATATTCCTGGCCATCCGGCTTCCCCTTTAATTCCCACGACCATTTTAACCTTAGTCTCTTCAACCTTTTGATTGCTCCCCACAACACAACAAGGACACCCACGACGACACATAGAGAGGGAATGTCCAGTGGTGCTACAATGGAGTTCGGCGAGCATAGAGTGGAGACCCACGCGAGGGAGACGGATCCCTCGGTGGTGTACACCATCAACCCGACCGTGGTGGATGACTACATCAAGATCGTTGAGCAGTTGCTTGCTCGAGACAAGTACAAGGTGGTCGGCATCGACCTCCAGTACACCACCGGTCGTCCCGGCATAGATCAGAAGGTTGTCGTTGCCCAGTTGTGCGTGGGTGATACGTCCATTTTGCATCATGCTTTTATATCGATATTTATTGCATTATGGGCTGTTATTACACATCATGTCACAATATTTATGCCTATTCTCTCTTATTTACAAGGTTTACATGAAGAGGGAGAATGCCGGCAGCTGGGATTCTGGGATGGAAAAGGAGCAAATATTAGAGACCTATTCTGCATAGCTCCAAAAGTCCTAAAACTTCACGGGAGCACATTTCAGAATATATAAAAAATATTGGGCAAAAGAAGTACCTGAGGGGGGCCCACACCCTGGCCACGAGGGTGGGGGCGCGCCCCCTGCCTCATGGGCTCCCTGGTGGCCCTCCGATGCCCATCTTATGCTATATGAGGTCTTTCGTTCGAGAAAAAAATAACAAGTAAGCTTTTGGGAAGAAACTCCGCCGCCACGAGGCGGAACCTTGGCGGAACCAATCTAGGGCTCCGATGGAGCTGTTTTACCGGGGAAACTTCCCTCCGGAAGGGGGAAATCATCACCATCATCATCACCAACGATCCTCTCATCGGGAGGGGGTCAATCTCCATCAACATCTTCGCCAGCACCATCTCATCTCAAACCCTAGTTCATCTCTTGTATCCAATCTTTGTATCCAAACCTCAGATTGGTACCTGTGGGTTGCTAGTAGTGTTGATTACTCCTTGTAGTTGATGCTAGTTGGTTTACTTGGTGGAAGATCATATGTTCAGATCCATTATGCATATTAATACCCCTCTGATTATGAACATGAATATGCTTTGTGAGTAGTTACGTTTGTTCCTGAGGACATGGGAGAAGTCTTGCTATTAGTAGTCATGTGAATTTGGTATTCGTTCGATATTTTGATGGGATGTAGGTTGTCATCCCTCTAGTGGTGTCATGTGAACGTCGACTACATGACACTTCACCATTGTTTGGGCCTAGAGGGAGGCACTGGGAAGTAATAAGCAGATGATGGGTTGCTAGAGTGACAGAAGCTTAAACCCTAGTTTATGCGTTGCTTCGTAAGGGGCTGATTTGGATCCATATGTTTCATGCTATGGTTAGGTTTACCTTAATACTTCTGTTGTAGTTGAGGATGCTTGCAATAGGGGTTAATCATAAGTGGGATGTTTGTCCAAGTAAGGACAGCACCCAAGCACCGGTCCACCCACATATCAAATTATCAAAGTACCGAATGCGAATCATATGATCGTGATGAAAACTAGCTTGACGATAATTCCCATGTGTCCTCAGGAGCGCTTTCCTTCATATAAGAGTTTTTCCAGGCTTGTCCTTTGCTACAAAAAGGATTGGGCCATCTTGCTGCACCTCATTTACTTTTATTATTTGCCAATCATTAGAAATTACCTTATCACAAAACTATCTGTTACCAATAATTTCAGTGCTTGCAGAGAATACCTTCTTGAAAACCGCTTATCATTTCCTTCTGCTCCTCGTTGGGTATGACACTCTTACTTATCGAAAGGACTACGATAGATCCCCTATACTTGTGGGTCATCAAGACTCTTTTATGGCACCGTTGCCGGGGAGTGAAGCGCCTTTGGTAGGTGGACTTTGGTAAGGAAAATTTTATATAGTGTGCTGAAATTTACTGTCACTTGTTACTATGGAAAGTAATCCTTTGAGGGGCTTGTTCGGGGTATCTTCACCCCGACCGGTAGAGAAAATAGTTGCTCCTCAACCTACTGAACCTACTGAAAATGAAAATGTTTACTTCTAAATTCCTTCGGGTATGATAGAGAAACTGCTAGCTAATCCTTTTGCAGGAGATGGAACATTGCATCCCGATCTGCACTTAATCTATGTGGATGAAGTTTGTGGATTATTTAAGCTTACAGGTATGACTGATGATGTTATCAAGAAGAAGGTATTCCCTTTATCTTTGAAGGGAGATGCATTGACATGGTATAGGCTATGTGATGATATGGGATCATGGGACTACAAACGGTTGAAAATGGAATTCCATCAGAAGTTTTATCCTATGCATCTTGTTCATCCTAATCGTAATTATATATACAATTTTTGGCCTCATGAAGGAGAAAGCATCGCTCAAGCTTGGGGGAGGCTTAAGTCAATGTTGTATTCATGCCCCAATCATGAGCTCTCAAGAGAAATGATTATTCAAAAATTTTATACTCGGCTTTCTGACAACAATCGCTCCATGCTCGATACTTCTTGTATTGGTTCCTTTATGGTGAAGACTATTGAATACAAATGGAATTTATTGGAGAGAATTAAATGCAACTCTGAAGATTGGGATCTCGACGAAGGTAAAGAGTCAGGTATAACACCTAAGTTTGATTGTGTTAAATCTTTTATGGATACCGATGTTTTCCGTAAATTTAGCACTAAATATGGACTTGACTCTGAGATAGTAGCTTCTGTCTGTGAATCCTTTGCTACTCATGTTGATCTCCCTAAGGAGAAGTGGTTTAAATATAATCCTCCCATTGAAGTAAAAGTAGTTGCACCTATTAAAGTTGAAGAAAAGACTATCACTTATAATGATCCTGTTGTTCCCACTGCTTATGTTGAGAAACCACCTTTCCCTGTTAGAATAAAGAATCATGTTAAAGCTTCAACTGTGGTCAAAAAAAGTAATATTAAGACACCTAAACCTCTGAGCAAATTAAAGTTGAACCTAAAATTGCTATGGTTAAAGATCTCTTGGCCGATAATATTGATGTGCATTTTATTTACTTCTATGATGAAGCTGCTAGAATCGCTAGACCTGGTGCTAAAAATAAACACAGACCTGTTGTAGGCATGCCTGTTATTTCTGCTAAAATAGGAGATCATTGTTATCATGGATTATGTGATATGGGTGCTAGTTCTAGTGCAATACCTATTTCCTTATACAAAGAAATTATGCATGATATTGCACTAGCTGAGATAGAAGATATCAATGTTACCATTAAGCTTGCCAATAGAGATACTATTTCACTCGTTGGGATTGTTAGAGATGTTGAAGTCTTGTGTGGGAAGGTTAAATATCCTGCTGATTTTCTTGTTCTTGGTTCCCCATTAGATAGCTTTTGTCCCATTATATTTGGTAGACCCTTCTTAAATACTGCCAATGCTAAGATAGACTGCAATAAGAATATTGTTTCTGTTGGTTTAGGGGATATGTCTCATGAGTTTAATTTTGCTAAATTTCATAGACAACCCCATGATAGAGAATTGCCTAGAAAGATAAAATTATTGGTCTTGCTTCTATTGTCGTGCCTCCTACTGATCCATTAGAATAATATTTGCTAGATCATGAAAATGATATGTTCATGAATGAAAGAAGGGAAATAGATGAAGTATTCTTTAAACAGGGACCTATTCTGAAACATAATTTTCCTGTTGAAATCCTAGGGGATCCTCCTCCACCAAAGGGTGATCCCGTGTTTGAGCTTAAACCATTACCTGACACTCTTAAATATGCTTATCTTGATGAAAAGAAAATATAATCCTGTTATTATTAGTGCTAACCTTTCAGAGAAGGAGGAAGAGAAATTATTGAAAACTCTGTAGAAGCACCGTGTTGCTATTGGATATACTCTTGATGATCTTAAGGGCATTAGTCCCACTCTATGTCAACACAAAATAAATTTGGAGGAAGACACCAAACCAGTTATTGATCACCAACGACGGCTGAATCCTAAGATGAAAGAAGTGGTAAGAAAGGGAATATTAAAGCTCCTTGAGGCAGGTATAATTTATCCCGTTACTGATAGTAAGTGGGTAAGTCATGTCCATTGTGTCCCTAAGAAGGGAGGTATTACTGTTGTTCCTAATGATAAAGATGAATTGACCCTGCAAAGAATTATTATAGGTTATAGGATGGTAATTGATTTTCGTAAATTAAATAAGGCTACTAAAAAAGATCATTACCCTTTGCCTTTTATTGATCAAATGCTAAAAAGATTATCCAAACATACACATTTTTTGCTTTCTAGATGGTTACTCTGGCTTCTCTCAAATACCTGTGTCAGCTGATGATCAATCAAAGACCACTTTACTTGCCCTTTTGGTACTTTTGCTTATAGACGTATGCCTTTTGGTTTATGTAATGCACCTACTACCTTTCAAAGATGCATGATGGATATATTTTCTGACTTTTGTGAAAAGATATGTGAGGTTTTTATGGACGATTTCTCCATTTATGGATCTTCTTTTGATGATTGCTTAAGCAACCTTGATCGAGTTTTGAAGAGATGTGAAGAAACTAATCTTGTTCTGAATTGGGAGAAATGCCACTTTATGGTTAATGAAGGTATTGTCTTGGGGCATAAAATTTCTGAAAGAGGCATTGAAGTTGATAAAGCTAAAGTTGATGCATTTGAAAAGATGACATGTCCCAAGTACATTAAAGGTATAAGAAGCTTCCTCGGTCACGCCGGTTTTTATAGGAGGTTCATTAGGACTTCTCAAAAATTTCTCGGCCTCTGACTAATCTATTACAAAAAGATATTCCTTTTGTCTTTGATGATGATTGTGTAGAAGAATTTGAAATACTTAAGAAAGCATTGATTTCTGCACCTATTGTTCAACCACTTGATTGGAATTTACCCTTTGAAATTATGTGTGATGCCAGTGATTATGTTGTAGGTGCTGTTCCAGGGCAAAGAGTTGATAAGAAATTAAATATTATTCAATATGCTAGTAAAACTCTAGAAAGTGCCCAAAGAAATTATGCTACTACTGAAAAAGAATTTTTAGCAGTTGTTTTTGCTTGTGACAAGTTTAGACCTTATATTGTTGATTCTAAAGTAACTATTCACACTGATCATGCTGCTATTAAATACCTTATGGCAAAGAAAGATGCTAAACCTAGACTTATTAGATGGGTTCTCCTGCTACAAGAATTTGATTTGCATATTGTTGATAGAAAGGGAGCTGAGAACCCCGCTGCAGACAACTTGTCTAGGTTAGAAAATGTTCTTGATGACCCATTACCTATTGATGATAGCTTTCCTGATGAACAATTGAATGTCATAAATGCTTCTCGAACTGCTCCATGGTATGCTGATTATGCTAATTATATTGTTGCTAAATTTACACCACCTAGTTTCACATACCAGCAAAAGAAAAAGTTCTTCTATGATTTGAGACATTACTTTTGGGATGACCCACATCTTTATAAAGAAGGAGTAGATGGTATTATTAGACGTTGTGTACCTGAGCATGAACAGGAACAGATCCTACGCAAGTGTCACTCCGAGGCTTATGGAGGACACCATGCTGGAGATAGAACTGCACACAAGGTATTGCAATCCGGTTTTTATTGGCCTACTCTCTTCAAGGATGCCCGTAAGTTTGTCTTGTCTTGTGATGAATGTCAAAGAATTGGTAATATTAGTAGACGTCAAGAAATGCCTATGAATTATTCACTTGTTATTGAACCATTTGATGTTTGTTGCTTTGATTATATGGGACCCTTTCCTTCCTCTAATGGGTATACACATATTTTAGTTGTTATTGATTACGTTACTAAGTGGGTAGAAGCTATTCCAACTAGTAGTGCTGATCATAAAACCTCTATTAAGATGCTTAAAGAAGTTATTTTCCCGAGGTTTGGAGTCCCTAGATATTTAATGACTGATGGTGGTTCACATTTTATTCATGGTGCCTTTCGTAAAATGCTTGCTAAGTATGACATTAATCATATAATTGCATCTTCTTTTCACCCATAGTCTAGTGGTCAAGTAGAATTGAGTAACAGAGATCTCAAATTAATTTTGCAAAAGACTATTAATAGATCTAGAAAGAATTGGTCCAAGAAACTTGATGATGCATTATGGGCCTATAGAACTGCATATAAAAATCCTATGGGTATGTCTCTTTATAAAATGGTTTATGGTAAAGCATGTCATTTACCTCTTGAGCTAGAATATAAGGCATATTGGCCCATTAAAGAGCTCAATTATGATTTCAAACTTGCCGGTGAAAAGAGGTTATTTGACATTAGCTCACTTGATGAATGGAGAACCCAGGCTTATGAAAATGCCAAGCTGTTTAAAGAAAAAGTTAAAAGATGGCATGACAAAAGGATATAAAAGCGTGAGTTTAATGTAGGTGATTATGTATTGTTATACAACTCTCGTTTAAGATTTTTTGTAGGAAAACTTCTCTCTAAATGGGAAGGTCCTTACATTATCGAGGAGGTCTATCGTTCTGGTGCCATAAAAATCAACAACTTCGAAGGCACAAATCCGAGGGTGGTGAACGGTCAAAGAATGAAACATTATATCTCAGGTAATAACATAAATGTTGAAACTAATATTATTGAAACCGTAACCCCGGAGGAATACATAAGGGACATTTTTCGGAACGTTTCAGACTCCAAAAAGGAATAGGTACGTGGTACGGTAAGTAAACCGACTCCAAAACAGTTCTAATGGCAAATTTTCTCCGTTTTGGAATATTTAAGAAAATAGGAAAATAAGAAGCAGACCAGAAATGACACAGGGCTTCTACGAGGGTGGGAGGCGCGCCCTACTCCCCTGGGCGCGCCCCCTGCCTCGTGGGCACCTCGTGTGCTCTCCGGACTCTATTTTCTTGCACGATACTTCTTTTGGTCGGTAAAAATTCATTATATAATCTCCCGAAGGTTTTGACCACCGTATCACACAAATATCCTCTGTCTTTTTTTTGAGCCGTTCCTGCTGCATATTAGAGCAATATGCCGTCCCAGGATTCGGAAGGAGAAAGCTATGTGGCTGATTATCTTGTAGATCCTAAGGTCTATGGGGACATGGAGCATTGTGGTTGGACTACGGAAGAAGAAGAGGACTATGAACCCCAGGGAAAGGAGGAGATGAGCTCAGATGAAGATGAAGTCCCATTACCTCAACCTGGGGACATGCATGTGGAGTTCAAAAAGTCAAGCCTCCCTGATAGAGCAAAGAAGCTTAGGATCGAGTTTATCCCTTTTCG
Source organism: Triticum dicoccoides (assembly GCF_002162155.2). Taxonomy (NCBI): domain Eukaryota; kingdom Viridiplantae; phylum Streptophyta; class Magnoliopsida; order Poales; family Poaceae; genus Triticum; species Triticum dicoccoides. Next base: position 142,727,538 of record NC_041386.1, read on the forward strand.
CCTCTTGCAGGAAAACAAACAGGAATTATGCAAGAAGATATTAAGCCTTGAGCAGGAGATCGATGACCTAAGGGATAAAAATTCTGTCCTCAAGTGCAAATTAAGGAAGAAGCCTACGCCATCAACAAAACCATCACCTTCTTCACCAACAAAGAAGAACTGAGTATCTGGTATGGCACTCCCCTTAGCAACTGCCAAGCTTGGGGGAGTGCCCCGGTATCGTATCACCATCACTTTTAGCTTTATCATTTTTCTTAGTTCGATCCTTTTGATAATATCTTGATCTAGTAGAATAAAGTATTAGTATGATCTAGTTGTGAGTTTTGCTTTATGATTCTTCTATGTAATCGAGTCCGTGAGCTATATATAATAAAGATTAGTGTTGAGTCAAGGGCTTGATGATTTTGCTATGATCTTGAGGGAATAAAATAAAAGAGAAGAAACAAAAAGAAATAAAGAGATCATATGGATCTTATGGAAGTAATGAACTCACATATAAAGAGTATGATGAATAAAAGTTGTTGAGAGTTGACAAACATAGTTTTGGTCATCGTTGCAATGAATAGGAAGTAATAAAGAAAGAGAGGTTCACATATAAATACACTATCTTGGACATCTTTTATGATTGTGAGCACTCATTAAAGTGTGACATGATAAGAGTTGACGTTGGACAAGGAAGACAATGTAATGGGTTATGTTTTCTTACATCTGAGATAAATTATATTGTCATGGATCATCCAACATGTTGAGCTTGCCTTTCCCTCTCATGCTAGCCAAGTTCTCTACACCAAGTAGAAATACTACTTGTGCTTCCAAATATCCCTAAACCCAGTTTTGCCATGAGAGTCCACCATATATACCTATGGATTGAGTAAGATCCTTCAAGTAAGTTATCATTGGTGCAAGCAATAGAAATTGCTCTCTAAATATGTATGACTTATTAGTGTGGGAGAAAATAAGCTTTATACGATTTTGTGATATGGAAGAAATAAAAGTGACAGAATGCATAATAAAGGTCCATACCACAAGTGGCAATATAAAGTGACGTTCTTTCACATTAAGATTTTGTGCATCCAACCATAAAAGCGCGTGACAGCCTCTGCTTCCCTCTGCGAAGGGCCTATCTTTTACTTTTATCTTCTACCTTACATAAGAGTCATGGTGATCTTCACCTTTCCTTTTTACATTTTATCCTTTGTCAAGCACAATGTGTTGGAAGGATCCTAATATATATAGCTAATGGATGTGAGTCTTCATGAACTATTATTGTTGACATTACCCTTGAGGTAAAACATTGGGAGGCAAAACTATAAGCCCCTATCTTTCTCTGTGTCCGATTAAAACTCCATACCCATAAGTATTGCATGAGTGTTAGCAATTGTGAAAGACTAAAAGATGGTTGAGTATGTTGACTTGTTGAAAAGCTCTTATATTGACTCTTTCCTATGTTATGATAAATTGCAATTGCCTCAATGACCGAGATTAGAGTTTGTTGGTTCTCAATGAAGTTTATGATTCATACTTGAAATTGTGATTGAATTGTTACTTTAGCATAAGAGATCATATGGCAATATATATATATATCCCAGGATTAGAATAACTATTTGGATCACAGCATGCCCTATATAGGCCCGAAGAGGCGTTCCTGAACTCCCAAGAAACCCACCCGATCGGTTAAAGAAAAAAAACCCACCCCACCACTTCCCACGACTCCCTCCCCTACCCTCTCCCGATCCCCTCTGCACACTCCTCCTCACGGCATCGCGTCGCCGCCGAAGAACTTCTCCCGATCCACCGCTGCCGCCCCGCATCCTGCCGGCGCGCCGCCCTGCGTCCCCTAACCCGCCGCCGCGCCGTCCCCCGTCCCGCCGCGGCAACCATACCCCCAAGCCTTGCCTGCATCCCGTGCTCAAGCCCACCCGTGTACTCTATTTAGGCAACGTGAAGTCAAGCGACGCGTACGCGAAGGTCCTGGTGTACCTGAGCGCGGTGTGCTCGTGGGAGGCGCGGGAGCTCCGCGTGGAGGGCGCTGCAGAGGGCCACGGCTTCGTGCTCAGCCTCCGGGAGGGGCAGGAGGTGGCGGACGACTTCAAGGGCGTCACCATGTCGTGGTCGACGGTGGCGGAGGAGAAGATGATGTGGCAGATGTCGGGGCGGTGCTGCCGCCTCAGGTTCTACGAGCGGCACCGCTAGCTCGTCGTCGATGAGTACCCGCCGTACGTCCGCCGCGCCGGGCATGAGGTCACGTTCCGCAACCGTCCTCGCGGGCTCTACTCCAACAAGAAGGAGCTCAGCTACCAGCCTACCAGTACGTAATCAATTGATCAAGTAGCTTGTTATTATTATTTTTCACATTTTTTATCCGATAATCTGAAGTTCTGAATGAACACTCGCCTGAATGGGCAATGGATCCAGAGCAATGTGAAGCATTTGCTGTTTTCATCTTGCTAGAAATTACGTACTCTGGTTTATGTTCAAAAGATCACTGATTCTATCTTCAAATGTCGGTCGACCAGCTCTAGGAGGGACGAGGTGTGGAGCAGTCCAACTTCCCCTGTATACTCACATGGTCACTGGACACTCTGTTTCTTAGAGAAGTCGCAGCAACATGATTCAGCAAATTGCTTTTGGATGCTGTTATTGTTACTGAAATTTTGTGTGGGTGGACGTCTGGCTGCATGTATCCCTGCGTGTGTGTTTTTTTACTTCCGTGCATTTTCTTCAGGGCAGTGGAGAGCACCCTCTCCCTGACTAGATCTGCATCACCACCCTGAGTTCTCCCAACGCAGCCCGGAGCCGTTCAACTATGCAGCCCTGGGCCGTTCAATGATGGAGCCGACGGCCGTTCATGAACACAGCACCCTGGATCCTGCTCCCCACCATCCAGTTCAACTTCTGCTAAATCCGGCAAGGGAGAATTCTTGTGAGAGCAATTTCCTGTTAACTTTTTGTCGTTCAAACTTCTAATTTGTTAGCTACTTTAGCTTTAGCTCGCCTGTGTATGTGGCTAACAAGGTGGCATGCATTCAGCTACGACTTTGTTTTTGTTTCCACATGTCGCGAGTTGCCATTTGCCTAAAAAGATTTATGTATACTGGGATCTCCATGTACCAAACATGCTAAAAAAATATCTCATGTAGATTCATCCCCCTGTTTGATTCTTGTTGTAGTTCAAGCAGCCACAAACCATTGGCATTTTTTGTCTGATGCTCCACGTCTTATAAGTGTCCACTCTAAAAAAATATTTTTTTGCAATATAAGTGTGAACTTCTCCGTTTCCATGCACCTAAAATAAGTACGTATTTTTGGGTCAGTACTAAATAGGTTAGGAATTCTTTGGAAGTTCAAAGATTATAGTCTGGAGAGTTCAGTCATTGGATTTTGGGAAGAATGTGTCGTACTGATAAAAAATGAATAGAGAAAAAAAATACAAAATAGGTTTTGGTTAGTACTAAAAAGGTTAGGAATTGTTTGGCGTTGGTGGGGTGTTGGAGTGTTACTACTACTTGGTTCACTTTCATTTCAAGGGGATTGCTTGAAGCTATCTTTGAAGCTATAAACATAGTTGTCTTGATTTCAAATAGCGGTTCATGGGAAGAAAATTGAGCTATGAAGCTGAGCTTGTTGTTATGCCTCTGATCGTCCACCTATTTCCTGTAGGTGTTGATCCTGGTGCTTGTCGCCATTTACGAGGAAGATAGTCGGTCTTTGAGCTGGTGATGATCTTGCTGTTGCTGGGATGCTATTCAACATGAGGGTGTGGTCTCCCTTGAGGTGTAGCGTCGCGATATATATGTTGCTGCCACTTTTGGATTTATTGTTGAGACGGTCGCTCAAGCTCAATATTGATTAGTCCTTTCCCTAGATCTTTCTCTACATGCTCTGTAGGTCATCTAGTAAGAACCAAAAGTATGCCTCTAAGCTGCTTGTGTTTATATTCCACTAAAGAAATAGTACGGCTGCACATGGTCGACTGTGCTTGACCATTTAGTAATTAGTATGGCTAACAATTTTTAGCAGTAATTAGCATGGCTGCTCCACTATGTCAATTTTCAACAGGATAACTTGATTAATGCTAGTGCAACTCATCTTCCACTGTCATGGCAAGTTGTCGTGCGTGTGCACACATCTTAAACAAAATCTTACTTTTTGAATTATATGGCGCCACTACAGTCCAAATGTTTGATTTTCAGCAGCCAATGTGTTAATTAACCAAATTTGTGCATTGAAAAAAATAGTAGGTGATGCTTATGAATCTGTATAATAAAAATAGTAGGTCAGCAGGCTAATGGTTGATGAACCAATATAGTAGGGTGCAATGTTCGCTACAAACATGGCTAGCAGGGTACTAAAGGGGTATTTTAACTTGACTAAAATGCCTCATTGTGTGTGTTGCAGTGACGACAAGGACACACCACTCTGCCTCCTCTGTTTCTGGTGACGACACACCGCTGTTATGGTTGATTAGCCTTTTGGGTTTAGATGTACGAGGTGTATGATGAAGATGAGACAATGTAGTGAAGTCCATTTGGACATGTGAAATTCAGTGAGGCATAAGAAAGGAATAAGATCTAGCAGCAGATGTTGCCGACCTCGACTAGTGGTTGCCGGATTTCGTGTTTCTTCTGTACAGAACTGATGCATTTCTTCTCTTCTTTCTGCAGTTTTGTTAACTGAACCTAAACCGTCTCGACTGATTGAACTGCACAGAACTTAATGGGAGGTCGCGCGGAGGTGGCTCGAGCAGGCGGTGCAGCAGTTCGTTGCAGCCCCTCGACGCCGTTCAACTCCTGCAGCCAGCTACCTCAAAGCCAACAGTGATCTCCTACTCCGACTCCGGTGCGCACGTAGCTTTTGGGCATGTGCCGATGTGTGGCTGAAGCTCTTTCTTTCTCTCCATAGTCTCATGTGCTGATGTTGCCCTCTCTTCATAGGTCGAGTGAAAAACTAGTAGTAGGATGAACACAAATGCTTTTCTACAGGAACACAAAAATGATCGTGCTACTTGCCACAAAACATAATAAAAAGCTCAATATACTTTTGAAAAAGAAAAATCAAACTGACGTTTGAAAATGGGCAGCAGAAGTTCATGTCAAACTAATGGGGCAATTCAACATTTATTCTTGAAAAAGTGGAGAAAATTATACATGCTCTGTAGGTCAAAATTTGGCTTTAATTTATATTCTGTGAAGGTCAAAATATTGTGTTCGACAAGGTCAAGTGTGTTATCTCAGCAAGTTCAAAATAAATTTAAACATGCAAGAAAACAAAAAGAAATGGAGAAGTTCAATTTCTAAAGATGACGCGGTTCAACGTGTAAACCAACGTTGACAGAAAACAAAAAGAAAAGGAGAAGTTCAATTTCTGAAGATGAGGCGGGTTGATGTCCAAACCAACGCAAAAACACACACAACAAATGTTGTCTTGGTGTCTTAAAATATTTTTATTCATAAAAAAGGATTAAGGAAAAAAATCAGGAAGTCCATATTAAAAAGATGGAGAAGTTCGATGATTATAGAAAACTCAGGTTTTCCTCGTTATTAAAGAATGGAAACAAGAAGTTCAAAAACAAAATAACAGGAAGTTCAACTTTAAAACTAGAGTGCTTCAAAATTTCATAAAATAAAATTAGGAAATAAAACCAGGATGTCCATATTAAAAAGATGGAGAAGTTCGGTGATTATAGATAACTCGGATTTTCCCTCGTTATTAAAGAATGGAAACAAGAAGTTCAAAAATAAAATAACAAGAAATTCAACTTTTAAAAATAGAACTTCAATATTCATAAAAAAGGATTAAAAATCAGAATAAAAATTCATAAAAAACTCAGAATATTCACGTAACAGAGAGAAGTTCAGATTGATAACTGCCAGAAGTTCACGTACTACACGGTGTCATTTTGTTTTTTAAAAAAGAATAAAAAAGCAAAGGCTAAATTTTTGTTGTTATAAGTTCAAGTCTTCCGTCGGAGAAAGTTAAAAAAATTATTGTGAGAGAGGGTTGTACAAAAGAAATATCATTTGTGTAACAATGATGAATTGATGAGAAAATTACAAATGAAAAATACGCCACAGAAGTTCAACATGAAAACAACAGGAAGTTCACCTAGTACACTGAATCAATATCAGATGAAAAACTTTTAAAATTGTCGCGAGTATGAAAAAATGATCAACACGGGAAAGTTGTGTGTTTACAACAGCTTTCCATTGGTATATCACTTGCTCAATTTCGGTGAGTGGATGGAGAGTTACGAGCAATGGATGAAGATCTACGAGCAAAAAAACACGTGAAAAACAGAGTGAAGTTCAAGTAGACATGTCGAGAAGTTCAGGTTCTTCACATGGTGCATTTTCGAAAAATCTGTTTCGCGATAAAGGCAGAACAAATGATCTCTCCATTTTCGAAATTACTTGAAAACGGCTAGGAATCACAGAAAACCATCAACAAGAAAAGTTTTGCATTTTCCTTAGCTTTTCAACGTTATATTATTTGCCCGATTCCGGTAAAGTTTGTAGAAATTACGGCGAAAATACGTTTTTAGCCATTTTTAAAATTGACTTAAAACAGTAAGGAATTAGGAGAAACAATATATACCAAAAAAATTCATATTTCCTCAAGCTTTCCAACGCCATATCATTTGCTGCATTCGGACATACGGTTAAAAAAATATATCGTAAATACGAACTCGGTGGTACTTGTACCGTTTTATAAATTACTCTTAAACTGTTTAAAATTAGAAAAAACTTTCTATATGTAAAAGTAGCGCATTTTCATAAGCTTTCCAACGCCATATCATTTGCCTCAATTGGATTAGCCGTTTAGAAATGACATCGAAAATATGAACTCTGCTGTTCGATTTGCGAAATTTTACAATTTTCCAAATTACTATTTAACCATAAGGAATTAGAGAAAACTTTAAACATGTGGAAGGAGCGGATTTACAACAGCTTTCCAACGCCATATTATTTGTCTCATTCCGATAAACGATTTAGAAATGTGATCGAAAATACGATTCACGTTTTTTTGTGATGAAAAAACGGTTTTCAAAACTGCTCTTAAACCGCTTACAATTTGCCATAAATTCAACTTGGGTCATGATACTGGTGTCCATAGCTTTCCAATGGTATATCGCAAGCCCCATTTGGGCAATGTTGGCGGAAGTTCAACCTAGGACTGTGAGAAGTTCAGGTCGAACAACTCAGGCAGTAAAATTGCAACACGGACTTGTTTCATCACGACCCGAGAGCAAATCCGCCAATGAGCGAGATTCCTATTTAAAACATGCATTTAGTTACTAAAAACCGTTTGTAGATTGTACTTACATCACATAGAACATGAGTAACCAAAAAAATTCGCGCGGGGAGACACGGTTGAGAAGATAGCCCAAAGGTCGGGTTCCTACAGAGGGAAGTTCAGGCGTGTAACTCGGTCGGAGAAAGTTGAAAAATTTATTGTGAGAGAGGTTTGTACAAAAGAAATATCATTTATGTGACATTGACGAATGTATGAGGAAATTACAAACGAAATACGTCACAGAAGTTCAACATGAAAACAACAGGAAGTTCAACTACTACGCTGAATGAATTTCAGATGAAAAACTTCTAAAACCATCACGAGTATGAAAAAATGATCAACACGGGAAAGTTGCGTGTTTACAGCAGCTTTCCATCGGTATATCACCCACTGAATTCCGGGGAGTGGATGGAGAAATACGAGTAGTGGATGGACATCTGCAAGCAAAAAAAAAGCACGTAGAAAACAGAGTGAAGTTCAGGTAGATATGCTGAGAAGTTCAGGTTCTTCACGCGGTGCATTTTTGAAGAATCTGTTTTGCGATAGAGGCAGAATGTATGATCCCTCCGTTTTCAAAATTACTTGAAAACGGCTAAGAATCAGAGAAAACCATCAACATGAAAAAGTTTTGCATTTTTCGTAGCTTTCCAACGGTATATTATTTGTCCAATTCCGATAAAGTTTGTAGAAATTACGGCGAAAATACGTTTTTGCCATTTTCAAAACTGACTTAAAACCGTAAAGAATTGGGAGAAACAATACATACCAAAAAGTTCCGCATTTGTTCAAGCTTTCCAACGCCATATCATTTGCTGCATTCGAACGCACAGTTAAAAAATTAGCTCGAAAATACGAACTCGGTAGGACTTGGACCATTTTCTAAATTACTCTGAAACCATTCAAAATTAAAAAAACTTTCAATATGAAAAGGTAGCGCATTTTCATAAGCTTTCCAACGCCATATCATATGCCTCCATTGGATTAGCCGTTTAGAAATGACACCAAAAAAATGAACTCAGCCGTTCGGTTTACGAAATTTTACGTTTTTTCAAATTACTCTTTAACCATAGGGAGTTAGAAAAAACTTTCAACATGTGGAAGGAGCGGTTTTGCAGTAGCTTTCCAATGCCATATTATATGCCTCATTCCGATAAATGGTTTAGAAATGCGATCGAAAATACGATTCATGTTTTTTTGCGAAGAAAAAATGGTTTTCAAAACTGCTCTTAAACCGCTTATATTTTGCCAAAAATTTAAGTTGGGTCATGATATTTGTGTCCATAGCTTTCCAACGGTATATCGCAAGCCCCATTTCGGCAATGTTGGCGGAAGTTCAACCTAGTTCACAAGGAAGTTCAACGTACTACTAGCGGGGCAGGTCAGGTTGTGATCAGAATATTATTCTGATCCCGTGATTAGAATAGTGTTTATAGAGTAGCACTATTCTGATCCCGGGATCAAAATAGTTATTTGGATCATGATCGGCCCTATAAGGGCGCGCGCGAGATCCTCCCGAACCGGTGCGGCTGGCGCGAGAAAAAAGAAAAGAAAAAACGCATCTCCCACCCCACCCCACCCCGCAACCAGCCAGATCCCCCATCCCCCACATCCCCGGATCCCTCGCCGCCGATCCCCACGCCGCTACCGCGCCCTCCCCAGACCCCCACGCCGCCCAGCGGCCCCCCCGGAGAACTCCGCCGCCGCGCACCCTCCCTGGGGACCCCCGCCACCGCCATCGCCCCGCAACCGCCGCCACCCTCCCGGAT
>NC_041386.1:142736812-142808415 GCF_002162155.2 Triticum dicoccoides
CCTTCCCCATTGGGTTGTCGCCCCGCCTTCTCAATCGCGCCACCGCCAGCTTTCCCCATCGTGCCGCCGCCTACTCCCACCGCCTCGCCGCCCGGGTAACCGCACCAACCCCTCCGCGCGCCGCCGCAGACGATAGCAGCACCCACAGGCGAGGGTCGCGCACCAGGTAACGGCCTCGCCATTCCCATCCACCAGCCCCGGCCACAAGCCCTGCCTCAGCCGCCGGGCGCCGGTCTCCCTCCATCTTCCTCTACGCGTCGCTTCAGCCTTCTTCCATAGCGCCGGCGCCGACTCTGCCTCTGTGAAGTCACCAGTTCTCCTCTGATGTTCCCGTGGTTATCCACTACAGCGCCAGCCTCCTCTCTCCGTCAATGCCTGGATCCTCCGACAGCCTACATCGGCAAAAAAAGAGGGGTCGGCACCTACTTCTGCAACCGATGGTCTGAACTCTCAAATTTGTTGAAATTGAACTGATGGTGTTGATTCAGGAGAGTCCATCTCTCCCTCTCTCTTTGTGAACCAGTGATGTTTCCATGTTTCAGAGATACACGCATGTGCTTTCTTGATGTAACCCCAAAACAGGAAAAAAATTACGTACTTGCATAGTTAAAGTGATAAAAACTTATATTGTGTATATTTGCATAGTTCAAAATGATAATAAAAAACATGAGTTCATTATATGAAAAAAGCAGCAGTTGGTGCTCCGGCCAAATGATTGTGGTTTTCTGGAAAAAAATTGGGCAAAATGTTTGCAACCCACACCGCTCCCTTGCGCATGCATGTTTTCTCTCTCTAGTAACTAGCATGTTTGGTGAAATGTGTGGTCCTACTACTACTAACAGAGAAGGAAAATCACCACTAAACCGCGTTATTGAGATAGAAGTGAAACCAATTTAGTAAACTTGGGAACCCATAGTGTGTTCCCACCCATTTCTTTTATAAGATGGTCTTCCTAGAAGTTCAATTCGAAATAACCAAGAAGGTCAAAAAACCTAGAAGTTCAAAGGTAAAAACCTAGAAAATTGTTTGCTTATTTAAAACCATATTTTTCTCTAAGAAGTTCAAAGTAAAATAAGAGAGAAGTTCAAAGGTTAAAAAAACTTAGATGTTTTCTCGTTACTAAATAATAAAATGAAGAAGTTGAAATTAAAAAAAGGAATTAAAATAATCGACCATGAAGATCAAAAATAAAAAAAGTCAAAATCATGTTTATTTCAAAATCAAAAACAAAAACTTTACTCAAAAAAATAAAAAAATATGAAGTTTAGATTTAAATAACACAAAAGTTCGAAGTATATTAAAACCTAGGATTTAGAAGTTCAAAAAACAAAAAACAATGCCATTTTGGGCATTTTCACCAATACTAAAGATAAAAACCAAGAAGTTCAATTTAAAAAAAATGAAGTAGTTCAATTCATATTAAAAAAAATCAGTTTTTTGTTGTCACTAAATAATAAAACCAAGAAGGTTAATTTTTAAAAGCAGAGCAATTTGATATTTATTTGAAAACTCAATTTTTTCCGGTTACTAAAGAGTAAGACCAACAAGTTCTATTCAAAATAATGAAGAAGTTCTATTAAAATAACCTAGAAGTTCTATCAAAAAGTAGGATTTTTTCCGTTACTAAAAGAAAATAAAACCAGGAAGTCCAAATTAGAAAGATGGAGAAGTTCGATGATTGTAGAAAACTCTGATTTCCCTCGTTATTAAATAATGGAAAACAAGAAGTTCAAAAATTAAATAACAAGAAGTTCAACTTTTTTAAAAAATAGAGCGCTTCAAAATTTCATAAAAAAGATTAAGAAAAAACCAGGAAGTCCATATTAAAAAGATGGAGAAGTTCGATGATTATAGAAAACTCAGATTTTCCTTGTTGTTAAAGAATGGAAACAAGAAGTTCAAAAATAAAAAAAAAGAAGTTCAACTTTTAAAAATAGAGCGCTTCAAAATTTCATAAAAAAGGGTTAAGAAATAAAACCAAGAAGTCCATATTAAAGATGGAGAAGTTCGATGATTATAGAAAACTCAGATTTTCCTCGTTATTAAAGAATGAAACCAATAAGTTAAAAAAAACAAGAAGTTCAACTTTTAAAAATAGAGTGCTTCAAAATTCATAAAAAAGGATTAAGAAAATCAGATTAAAAATTCATAAAAAAATAGATATTTTCACGTAACTGAGAGAAGTTCAGGGTGATAACTAGCAGATGTTCATGTACTACACGGGTGTGCATTTGTATTAAAAAAAGAATAAAAGAAGGAAAGGCTAATTTTTTTGTTATAAGTTCAAGTCCTTGGTCGGAGAAAGTTAAAAAAAATATTGTGAGAGACGTTTGTACAAAAGGAATATCATTTGTGTAACACTGACGAATGGATGAGAAATTACAAATGAAAATACGTCACAGAAGTTCAACGTGAAAACAACAGGAAGTTCAACTACTACGCTAAATGAATTTCAGATGAAAAACTTTGAAAATCATCACGAGTATGAAAAAACGATCAACACGGGAAAGTTATGTGCTTACAACAGCTTTCCACTGGTATATCACTTGCTCAATTCCGGTGAGTGGACGGAGAGGTATGAGCAGTGGATGGAGACCTATGAGCAAAAAAATCACGTGAAAAACAGAGTGAAGTTCAGGTACACGTGCCGAGAAGTTCAGGTTCTTCACTCAGTGCATTTTCGAAGAATCTGTTTCGCGATAAAGGCAGAACGTATGATCCCGCCGTTTTCGAAATTACTTGCAAACGGTTAGGAATCAGAGGAAACCATCAACATGAAAAAGTTTCACATTTTCCGTAGCTTTTCAGTGGTATATTATTTGCCCCATTCCGATAAAGATTGTAGAAATTACGGCGAAAATACGTTTTTCTCCATTTTCAAAACTAACTTAAAACCGTAAGAATTGTGAGAAACAATACATACCAAAAAGTTTTGCATTTGTTCAAGCTTTCCAATGCCATATCGTTTGGTGCATTTGGACGAACGGTTAAAAAATTAGCTCGAAAATACGAACTCGGTAGGACTTGGACCATTTTCTAAATTACTCTTAAACCATTCAAAATTAGAAAAAAAACTTTCAAGATGAAAAAGTAGCGCATTTTCATAAGCTTTCCAACACCGTATCATATGCCTCCATTGGATTAGCCGTTTAGAAATGACATCGAAAAAACGAACTCAGCTGTTCGGTTTATGAAATTTTACGTTTTTTCAAATTACTCTTTAACCATAGGGAATTAGAGAAAATTTTCAACATGTGGAAGGAGCGGTTTTGCAGCAGCTTTCGAACGCCATATTATATGCCTCATTCCGATAAACGGTTTAGAAATGCGATCGAAAATACGATTCACGTTTTTTGTGTGAAGAAAAAATGGTTTTCAAAACTGCTCTTAAACCACTTATATTTTGCCAAAAATTTAAGTTGGGTCATGATACTGATGTCCATAGCTTTCCAATGGTATATGGCAAACCCCATTTGGGCAATGTTGGCGGAAGTTCAACCTAGTTCACAGGGAAGTTCAACGTATTACTAGCGGGGTAGGTTAGGTTGTGATCAGAATATTATTCTGATCCGATGATCAGAATAGTGTTGTTGTCCTGTATGCAATCCCATCGCACAACACACAAGTCTTGTTAAGTTGAACCGTTTCCGTTCTCTTGTGTCAACGCAAATAGTTCATCCGAGTGAACCGCATGCCGTATATTGCACACACCTTGATCTGGCTGACCATTGCTTTTGTGTTGCCTAATCACAAACAGTTCATCCGAGTAAACCGTATGTTGTATATCACACACACCTTCATCTGGCTGCCCGTTTCTTTTGTTTTGACTAATCACAAATAGTTCATCTGAGTGAACCGTATGTTACGTATCACACACACCTTCATCTGGCTGCCCGCTTCTTTTGTTCCTCCTCATCACAAACAGTTAATTGAACTGAACCGTATGCCCTTCATCGCACATGCAAAACTGTGTTTGATGCATCCTCCATCGCAAATGTTTTGCACCCTTTTTCACGGTTTTCATACACCACCGTTTGTGATTATTGCATCGCACACAGTTTTTCGAAGGGTCTCTGATCGTAGAGTCTCGTTAGCAGCATCCTGCAGTAGTGCACGTTGAGGGACGGTTATATGATCCAATTATATTAGCACTGTTGAGAGATTGCACTAGTGAAAGTACGGACCCTAGGCCTCATTTTGAAACATTGCAATACCGTTTCTATGCCCGTTTACTATTTTCTACCTTGTTGTTTTTATTTATTCAGATTATAAAAATATATTTCTACCATTCATATCACACTTTTATCACCATATCTTCGCTGAACTAGTGCACCTATACAATTTGCCATTGTATTGGGTGTGTTGGGGACACAAGAGATTTCTTGTATTTGGTTGCAGGGTCGCTTAAGAGAGACCATCTTCATCCTACACCTGCCACGGATTGATAAACCTTAGGTCATCCACTTGAGGGAAAATTGCTACTGTCCTACAAAACTCTGCGCTTGGAGGCCCAAGACGAGTCTACAAGAATAAAGTTGCGTAGTAGACGTCAAGCACCACACTGCACGACATCTAGTACATATAAACTAGAGCAACCGATTGCATGGTAAAATCAGATAGCACAATTCACTAGAATTTGTGAAGGAAAGGCAGGAGCAGCACATGCAACGGGTAAACCGGGCATGCTTAACCGACATAGCTAGCAAATGTCAAGGTGCTCCTCCAAGATCTGGGGGTCAGCACGAATGGCAGCCATCGCGACCTCATCCACGCGTGCTGCCGTGATTTGCTTCTCCGCTGCCAAGCTTTGAGATCCTTGCTATACTGTGTGTCATGCCGGCGGTCGGGGCATGTGGGATGTGGAAGGAGGAGGAGGATGGGGGTCGGGTGTGGACTACCTACCTGGATAGGCGAGGCCGAGCAGCGTGAACAAGGGTCGCCGACAAGGAGGCGACGCTGCAAGCAAGGAGTGGAGGTTTAAACTTGCAAAGGAAGGCGGAAATAGGGGAAATGTGGCTTTTGGTAAGGGGGAGGGGTAGGGAGGTATATATTTCCATGGAAGCCGAAAATTTGGAATCGCTTCAGCAAAAAAAACTGGCGCGCAAAGTGTCATCAGGCACGATCCCTTATTCAGAACTGTGTATGATATGTGAACATCACAAACGATTCAGTTAGCTTAACCCGTGTGTGATGAGTTTGAACGTCAAAAATTTTGGTTCGAATTTCCCTAGTTACAGTGGTCATCCACGTCATTGCATAATTAGGGTACACAAAGGAGACTACAGCACATCCACACTTCTTAATCAAGCAAGTTTAGCAATTAAACAGAGCTAGCTGACCTAAACATCACTCTAACAAATTAAAGACCGGTGCTCTTAATTAAACAAAACAAAGAGTGCCACTACAGCTGGTGCTCGTCGATCTCTGCCGCCGCCTCCATGTCCAGCTCGCGCCCGACGATCTCCTGGGGAAGGGGCTCCATGGCATCCATCTCTTTGGAAAAGGCCGCCACGAGCTGGGTGTGGGCGGCCGTGATCTGGGCTTGGACGGGCTTCGTCGTTGCAAGGTATGCTGCGGAGGAATGGACGGCTGCTCGAACGCTCTCGGCAATTGCCAACTCTTTGGCCGTGGGTTGCCGACCGTTGTCGGAGAAGCTTCGTTCGATTTGTGCGGTGACTGCCACGAGCTGGGCATGCGCGGCCTCAACATGGTCGTAGGCGGCCTCCATCAGGGCTAAGGCCGCCATTGCGGAACGGGCAGCTGCTGTGCCACTCTCACCAGTTGCTATCCCCGAGGTAGATGTTGCTGCCGCCACCTGAGAAGCAACAACGGCCGTTTGGGCTGCATTGGCTGCCCGGTCACAAATTGCGGCCACGCTCATGCACCTTGTAAGCACCCACATGGCGGCTGTGGTCGCGCTCTCGCCGGAATGGGCCGCCGAAGTTTCCCTCACGACGCGGGTCCATGTCCCCATCTTTAACTGACGATGATTGAACAGTGAAATGATATTTGGGGAGCGATCTAGTGTGCTTGACATGCCGGCTGTGGACTGTAGCTGACGTACCTTCTCGCGTAAGCCATAGGCACACTATACACTAATGATGCTCCAGGATATTTTGTACTGCATCTCATAAGGTTGGTGATAATAAACCGTGTGGTATCTACTTGATTTTTCATCTTGATTTGAATTACATAATGGGGTCACAGCGGCAATGGACGATGTTTGAATTGCTAGACCTTTTATCCATAGTGAACATGCAACTATATGTGTGTCGTAAAAGAGTTGGAATTATTTAGGGTTCGTTTGGACATTTTATACATTAAATTGGTTTTCTAGCCATTTCAGGTGCACAATTCAAAATTAAACTACATGCACATGATCCGGTGCACCAATATGGGTTGTAAAATCATATATGTGTCCATGGGTTTATGCTTATGTCCCATGCAAGAAATGGGGATGAATTTCGAACACCACGGCACCGTGGCTCTCTGGCAAACATTGTCGTACTTGCTTTTGTAATTCTAGTAAATCTAGAAGTCATCTGAAATTCATGAAACTTGGCATGCTATCATGGAGCGGCATCAACATGTCGTGGTAAAATTTTTGTCCCATTTGGGGCAGGTTTGGGTATAAGCTTCTCACAAGCCAGAGCTTCTCACAACAAGTGTGATGGTTTCGGTAGGGAACGTTTCACCTTTCTGGACGAAATGATATCCGTTGCCTGTTCTCGATTTCAATTTTTTTCTTAGTGTCAACATAGAACAACTGGAGTGTTGTGTCAATTTTTGGGTTTTTTGGGGGTTTGCTTGGACATTTTTATACATTAACTGAGTTTTCTATGCATTCGTGTGCATAACTCAAATTTGAACTACATGCACATGCTCTAATGCATATAAATTAGTTGAAAATTCAAATCTGTGTCCTTGATTGCATGCTTAGGTCCCATGCAAGAAATGGGAATGAATGTCAAACACCCTGCCACCGTCACTCGGCCTCAAACATTGAGATTCCTACTTTTTCAATTTTAGTAAATCCAAAGCTCGTTTGAAATTCATGAAACTTGGCATGCTATCATGGAGCGGCATCAACATGTCATGATAATTTTTTTGTCTCATTTGGTCAAGTTTGGGGATATGCCTCTCACAAACCAGAGCTTCTCACAACAAGCCTGATGGTTTCGGTAGGCAACGTTTCACCTTTCTGGACGAAATGATATCCATTGCCTCTTCTCGATTTCAATTTTTTCCTAGTTTCAACATAGAACAACAGGAGTGTTGCGTCAATTTTTGGGATTTTTCGGGGTTCGCTTGGACATTTTCACACATTAACTAAGTTTTCTATGCATTCATGTGCAGAATTCAAATTTGAACTACAGGCACATGCTCTAATGCATATTAATTGGTTGAAAATTCAAATATGTGTCCTTGGTTGCATGCTTAGGTCCCATACAAGAAATGGGAATGAATGTCAAACACCCTGCCACCGTCACTCAGCCGCAAACATTGAGATACCTGGTTTTAAATTCTAGTAAATCCAAAGCTCGTCTGAAATTAGTGAAACTTGGCATGCTATCATGGAGCGGCATCAACCTGCCGTGGTAAAGTTTTTGTCCCATTTGGGGTAGGTTTGGGGATATGCTTCTCACAAACTAGAGTTTCTCACAGTAAGCATGATGGTTTCGGTAGGAAACCTCCTACCTTTGGGGATGAAACGATATCCATTGCCTCTTATTGCTTTCAAAAAATTTCTCGTGCCAACATACAACAACAGGAGTGTTGGGTCAATTTTTGGGATTTTTCGGGGTTCGTTTGGACATTTTTATGCATTAACTGAGTTTTCAAAGCATTGATGTGCATAATTCAAATTTGAACTACATGCACATGCTCTAATGCATATAAATTGGTTGAATATTCAAATATGTGTTCTTGGTTGCATGCTTAGGTCCCATGCAAGAAATGGGAATGAATGTCAAACACCTTGCCACCATCACTCGGCCGCAAACATTGAGATACATGGTTTTTAAATTCTAGTAAATCCAGAACTCGTCTGAAATTCATGAAACTGGCATGCTATCATGAAGCGGCATCAACATGCCATGGTAAAATTTCTGTCCCATTTGGGGAGGTTTGGGTATATGCTTCTCACAAACCAGAGCTTCTCACAACAAGCATGATGGTTTCTATAGGGAACGTCCCAACTTTGGGGATGAAACGATATCCATTACCTCTTATTGCTTTCATAAATTTTCTTGTGTCAACATAGAGCAACAGGAGTGTTGTGTCAATTTTTGGGATTTTTCGGGGTTCGTTTGGACATTTTTATGCATTAACTGAGTTTTCAATGCATTATGTGCATAATTAAAATTTGAACTACATGCGCATGCTCTAGTGCATATAAATTGGTTGAAAAATCAAATCTTTCACCTTGGGTGCATGCTTAGGTCCCATGCAAGAAATGGGAATGAATTTCAAACACCCTACCACCGTCACTCAGCTGCAAATATTGAGATACCAGGTTTTTAAATTCTAGTAAATCCAAAGCTCGTCTGAAATTCGTGAAACTTGGCATGCTATCATGGAGCAGCATCAACATGCCGTGGTAAAATTTTTGTCCCATTTGGGGCAGGTTTGGGGATAAGCTTCTCACAAACCAGAACTTCTCACAACAAGCCTGGTGGTTTCGGTAGGGAACGTCCCACCTTTAGGGAAGAAGCGATATCCATTGCCTCTTATTGCTTTCAAAAATTTTGTCGTGTCAACATAGAACAACAGGAGTGTTGTGTCAATTTTTGGGGTTCGTTTGGACATGTTTATGCATTAATTGAGTTTTCAATGCATTTATGTGCATAATTCAAATTTGAACTACATGCACATGCTCCAGTGCATATAAATTGGTTGAAAAATCAAATCTTTGTCCTTGGGTGCATGCTTAGGTCCCATGCTAGAAATGGGAATGAATTTCAAACACCAGGGCACTGTTGATTGCCAACAAAACGTTGAGATACTTTGTTTTTAAATTCTAGCAAATCCAAAACTTGTATGAAATTCATGAAACTTGGCATGCTATCATGAAATGGCACCCGTCATGCTGTGGTATTTTTGGTGTCCATTTTGAGAGAAGGCGCACTCGAATAACAGCCAACAAAAGCATTTTAAAACAAACAGCAGTCACTCTAACATCACAAACATTTGTATAATTCAAGTCGTGTGCGTTATGTTAACCATTCACGTGACGCCACGTGTCTTCATTTCAATGGCTATAGGAGGTGCCGTGCGGACAGCTGCTTGACTGAACAGGAGGCGTGCGAGCGCAGTCCGGTGTGCAGGCTGACCGAGAGGAATGCAAGTTGTCCTCCAATGCGCAGGCTCACCGGGAAGTGTGCGAGCTGTACGCTGCGCAGGCTCACTAGGAAGTGAGCCCTTTGACTTCCTTGGTTGCCCGCCTTCCTCTCCATTAATGGCGCCCGAGCCGCTGCTTAATACGGGCGGCCTTACTGTTCGCCTCCCATTCCCCTCCTTCCCGCAGACCTCCACCAATTCCATGGCGC
The DNA here is from genome assembly GCF_002162155.2 of Triticum dicoccoides. Classification (NCBI taxonomy): domain Eukaryota; kingdom Viridiplantae; phylum Streptophyta; class Magnoliopsida; order Poales; family Poaceae; genus Triticum; species Triticum dicoccoides. The sequence goes on from NC_041386.1 coordinate 142,746,361, forward strand.
AGAAGGATCATGTGCCACTAGTCTTCAAGTTTGGTGAAGTCAACTTCGAGCCAGAGAATATAGAAAATAAGGAGGAATGGGGCCTCATGGACATGGCCCTAAACGAGATGGCCGCGGCGGTTGATGCCCCCGCTCCCGCAGCTCCCATCCCCGCGCCCGCGCCAGTGACCATCCCCATAGCATTGACGGGCTAGTCGCCGAGCACTATCACAGAGCTGAAAGCCGTGGGCGTCAGCGAAGTCTCTACGGACCCGCGCGAGCTCGTGTACATGCCAGCGCCAGCGCCCGTTCCCGTGCGCGCCCCTCCACCCACCGCGGCATCGGTCCCGGTGCATTTGGTTGCACCCGCCGCGCCCGTGTGTGTGGTGCGCCCCCCTCAGCGGCATGGGACACCGCCGTCAACCACTACCTCAGCGCCGCCAGCTGCCGTCCTCCCACGCCCCGCCCGTCGATCGCGCGACGACATGATGTTTGATTTACAAGTGAAGAACATCTTGCGCTGCATTGAAGACTTCAACAACGGCGTCTCGGAGGATGACAACGACAACAATGGTGCAGCACGCCGCCTCCGCCGCCGCCGGAAATAGTTTCATTCTTGGGTTTAATACTGTATCTCGATCATATGAATATAAATTCGCAGTATGACTGAATGAAAGATATGGTTTGAGCGAACTTGCGTTTTTCTCTCTTAATGTACAGACTTATCAAACGGTTTTCTTTTCAAAAATACGTCAATGGTTTTTAAATATAAAACACCCATCACAAATGTTTTAGTTAGAACACCCATATGCAAACCGATAGCTTCCCCAGGAAGCCAAGGGAAAATGTGCCGAGCAGGATTTGTGCAGCCCTTGATCGCAAACGTTTTAGATAGAACAACCGTATGCAAAGTGAGAGCAGGATTTGTGCATCTCTTCAACGCAAACGGTTCTTTTCGATGACCCGTGTGCAACCACTTACAAACAATTTGGTAAGATTTGCATCTGTCATATTGGGTATGTTGCCATTTGTCAAACTGGAAAGATTGACATTTGTTGATCTAGTAACATTGCCATTTGTCAACCCTGTAACACTGCGATTTGTCAAAATATGAAGCTAAAAATCACTAGCAGTATCTAATTTTTGCAACTAAACTTCAGTAATGAAGCATAGATTTTTGTCGTGGTATTCTCACGGGGGGTGCTAGACGACATATGCCACAAGGTGGCTTCGTGTGAGCGCAAGACTGCTGCCGGAATATCTAGGGACGGGTATGCGAGTATCACGCGCTAGTTTACCTAGGTTCGGGGCTCTCCGAAGAGATAACACCCCTACTCTTGCATGTCTGAGTATATGTGGTATCTCTGGTACAGAGTGCTCCTGGAGCTGTATCTGAGGTCAGTGCCATAGGCATCTGGCCTCGTATATGCATGTGGCATGGTGGCCGTTGCTCTTGGCCGAATGGGTGTGCTTTGGCATGCTTGCCCGTAGGAGTGGATGGATGGATTGCTAGCTAGCTCTCTTGCTAGCTAGCTAGCTTGTGTGTGTGCGTGAGTGTGTCAGTCCATCCCCTGATGGATGGATGTGTGCCTATATATATAGGAGTTGGCATGGGTGGTAGTGGCTTTGGTTGTAAGCTACCTTGGGTAGCTTACAAGTCAAGCTATGTAGGCATGGCTAGTGGCATGGTGCATGTCATGCTTGTCCCCTGGGGTACTTTATAAATCAGTACCCAGGGGACATGGTACACTGTAGATGACGTCGCGGTATGGTCATCCCGTCGGTATCTCGTCAGGCTGCAGTTGACTTCGGGCAGTCGGCCTGGTGGAGGAGTCGCCAGCCAGCAATCGGCCTGGTGAAGGAGTCGGCAGCCAGCAGTCGGCCTGGTGGAGCAGTCGGCAGCCAGCAAACGGCTTGGTGGAGCAGTCAGCAGCCAGCAGTCGGCCTGGTGGAGCAGTCGGCAGCCAGCAGTCGACAGCCAGTAGTCAGCCGCCGACCAGGTAGTTGGACTGAGGGGCTTTGCTAGCCCCGATGTCTTGAATTCTGGTCTCGCCGTCTTCGGGGTATCCGTGTCCCATTACTCCGACAGTAGCCCCCAAGCCTCCGGGCAACTTGGCAAAGTTGGGCGGAGGTTTTTTGGCGAGTGTTCATGGAATGATCATGAAAAAAGACAAAAGTTAGTCCACGCAGATATATCAAATGTTTGCTAGTTTAATGCAGAGGGTGTTGACTCGGTTTCGTCCGAGCCCCCTTAATCTTTTTCGTGTTGCCTCCGCTTTTTGGCTTGTGCTCTTGCTTGCCGGACAGCCGCTCTGCGATCTGTGGCTGAGAGTGGGCCGCGAAGTGGAGTGTACAGTACTCAAAGTCTGGGAGCAGATTCAACCGAGAAGATACTTGTAAAGGAAACGGCCGGGTCGCCCGAGCCGTTTTTCTTCCCGGACGTTTTTCGCGTGGGTGGCCTCCAGCGTTCGCTCTTGCTAGTCGGACAGCCGCTCTGCGGTCTGTGACTAAGAGTGGGCCTTTGGTACCGCGCATGATACTAAGCCGTCTGCGGGAACTAACGTCTGAGGCTAAGTGGCCAGCCCCCGGGCCAACTCTGGCTGGCGCCGGGGCGAACAGTGATGCTATTGTAATAAAATGCGGAGACAGCCCCCGAGCATCGCTCGGGGTTATCTGTGCTTGCGTAGTGCAAAGGTATGCGGGTGAAGAGCTCACATAGATTTTTGTGTAGTCACGGTCGTCGAAGACAGCCGGCGCGGCTGGCGCTCGCGGAGTGCATCGGCGCACCCGCTGGGTGTAGCCTTCGAGCCCCCGGGTGCTCGAAGGGGGGTCCCGTCCGGCCAGGCTCGACCGGCCAGGCGGCGAGGCGTCTTGCAGCACCTTTTTTCTTCTTGTTCTCTTCTGCCGGCTGCTGGAAGTCGGACAAAACTCTTCTCTTGTCTCTCCTTTTCTTCCGTGGGGGCGCGCCAGCGCACCTACGGGGCGTAGCCCCCGAGATTCTGGCCGACTGCTAAGAAGTCGGGCCGGATCTCCCGGCAACTACTTTGTCTTATTCTTCGTGGGGGCGCGTCAGCGCACCCGCCGGGTGTAGTCCCCGAGATCTGGGCCGACTGCTGAGCAGTCGGGCCGGATCTCCCGGCAATTACTTTATCTTCTTCTTCGCGGGGCGCGTCAGCACACCCGCTGGGTGTAGCCCCCGAGATCTGGGCCGACTGCTGAGCAGTCGGGCCGGATCTCACGGCAACTAATTTATCTTCTTCTTCGCGGGGGCGCGTTAGCGCACGCACTGGGTGTAGCCCCCGAGATCTGGGCCGACTGCTAAGCAGTCGGGCCAGATCTCCCGGCAACTACTTTATCTTCTTCTTCGCGGGGGCGCGTCAGCGCACCCGCTGGGTGTAGCCGCCGAGATCTGGGCCGACTGCTGAGCAGTCAGGCCGGATCTCCCAGCAACTACTTTATCTTCTTCTTCGCGGGGGCGCGTCAGCGCACCCGCTGGGTGTAGCCACCGAGATCTGGGCCGACTGCTGAGCAGTTGGGCCGGATCTCCCGGCAACTACTTTATCTTCTTCTTCGCGGGGGCGCGTCAGCGCACCCGCTGGGTGTAGCCCCCGAGATCTGGGCCGACTGCTGAGCAGTCGGGTCGGATCTCCCGGCAACTACTTTATCTTCTTCGCGGGGGCGCGTCAGCGCACCCGCTGGATGTGTTGTTGGAGCATGAGGCAGTCCAGCCGACTTGGCACAGCCGGCAGCGTGGGTCACGACTGACCGTCCGAGTGGCGAAGCAGGCAGACGAATCATTCAGACGGGTTTTTCTTTCCTTTTCTTGTCCCAGCCGATTTCTCTCTCTCCTCTCTTTTTTTTCAAGCCGGCTGTGGGCAGTCGGCCCTTGACATTTTAGCCGGACCTTAGGCAGTCGGCCCCATTTTTTGTCTCGAACGCAGCCGGCGCACTGGGTTGACCCAGCCGGCCCTTTCTTTTCTCTCTCTTTTTTTTGCGAGGAGCAGTCGGCTTGACTTGTCTGACTCTCTTTTAACCACGGGCGGCTGACCTTTCTTTCTCTCTGTACGTGGCTGGCAGGCGGCCGGGTTAGCAGCAGCCGGCGGGCCGGGTCGCGAGGGTGGGTAGGAGGCGACCCGGTGGGGACCCGGAGCCAGCCGAAGGCGAAGCCGGCCAGCGTAGGCCATAGGCGGAGCCGGCGAGCTGGCGTGTGGGCAGCCGGGATGCGGGCGAAGGCGGTGCGGCGAGCCGGCCAGCCGGCGGGCGGCTACGGAGGCCGGGCGCGACATGAAGCAGGGCGGAGGAGTGCGTGGGCACGACAACCTAGCGGCCAGGCGCGCGCGACTGGATGCGGCCGAAGGTGCGGCGACCCGGCAGTGTCTCGGGAGGCCAGCAGGGCGGCGCGGGGCCGACACGGGAAGGCTGCCAGAGGCGTGGTTACTCGGCAGGGAACTTGAGAGGCCGGGAGACGGGCGGAAGGTGGCCTGCGTTGGTTGGGCTAGACCCGGCGCTGATGGTGGAGACGGCGCAGAGACGTGGGAGGAACCGGACCCAGCGCCGACGGCGACGGCGGCACAGCGGCGTGGGAGGAGCCGGACCCGGCGGGCGAGCGCGCGGCAGTGCCGGCACGTGGGACGCGGCCACGGCGGTGCGGGCACGGAGTCAGTTGGTGCGAGGCGGACACTGCACGCGCGGAGGCGGACGAGCTATGCGCGGGGCGCCGAGGCGCAAGCAGCGAGCGCAGCACTAGTAGTGGGCGGCGGATGATGTCGGGCCCGGCGCTGCGGCCGGAGACGGCGACGAGTGGAGGAGAATGAGTCGACAGGGGCCCGTAGAGAGCTGTGGAGGTGCTTGCTGGGGCGCGGAGGAGGCGCAGCGGCGTGGGGCGGCACCCGGGCCATTCTGGATGGAGGCGGAGGTAACCAGAGCAAGGCGGAAACAGCGCGCCGGAGGGAGGATGAGCCGCCGCGGACGGACCGACTTGTGGGCTGTGCGGGGCGGCGGAGCATGCGTCGCGTGCGGTAGCGGAGGTGCTTTTGGGATGCCATGCGAGGAGAGAATGGGAGCCAACTAGTCAAAAGTCAAAACCGAGCAGGGAACCAGAGAGCGAGAACCAGCGTGTGCTGCGTATATTGATTGACTGGGAAGTTTATCAGTGGTTGTATCTAGCTAATATATGGGCAGCGAGGAGGCAATCATGCGTGCGGCTGCACGCCGTAGCAGGAGAGGTGGGCTGCCGAGCGGCTGGAGACGGTGGCGATTAGAGGACGGGCGTGTGTGCGTGCGTCGGAGGAGCACACGAAGGAGCGATGACGCGTAGCCAGAACGGCCAGTGCGAGGTGTCGACGACGAGGACGCGTTGTCCTACGCGGTTGTTCCAGTGACGGGTCGATGTCGACCCCCCGAACGCTACTGGAGAGACGGCACGACGCCGCGGCGATGATGACAAAAATGGCGAAGCCGACGGCGACGACGCGCCGTCCCGCACGGCCACTCCGGGGGCGGGTCAAAGTCGAGCCCCCAAGCGCTACCAGAGAGACGGCGCGACGCCGCGGCGGAGATGACAAAGATGGTCCCGCCCGGACTGCAAAACCAGCAGCAGCGCGGTAGCATAGTACCGCCCCACGGTGGGCGCCAAATGTCGTGGTATTCTCACGGGGGGTGCTAGACGACATATGCCACAAGGTGGCTTCGTGTGAGGGCAAGACTGCTGCCGGAATATCCAGGGACGGGTATGCGAGTATCACGCGCTAGTTTACCCAGGTTCGGGGCTCTCCGAAGAGATAACACCCCTACTCCTGCATGTCTGAGTATATGTGGTATATCTGGTACAGAGTGCTCCTGGAGCTGTATCTGAGGTCAGTGCCATAGGCATCTGGCCTCGTATATGCATGTGGCATGGTGGCCGTTGCTCTTGGCCGAATGGGTGTGCTTGGGCATGCTTGCCCGTAGGAGTGGATGGATGGATTGCTAGCTAGCTCTCTTGCTAGCTAGCTAGCTTGTGTGTGTGCATGAGTGTGCCAGTCCATCCCCTGATGGATGGATGTGTGCCTATATATATAGGAGTTGGCATGGGTGGTAGTGGCTTTGGTTGTAAGCTACCTTGGGTAGCTTACAAGCCAAGCTATGTAGGCATGGCTAGTGGCATGGTGCATGTCATGCTTGTCCCCTGGGGTACTTTATAAATCAGTACCCAGGGGACACGGTACACTGTAGATGACGTCGCGGTATGGTCGTCCCGTCGGTGTCTCGTCAGGCTGTAGTTGACTTCGGGAAGTCGGCCTAGCGGAGGAGTCGGCAACCAGCACTCGGCCTGGCGGAGGAGTCGGCAGCCAGCAGTCGGCCTGGTGGAGCAGTCGCCAGCCAGCAGACAGCCTGGTGGAGCAGTCAGCAGCCAGCAGTCGGCCTGGTGGAGCAGTCGGCAGCCAGGAGTCGGCAGCCAGCAGTCAGCCGCCGACCAGGTAGTTGGACTGAGGGGCTTTGCTGGCCCCGATGTCTTGAATTCTTGTCTTGCTGTCTTTGGGGTATCCGTGTCCCATTACTCCGACAATTTCATTCATCGATTAAGCAATCGTTCTTTATACAAACAGTTTAACTCGACAGCTGAACCGATCAAACTTTTCACCAATTGTTGCCAACCACGTACTGAAATAGCTAGTTCTACTTTATATACTAGCTAATTTTAAGTACATTGTACATTTCCACCACATCTATAGTCAGATGAACCGAACAAAATAGCCCCTAAATACTACTACTACGGAGGGGCTTTGTACTACTTTCGGCTGCCTCTCCTCTACCGAGCACGCTCAATAAGAGGCAGAGGAGGAGGAGCCTACCGATGAGCTGGACAACTACAATACGGTGCCTGCCGCTGCTACTGCTTCAGCAACGCTCACCTCGAACGCCCTCTGCCGCTACAGACGACCCCTCTCGAAGCGGTAGTTCTCCCCGTAGATCTCTTGATTCCTCACCTCTGAGGCGGCATGTGCCGCGGCCACAGCGGCGGTAAGGCTCTTTGCGTGCTTGACGAGGCGCTCCTCCTCCTCCCATAGGAACTCGGTGTAGCGCGCAAGGTCGCTGACGCACATGCGGGCATCCACCTCTGCCTCCCGCCTTTGGGCAGCGGTGGTGGAGCGGGTGATGACCCTGTTGGTCGACGGTGGGCTGGCGGCCACGGCGGTAGACGATGGGGTGGCGGCCACGACCACCACCTCCCACCTTCGGGCCGCGGTGGCGAAGCGGGTGATGGCCCTGGCTTTCGACGATGGTGTGGCAGCAACGGCAGCCGGCAATAGCTGTCGACGGGCTTCGACGGTGGAGCGTGTGGTGGGTGTTCCACGCACACCCAACAGGGATGCCAGGCACACTACACTACATCGAGGACTGCACCGCCGCTGCGGTGTAGCCTCCCAGCTGGAGCTGTCCTCTGATGATGGCAGAGTGACTGAGCGACCACGACGGACCGGTGCCATTGGCGATTGTGGGAGAAGCAGACGAGATAAGCTACAAGGAGGGGGGTGAGGGAGTCCTGGATTAGGGGGTATCCGGACAGCCGGATTATATCCTTTGGCCGGACTGTTGGACTATGAAAATACAAGATTGAAGACTTCATCCCGTGTCCGGATGGGACTCGCCTTGGCGTGGAAGGCAAGCTTGGCAATACGGATATGTAGATCTCCTTCCTTGTAACCGACTCTGTGTAACCCTAGCCCCCTCCGGTGTCTATATAAACTGGAGGGTTTTAGTCCGTAGGACAACATACAATCATACCATAGGCTAGCTTCTAGGGTTTAGCCTCTATGATCTCGTGGTAGATCAACTCTTGTACTACTCACATTATCAAGAATAATCAAGCAGGACGTAGGGTTTTACCTCCATCAAGAGGGCCCGAACCTGGGTAAAACATCGTGTCCCCTGCCTCCTGTTACCATCCGCCTTAGACGCACAGTTCGGGACCCCCTACCCGAGATTCGCCGGTTTTAACACCGACATTGGTGCTTTCATTGAGAGTTCCTCTGTATCGTCATCATTAGGCTTGATGGCTCCTTCAATCATCGATAGCGATGCAGTCCAGGGTGAGACTTTTCTCCCCGGACAGATCTTTGTATTCGGCGGCTTTGCACTGCGGGCCAACTCGCTTGGCCATCTGGAGCAGTTCGAGAGTTACGCCCCTGGCCACCAGGTTAGGTTTGGAAGCTTAAATTACACGACCGACATCCACGGAGACTTGATCTTTGAAGGATTCGAGCCCCTGCCGAGTACGCCGCACGGTCACGATGAGCATGATTTAGCTCTACCATCGGACAGTGTGCAGGAGATCGCACCGGCAACCGCTCCGACCCTCAATTGGGAGCCGATTGCGTCATCCACGGATGGGGGGATAGACCCCGCCACGGAGGCCACATTCTCAGCGGTGATCGAGCCAAGTATCTACCTTACCCTTCACGAGAGTCGTGACGCCAAATTGCCGGATTCTTCCCCAGCCACGGACTCCGAACCGCCTGCGCCCGTGCCTATCGAATCCGACTGGGCGCCGATCATGGAGTTCACCTCCGCGGATATCTTTTGGCACTCGCCCTTCGGCGACATGCTGAACTCATTAAGGTCTCTCTCCCTATCAGGAGAGTCCTGGCCGACCTATGTTCGGCAGGATTGGGGTGCGGATGACGAAGAAATTCGCCGCCCACCCACCACCCACTTAATAGCCACTGTCGACAATTTGACCGACATGCTCGACTTCGACTCCGAAGACATCGACGGTATGGACGACGATGCGGGAGACGAAGAGGAACCACTGCCCACAGGGCACTGGACATCCACCTCATCATATGATATATACATGGTGGACACACCCAAAGAAGGCAATGGCGATGGGACAGCGGAGGATGATCCCTCCAAGAAGCAACCCAAGCGCCGACGTCAGCGGCGCCGCTCTAAGTCTCGCCAAAGCAAAAGCGGTGACACCGGCACAGGAGATAATAGCACTCCGGACAGTGCCGAAGACGACAACAATCCCCTCCAGCAAGATTTAGAGCAGGAGGATGGAGAAGCCAGTCCTCCCGAGAGAGCGGCAGATGGAGAGGCGGAGGATGATAATTACATGCCTCTCTCCGAAGACGAGGCAAGCCTCAACGATGAAGAATTTGTCGTGTCGGAGGATCCCGCCGAGCAAGAATGCTTCAAGCGCCGGCTTATAGCCACGACAAATAGCCTTAAGAAAAAGCAGCAGCAGCTTCAAGCTGATCAAGATTTGCTTGACAGATGGACTGAAGTCCTTGCGGCCAAGGAATATGAACTCGAACGCCCCTCCAAGAATTACCCAAAGCGCAGGTTTCTACCCCGACTAGAGGAGGAAGCATTAAAACCTACATCTCCAGCATATGACGCAGCTGATCGACCACCTCATGGCCGCGATAGAGAGGCATTTCAGCCAAAAACTCAGCCCGCACCCCGACGCCACTCAAATAAAAATGACAAGGCACGGGGAAACAAGCTAGACCTGCGAGACGTGTTGGAGGACAAAGCAAAACACGCAAGATCGATCTATGGATCACGAGGGCGCGCCACTATGCGAGACGATAACCATCACGCCGGATACGGTAAAAGTAAATCTGACTGGGCCGAACAGATCGAACAAGACTCATTCGAGCTGCGCCACGACATAGCCCACTACAGAGGAGCCGCACACCCCATATGCTTCACAGACGAAGTAATGGATCACCAAATCCCAGAGGGTTTCAAACCCGTAAATATCGAATCATACGACGGCACAACAGATCCTGCGGTATGGATCGAGGACTTCCTCCTGCACATCCACATGGCCCGCGGTGATGATCTACACGCCATCAAATATCTCCCGCTCAAGCTCAAAGGACCAGCTCGGCATTGGCTCAATAGCCTGCCAACAGAATCCATTGGCTGTTGGGAAGATCTGGAAGCCGCATTCCTCGACAACTACCAAGGCACTTATGTGCGACCACCAGATGCCGATGACTTGAGCCACATAATTCAGTAGCCACAGGAATCGGCCAGGCAATTCTGGACATGGTTCCTGACAAAGAAAAATCAAATCGTCGACTGTCCAGATGCAGAGGCCCTAGCAGCTTTTAAGCACAACATCTGCGACAAGTGGCTCGCCCGGCACCTTGGCCAGGAAAAGCCGAAATCTATGGCAGCCCTCACGACACTCATGACCCGCTTTTGCGCGGGAGAAGACAGCTGGCTGGCTCACAGCAATAACATATCAAAGAACCACGGTACTTCAGATACCAAGGATAGCAATGGCAGGTCACGTCGCAACAAACATAAGCGCCGCGTCAATAGCGACAATACCGAGGATACGGCAGTCAATGCCGGATTTAGAGGCTCTAAACCTGGTCAGCGAAAAAAGCCATTCAAAAGAAGCACTCCGGGCCCGTCTAGTTTGGACCGTATACTCGATCACTTGTGCCAAATACATGGCACCCCCGACAAGCCAGCCAACCACACCAACATGGAATGTTGGGTGTTCAAGCAGGTCGACAAGTTAAACGCCGAAAATAAAGATAAGGGGCTACATAGCGATGATGAGGAGGAGCCTCGGCAGCCGAACACCGGAGGGCAGAAGAGGTTCCCCCCACAAGTGCGGACGGTGAACATGATATACGCAACTCACATCCCCAAGAGGGAGCCGAAGCGTGCGTTAAGGGATGTATATGCGTTGGAGCTAGTCGCCCCAGAGTTCAACCCATGGTCCTCCTGTCTGATCACCTTCGATCGCAGGGACCATCCCACTAGTATCCGTCATGGTGGATTCGCCGCAATGGTCTTAGACCCAATCATCGACGGATTTCACCTCACTCGAGTCCTTATGGACGGCGGCAGCAGCCTGAACCTGCTTTATCAGGACACAGTGCGCAAAATGGGTATAGACCCCTCAGGGATCAAACCCACAAAAACGACCTTCAAAGGCGTCATACCAGGTGTAGAGGCCCATTGCACAGGCTCAGTCACACTGGAAGTGGTCTTCGGATCCCTGGATAACTTCCGAACGAGGAGTTAATCTTTGATATAGTCCCATTCCACAGCAGCTATCATGCACTGCTCGGGCGAACCACATTTGCGAGATTCAACGCGGTACTACACAATGCATATCTCAAGCTCAAGATGCCAGGACCTCGGGGGCCATCAGAGTCAATGGAAACACAGAGCGCTCTCTCCACACGGAGGAGCACACTGCAGCCCTCGCAGCAGAAGCGCAAAGCAACCTCTTAAGGCAATCCACTAGTTCGGCGATTAAAGACCCGGACACCTTCAAGCGCGCCCGGAGTAATCGGCAACAAGACCGCCTGGCACGTTCCGAGCTCGCATAGCAATGCGTCCCCCACCCCAGTCCCAGCCAAACGGCGAAATCCGTGCCACGCATACATAATTACGCATTGAAAATACCATGGGCATAGGTGGGGAGGGGGGCACGACTATGGCACGCCCCAAGACGCGGCTCAACCGCACTAGGGGCTTCCCGCTTTGTTATTTTTCTCTCTTTCAGGACTTTAATCTCTGGAAACCCCATCCGGTAGTATGATTGCCGGACACACGATGCAATAACCAAGGAGGCAGAAAGCTACGTTGCACCACGGAACTCCCAGGTGGTCTCTGATAACGAGTGAAATACTTGCTTTAAATACCATTCCTCAGGTTGCCCTTGGAGGGGACATGTCAAATAGTCCTACCTTTTGCTTATCACACTACTTGTATCATTCTGCTTCGACACATCTTTTTGAATAAACAATGCATAACACTAGACTATTACCGCATTCTCTATTCCTTTTATATATATATGTGTTGGAAATATGCCCTAGAGGCCATAATAAATTGGTTATTATTATATTTCCTTGTTCATGATAATCATTTATTATCCATGCTAGAGTTGTATTGATAGGAAACTCAGATACATGTGTGGATACATAGACAACACCATGTCCCTAGTAAGCCTCTAGTTGACTAGCTCATTGATCAATAGATGGTTACGGTTTCCTGACCATGGACATTGGATGTCGTTGATAACGGGATCACATCATTAGGAGAATGATGTGATGGACAAGACCCAATCCTAAGCCTAGCACAAGATCATGTAGTTCGTATGCTAAAGCTTTTCTAATGTCAAGTATCATTTCCTTAGACCATGAGATTGTGCAACTCCCGGATACCGTAGGAGTGCTTTGGGTGTGCCAAACGTCGCATCGTAACTGGGTGGCTATAAAGGTACACTACAGGTATCTCCGAAAGTGTCTGTTGGGTTGGCACGAATCGAGACTGGGATTTGTCACTCCGTGTAAACGGAGAGGTATCTCTGGGCCCACTCGGTAGGACATCATCATAATGTGCACAGTATGATCAAGGAGTTGATCACGGGATGATGTGTTACGGAACGAGTAAAGAGACTTGCTGGTAACGAGATTGAACAAGGTATTGGGATACCGACGATCGAATCTCGGGCAAGTATCGTACCGCTAGACAAAGGGAATTGTATACGAGATTGATTAAGTCCTTGACATCGTGGTTCATCCAATGAGATCATCGTGGAGCATGTGGGAGCCAACATGGGTATCCAGATCCCGCTGTTGGTTATTGACCGGAGAGTTGTCTCGGCCATGTCTGCATGACTTCCGAACCCGTAGGGTCTACACACTTAAGGTTCGATGACGCTAGGGTTATAGGGAATAGATATACGTGGTTACCGAATGTTGTTCGGAGTCCCGGATGAGATCTCGGACGTCACGAGGAGTTCCGAAATGGTCCGGAGGTAAAGATTTATATATGGGAAGTCCTGTTTTGGTCACCGGAAAAGTTTCGGGTTTTATCGGTAACGTACCGGGACCACCGGGAGGGTCCCGGGGGTCCACCAAGTGGGGCCACAAGCCCCGGAGGGCTGCATGGGCCAAGTGTGGGAGGGGACCAGCCCCATGTGGGCTGGTGCGCCCCCCCACAAGGGCCCAAGGCGCCTAAGGGGAGGAGTGGGCAAACCCTAAGGGAAGATGGGCCTTAGGGCCCATGCCTGGTGCGCCTCCCTCTCCCCCTCCACTTGGACGCCACCCTAGATGGGATTGGGGCTGGCTGCCGCCCCTAGGGTGGAACCCTAGGTGGGGTGCACCCCTCCCTCTCCCCTATATATACTTGAGGACTTGGGGCTGCCAACAGATGAGTTCTTGACCTCTCCCTGGCGCAGCCCTACCTCTCTTTCTCCTCATATCTCGCGGTGCTTGGCGAAGCCCTGCTGGATCACCACGCTCCTCCACCACCACCACGCCGTTGTGCTGCTGCTGGATGGAGTCTTCCTCAACCTCTCCCTCTCCCCTTGCTGGATCAAGGCATGGGAGACGTCACCGGGCTGTACGTGTGTTGAACGCGGAGGTGCCGTCCGTTCGGCACTAGGATCATCGGTGATTTGGATCACGACGAGTACGACTCCATCAACCCCGTTCACTTGAACGCTTCCGCTTAGTGATCTACAAGGTTATGTAGATGCACTCTCCTTCCCCTCGTTGCTAGATTACTCCATAGATTGATCTTGGTGATGCATAGAAAATTTTGAATTTCTGCTACGTTCCCCAACAGTGGCATCATGAGCTAGGTCTATGTGTAGTTTCTATGCACGAGTAGAACACCAAGTAGTTGTGGGCGTCGATATTGTCAATTTGCTTGCCGTTACTAGTCTTATCTTGATTCGGCGGCATCGTGGGATGAAGCGGCCCGGACCGACCTTACACGTACTCTTACGTGAGACTGGTTCCACCGACTGACATGCACTAGTTGCATAAGGTGGCTAGCGGGTGTCTGTCTCTCCCACTTTAGTCGGATCGAATTCGATGAAAAGGGTCCTTATGAAGGGTAAATAGCAATTGGCATATCATGTTGTGGTTTTTGCGTAGGTAAGAAACGTTCTTGCTAGAAACCCATAGCAGCCACGTAAAACATGCAAACAACAATTAGAGGACGTCTAACTTGTTTTTGCAGGGTATGCTATGTGATGTGATATGGCCAAGAAGAATGTGATGAATGATATGTGATGTATGAGATTGATCATGTTCTTGTAATAGGAATCACGACTTGCATGTTGATGAGTATGACAATCGGCAGGAGCCATAGGAGTTGTCTTTATTTATTGTATGACCTGCGTGTCATTGAACAACGCCATGTAATTACTTTACTTTATTGCTAACCGGTAGCCATAGTAGTAGAAGTAATAAGTTGGCGAGACAACTTCATGGAGACACAATGATGGAGATCATGATGATGGAGACCATGGTGTCATGCCGGTGACGATGATGATCATGGAGCCCCAAAGATGGAGATCAAAAGGAGCAATATGATATTGGCCATATCATGTCACTATTTGATTGCATGTGATGTTTATCATGTTTATACATCTTATTTGCTTAGAACGACGGTAGTAAATAAGATGATCCCTCATTAAAATTTCAAGAAAGTGTTCCCCCTAACTGTGCACCGTTGCGAAAGTTTGTCGTTTCGAAGCACCACGTGATGATCGGGTGTGATAGATTCTTACGTTCACATACAACGGGTGTAAGCCAGATTTACACACGCGAAACACTTAGGTTGACTTGACGAGCCTAGCATGTACAGACATGGCCTCGGAACACAAGAGACCAAAAGGTCGAGCATGAGTCGTATGGTAGATGCGATCAACATGAAGATGTTCACCGATGATGACTAGTCCGTCTCACGTGATGATCGGACACGGCCTGGTTGACTCAGATCATGTAATCACTTAGATGACTAGAGGGATGTCTATCTGAGTGGGTGTTCATAAGATGAACTTAATTATCCTGAACATAGTCAAAAGGTCTTCGCAAATTATGTCGTGGCTCGCGCTTCAGTTCTACTGTTTAGATATGTTCCTAGAGAAAAATTAGTTGAAAGTTGATAGTAGCAATTATGCAGACAGTAGAAGGCTTATGTCCTTAATGCACCGCTCAGTGTGCTGAACCTCGAACATCGTCTGTGGATGTTGCGAACATCTGACATACACGTTTTGATGACTACATAATAGTTCAGTGCGTAATGCTAAATGGTTTAGAATTGAGGCACCAAAGACGTTTTTGAAACATCGCAGAACATATGAGATGTTCCAAGGACTGAAATTGGGATTTCAGGCTCGTGCCCACATCAATAGGTATAAGACCTCCGACGATTTTCTTAGCCTGCATAATAAGGGAGAAAAGCTCAATCTTGAGCTTGTGTTCACATTGTCTGAGTACAACAATCGCTTGAATCGAGTGGGAGTTGATCTTCCAGATGAAATAGTGATGGTTCTCCAAAGTCACTGCCACCAAGCTACTAGAGCTTCGTGATGAACTATAACATATCAGGGATAGATATGATCCTTGAGCTATTCGCGACACCGCGAAAGTAGAAATCAAAAGGGAGCATCAATCATTGATGGTTAGTAAAACCACTAGTTTCAAGAAGGGCAAGGGCAAGAAAGGGATACTTCATGGAACAACAAATCAGTTGCTGTTCTAGTGAAGAAACCCAAAGTTGAACCCAAGCCCGAGACTAAGTGCTTCTGTAATAAGGGGAACAGTCACTGAAGCAGAACCACCCTAGATACTTGGTAGATGAGAAGGCTAGCAAGGTTGACAGAAGTATATTGGATATGCATTATAATGTGTACTTTACTAGTACTCCTAGTAGCACCAGGGTATTAGATACCGGTTCAGTTGCTAAGTGTTAGTAACTCGAAACAAAAGGCTACGGAATAAACGGAGACTAGCTAAAAGGTGAGATGACGATATGTGTTGGAAGTATTTCCAAGGTTGATCAAATATCGTACGCTCCCTCTACCATCGAGATTGGTATTAAAACCTAAATAATTGTTATTTGGTGTTTGCGTTGAGCATAGACATGATTGGATTATGTCTATCGCGATACAGTTATTCATTTAAGGAGAATAATGGTTACTCTGTTTATTTGAATAATACCATCCCGATCGTAGTGATACACATTTTCATGCCAAAGGTATAAGATAGTAATGATAGTACCACACAAATGTGACACTGCAATTTGAGTCATATTGGTATAAAACGCATGAGGAAGCTCCATGTTGATGGATCTTTGGGCTCACTCGTTTTGAAAAGTTTGAGACATGCGAACCATGTCTATTGATGTATATGCATGAAGAAACTCCATACAAATGGACCATTTGGACTCACTTGATTTTGAATCACTTGAGACATGCAAATCATACCACATGGGCAAGATGACTGAAAGCCTCGTTTTCAGTAAAATGGAACTAGAAAGCAACTTGTTGGAAGTAATACATTTTGATGTGTGCAGTCCAATGAGTGCTGAGGCGTGTAGTGGATATCATTATGTTCTTACTTCACAGATGATTTGAGTAGATGTTGAGTATATTTACTTGATGAATCACGAGTCTGAATTATTGAAAGGTTCAAGCAATTTCAGGGTGAAGTTGAAAGATCGTCGTGACAAGAGGATAAAATGTCTATGATATGATCGTAGAGATGAATATCTGAATTACGAGTTTGGCACAGAATTAAGACATTGTGGAAATTGTTTCACAACTAATACAGCCTGGAACACCATAGTGTGATGGTGTGTCCGAACATCATAACTGCACCCTGTTGGATATGATGCATACCATGATGTCTCTTATCAAATTACCACGATAGTTTATGGGTTAGGCATTGGAGACAACCACATTCACTTTAAATAGGGCACCACGTAATTCCGATGAGATGACACCGTATGAACTATGGTTTAGAGAAACCTAAGATGTCATTCCTTAAAAGTTTGCGGCTGCAACGCTTATGTGAAAAAGTTTCAGGCTGATAAGCTCGAACCCAAAGCGGATAAATGCATCTTCATAGGACACGCAAAACAGTTGGGTATACCTCATGTCTCAGATCCGAAAGCAATAGGGATTGTTTCTAAAATTGGGTCCTTTCCCGAGAAAAGGGTTTCTCTCGAAAGAATTGAGTGGGAGGATGGTGGAGACTTGATGAGGTTATTGAACTGTCTCTTCAACTAGTGTGTGGTGGGGCACAGGGAGTTGTTCCTGTGGCACCTACACCAATTGAAGTGGAAGCTTATGATAGTGATCATGAAACTTCAGATCAAGTCACTACCAAACCACGTGGGATGACAAAGATGCGTACTGCTTCAGAGTGGTATGTAATCCTGTCTTGGAAGTCATGTTGCTAGACAACAATGAACCTGCGAGCTATGGAGAAGCGATGGTGGGCCTGGATTCCAAAATGGCTCGAGGCCATATAATCCGAGGAAGGATCCATATATGAAAACAAAGTGTAGACTTTGGAAGAACTACTTGATGGTCGTAAGGCTGTTAGGTACATATGGATTTTAAAAGGAAGACGGACAATAATAGTAAGTATCACCATTAAGAAAGCTCGACTTGTCGTTAAGATGTTTTCCAACAAGTTCAAGGAGTTGACTACGATGAGACTTTCTCACTCGCAGCGATGCTAAGAGTCTGTTGGAATTATGTTAGCAGTTACTGCATCATTTATGAAATCATGCAGATAGGATGTCAGAACATTGTTTCCTCGACGATTTTCTTGAGGAAAGGTTGTATGAGATACAACCAGAAGGTTTTGTCAATCCTAGAAAAATGCTAACAAGTATGCAAAGCTCCATCAATCCTTCTAAGGACTGGAGTAAGCATCTCGGAGTTGGAATGTACGCTTTGATGAGATGATCAAAGATTTTGGGTTTATACAAAGTTTATGAGAAACTTGTATTTCCAAAGAGGTGAGTGGGAGCACTATAGAATTTCCGATGAGTATATGTTGTTAACATATTGTTGATCGGAAATGATGTAGAATTTCTGGAAAGCATGCAGAGTTATTTGAAAAGTGTTTTTCAATGGAAAACCTGGATTAGGCTACTTGAGTATTGAGCATTAAGATCTATAAGGATAGATCAAAACGCTTAATAGTACTTTCAAATGAATACATACCGTGACAAGATTTTGAAGGAGTTCAAAGTGGATCGGCAAAGAGGGAGTTCTTGGCTGTGTTATAAGGTGTGAACATTGAGTAAGACTCGAAACCTAACCGCGGCAGAATAGAGAGAAAGGACGAAGGTCGTCCCCTATGCTTTAGACGTAGGCTCTACAGTATGCTATGCTGTGTACCGCACCTGAAGTCTGCCTTGCCATGAGTCAGTCAAGGGGTACAAAAGTGATCCAAGAATGGATCACATGACAGTAGTCAAAGTTATCCTTAGTAACTAGTGGACTAAGGAATTTTCTCGATTATGGAGGTGGTAAAAGAGTTCGTCGTAAAGGGTTACACCGATGCAAACTTTGACACTAATCCAGATTATTCTGAGTAGTAAACTGGATTCGTATAGTAGAACAGTTATTTGGAATAGCTCCAAATAGAACATGGTAGCTGCATCTGGGAGATGACATAGAGATTTGTAAAGCACACACGGATCTGAAAGATTCAGACCCGTTGACTATAACATCTCTCACAAGCATAACATGATCAAACCCAGAACTCATCGAGTGTTAATCACATGGTAATGTGAACTAGATTATTGACTCTAGTAAACTCTTTGGGTGTTAGTCACATGGGGATGTGACCTTGAGTGTTAATCACATATCGATGTGAACTGGATTATTGACTCTAGTGCAAGTGGGAGACTGTTGGAAATATGCCCTAGAGGCAATAATAAATTGGTTATTATTATATTTCCTTGTTCATGATAATCGTTTATTATCCATGCTAGAGTTGTATTGATAGGAAACTCAGATACATGTGTGGATACATAGACACCACCATGTCCCTAGTAAGCCTCTAGTTGACTAGCTCGTTGATCAATAGATGGTTACGGTTTCCTGACCATGGACATTGGATGTCGTTGATAACAGGATCACATCATTAGGAGAATGATGTGATGGACAAGACCCAATCCTAAGCCTAGCACAAGATCATGTAGTTCGTATGCTAAAGCTTTTCTAATGTCAAGTATCATTTCCTTAGACCATGAGATTGTGCAACTCCCGGATACCGTAGGAGTGCTTTGGGTGTGCCAAACGTCGCAGCGTAACTAGGTGGCTATAAAGGTACACTACAGGTATCTCCGAAAGTGTCTGTTGGGTTGGCACGAATCGAGACTGGGATTTGTCACTCCGTGTAAACGGAGAGGTATCTCTGGGCCCACTCGGTAGGACATCATCATAATGTGCACAGTATGATCAAGGAGTTGATCACGGGATGATGTGTTACGGAATGAGTAAAGAGACTTGCCGGTAACGAGATTGAACAAGGTATTGGGATACCGACGATCGAATCTCGGGCAAGTATCGTACCGCTAGACAAAGGGAATTGTATACGGGATTGATTAAGTCCTTAACATCGTGGTTCATCCAATGAGATCATCGTGGAGCATGTGGGAGCCAACATGGGTATCCAGATCCCACTGTTGGTTATTGACCGGAGAGTTGTCTCGGCCATGTCTGCATGACTTCCGAACCCGTAGGGTCTACACACTTAAGGTTCGATGACGCTAGGGTTATAGGGAATAGATATACGTGGTTACCGAATGTTGTTTGGAGTCCCGGATGAGATCCCGGACGTCACGAGGAGTTCCGGAATGGTCCGGAGGTAAAGATTTATATACGGGAAGTCCTATTTTGGTCACCGGAAAAGTTTCGGGTTTTATCGGTAACGTACCGGGACCACCAGGAGGGTCCCGGGGTCCACCAAATGGGGCCACAAGCCCCAGAGGGCTGCATGGGCCAAGTGTGGGAGGGGACCAGCCCCAGGTGGGCTGGTGCGCCCCCCCACAAGGGCCCAAGGCGCCTAAGGGGAGGAGGGGGCAAACCCTAAGGGCAGATGGGCCTTAGGGCCCATGCCTGGTGCGCCTCCCTCTCCCCCTCCACTTGGCCGCCAATCTAGATGGGATTGGGGCTGGCCGCCGCCCCTAGGGTGGAACCCTAGGTGGGGCGCACCCCTCCCTCTCCCCTATATATACTTGAGGACTTGGGGCTGCCAACAGATGAGTTCTTGGCCTCTCCCTGGCGCAGCCCTACCTCTCTTTCTCCTCATATCTCACGGTGCTTGGCGAAGCCCTGCTGGATCACCACGCTCCTCCACCACCACCACGCCGTTGTGCTGCTGCTGGATGGAGTCTTCCTCAACCTCTCCCTCTGCCCTTGCTGGATCAAGGCATGGGAGACGTCACCGGGCTGTACGTGTGTTGAACGCGGAGGTGCCGTCCGTTCGGCACTAGGATCATCGATGATTTGGATCACGATGAGTACGACTCCATCAACCCCGTTCACTTGAACGCTTATGCTTAGCGATCTACAAGGGTATGTAGATGCACTCTCCTTTCCCTCGTTGCTAGATTACTCCATAGATTGATCTTGGTGATGCATAGAAAATTTTGAATTTCTGCTACGTTCTCCAACAATATGTTCATTCACAACATTCAGCACCTGTACACTTTGGTACGGCCAATATGCCAGGGGCTTAAGCGTACCCCATAATACGGCGTGAGAAGTCCGAACACTTTTAACAGTGCGGCACCCCGAACTTATACCATTATATGCATCAGTTCCGAATCATGTCTTGGGTCAATAGTTGGGTTTGCCTGGCTCCCATGTTTTGGTACCTTACGTTCTGCTATATCGGCTAAGGTAGCACTGGGAGAACTACTGCGATTGTGCCCCGGTTCATCTGGGCAAGCACCTCAGTACAGAAAGCTAAAACTGACTGTCATGATAAGGCGAGAGCTATTCGTTGTTCGAGAGGTCTCGAGTCCCTAAAACTTATGCCTCTTAGAGCAAGGGGTCGGCTTTGTCCGGCTTAAGGCGTGTATAGCGCCCCAAATTTGGCCTTCCGAATACTAGGGGCTTCGCCAAAATTTAAAATTGTAGATTTCTATGGCTAAGTGAGAGTGATAAAGCATTATAGTCCTATTGCCTTGTTCGTTGTGCTGAGCACCTCCCTCGAAGGACCCAACAATGGGAAAAGGAGTGCTCAGATTTATCCCGAACACCCCAGCACTCAGGCCATGGGGGCAGAAGCCGACGACTGGCCATCTCTCAGATTTAATAAACAGCCGCACAGAAGGTAATATTTTAAATTCAAACAAGCGTTGCATAGCGCATATGAACAAGTTTTCATAATACAGGATCACACGAGCAAGTTCATTCAAAAATTACATCCTTCGCACACTCGTCCGCCACAAGACGAGCACCCTTCAGGGCACCCTCATAATACATTTCGGGGTGGCGATGCTCCTTGCCCTGCGGCGGCCCCTCCTTCACCAGCTTCTTGGCGTCCATCTTGGCCTAGTGCACCTTCGCACGGGTAAAAGCCCGGCGGCACCTTCAATGCAGACGGACCGCTTGATGACTTCCAGCCGGGGGCATGCATCCACAAGCCGCCTCACCAGGCCGAAGTAACTGTTGGGAAGGGAGTCACCAGGCCACATCCGGACTATAAGGCCCCTCATGGCCTGTTCGGACTCCTTGTGCAGCTCGACCAGTTGCTTTAGCTGGTCGCTCATAGGCATCAGGTGTTCGGTCCAGTATACTGAGACCAGAACAACTTCTCCATCGAGCTTCCCTCCTCGGCCTGGTAATATTTTGTGGCATCCGACATGCTGCGGGGCAAATCTGCGAATGCTCCTGGAGAGCTCCGGACTCGGGTAAGTAACAAGTAATTTACTTTCACATGCTTGCTTTGCATATTGAATACCTTACCCGCCGCTATCTTCCTCATTGCCTCAATTTCCTGGAGGGCCTTTTGGGCTTCAGCCTTGGCATGCATTGTGCTCTTGAGGGCCGCAGCAAGCTCGGACTCTTGCGTCTTCGAGTCAAGCTCCAAAGTCTCGTGTTTCTTCACGGGAGCCTGGAGCTCTTGCTGCACCTCGCCCACCCGTGCCTCTTGTTTCTCCCGCTCGGTGCGCTCCTTGGCCGCTTTGTTTTCGGCCTCGGACAACGCTTGCTTCAGGGTCGCCACTTCGGTCGTGGCCCCTGGCACATTCATGATGATCCTGTCATTTCACAACTACACTTTCTTTTTTATATAGACAAGGTATTACTTACCTTTGTTCTCCTCGAGCTGCCTCTTGGCAAGGCCGAGCTCTTTCTCGGACCGCTCGAGGTTCTGCTTCAGTGCGGCGACCTCCGCAGTCAGTGCGGCAGAGGTCAGCAGTGAAGCCTGCATACGCATACAGACATACTTATATTAGACTCCTGCAGATATTATTTGATCCTCTATTCGGCTTGTCTTTGTGAACACCAAACAGAGCATCAGGGGCTACTGTCTATGTGGTAATATTTTTCCTATATTTTAAATAGTTACCTCAAAGCCTGTTAGAAGGCTGGCACAGGCTTCAGTCAGTCCGCTCTTGGCGGACTGAACCTTCTTGATCACCGCACTCATAATAGTGTGGTGCTCTTCGTCGATGGAAGCGCCGCGAAGCGCTCCCAGCAGGTCGTCCGGTGCCTCTGGATGGACAGAGGTCACTGGCACGGACGGCTTGCCCCTCTTGGAAGGGGGTCGCCTGCCCGAGCTCAGAACCACTGGAGGTTCCAGCGCGGTGTTCGACTGAGGGCCGAACTTGGAACCCCTCGGAGCCTTGCTCCCTTTGCTCTTGGAGTCCGAAAGGTCGCCTTGAGGCGCCACCGGGACTATCTCCCCCCGGCTCGGTGCCCCTTGAGACAATACCTCAGCATTGTCCGTAGGGCAAGGAGAGGAGGCGGTTGGAAGTGTATCACTATTCATGTTCGACGAGTCCAAGGAACCGTCTGACGAGGATATGTAGCGACCAGACCTCAAACAGTCTGATCTATGTGCTCCGTTGTCATCCCTGGATCAGTAATGCTGATACCACACAGTACTCGGAGGATTTATAACAGAGTAGCAATCACACACTTATTACATCGAGTGTCTCCAAAGAGAACTTATTATAATAAGTATGGCTTAAGGCCATCTAATAACGATAACAGCGGAAGGCTTGGAAGATAAGTGAGTCCATCAACTCCAACGGCATCACTGAGTATAGAACCACGACCTAAAACTCCTTAATCGTCGTCTAAAAAGTCTGCAACATTAACGTTGCAGCCCGAAAACGGGTCAGCACATGGAATATGCTGGCAAGGTAACACATAGAGAGTAATGGAATGAAACAGCTATACTATATGCATATTTGGCTGGTGGAAAGCTCTATGGTTACAGTTTTGCGTAAAGCCAATTTTTCCCTACTTCAAAGGAATAAATTTATTTAACTATCATGGTAGTTGTTAAACATTGAGAATGGTTGACAGCATTCTCAATCCCAATTAAGCATCATCATTAAACATAACCCAACAAAATTAATTTAGAGTAACATGTTGACATTCACATGATAATCCAGGTACTAGATACTCAAGATGTCCATAACCGGGGACACGGCTAACCATGATTAGTTTATTACACTCTGCAGAGGTTTGCGCACTTTTCCCCACAAGACTCGATCGCCTCCGTTTGGTTTCTCGCACTACAAGGTGTTTGAGAAGACGGATGACCGAGACATAGTCTTTCAGAAGCGCTAGCACCTTACGATCGGGTAGACCGTACCACCTACATCCTCTACATCTGCTAGTCTACCACTGTAAGAGTTCGCACGACTTAGTCAACTATGCTAGAGCCCATAATAGCTTGTGGCTGCACACGGAAGTTTCTAGTATGAATAGTCTCATGATCCCTTTGAGCCTGGGTGGCGGTCCAAAAGAAAACAGGCAAGTCCTGGAATACCCAGGTGCTCAATCCACCCAGATGTGTGTTTAAGTTGCGACCTTAGATAAACCATTAATTAACAAACTCACATCTGTCATGGATATCACTCACCCAATCCACGTCTACTAGCATAGCATGGCATAAAGCAAACGTAGAAGTAACTTCCAAAGGTTCGATAATAAACAGGTAATAGGTACTACCTCATCTACTTCCCATCCCACAATTTAATTAGAATCCTAATCATGCAATGTGTGAGGATTTGATCCAATGCAATAAAACTGGGTAGTAGAAAAGGTATGATCAAAGTGTAACTTGCCTTGCCGATGATCCGGGAAACCTAGAGATTCAAAGTAACAAGCGGCGCACTCCGGGTATTCTATCACAGACAAACAAACAAGCATACAATAAGTACTCATCTAATGCACAGGTAAAACTCAAATAAGAGATCTAACCAGAAGGTTCAACTTAAGAACTCCGGTTGGCAAAAATAATCAAATCGAATGAAGCAACGAAAGTCAAACGGCGAAAGAAAACAACTTCGTTCTACTAATCTGGATCTAGGGCAAATTTTACAGTAGAAAAACCTTGTTGAAGTTCGTTAAACGGATAGAGGGTTTCGAGACGAAACTCTAGGCGCTTGAATCGCCTGGTTCCGATAAACGAGCGAAAAGTTATACTAAAATGAAAATCGGATCAGGAATCGCGATGAGAAAAATTGCGGATTTAATCTGAGAAAAAGAAAAACGATGAACGTTCGCTAGAACGAACGAACGGACGAACGCTCACTATTTAAATAAACCAGAAAAACCGATCTATTTAAAAAATGAATCTAAAAAAACCGACGGAAAAACCGACGAAAACCGATCTATTTTGTTTTTTTAAAACCGATGGCACGGAAGTCGAGGCGCGGCGAACCTCGGGCGACGGAATCCGGCGGCGGCGGCGGCGCGTGGGGCACGGGGCGGCTAGGGTTTGCTGGGGCTGGGGCTGGGCCTCTCCCCGGCTTATAATGCCCGCCCGGGCCGGTGTCCAGGTCGGACACGGCCCGTAGGTCGGTGCGCATTTTTTTAATAATTTCGCTCGGAAGAAAAATAAAAAGGAATACTAAACGGACTCCAAAAATTCCGAAATTAATTTTCACGGGCTTCTAAAATCAAGCCGCACAAGGTGAACATTTATTTGGGACCTAAATGCAATTTTGAGAAACGCACATTTTTCCTAAATTCAAATAAAACACCAAAAAACTCTGAAATAAAATCTTATTTGATTTTATTATTAAATCCTCAATATTTCTTTATTTTGGGAAAGTCATTTTATTCCCTCTCTCATATTTTTGTAATAGAAATAATTGATGATAAAATAAATAAAATCAAATGATCCTATTCTCAAATTTGAGAAAACTCAAGTATGAAAATAACGAATTCCCCAACTCTCTCCGTGGGTCATTGAGTTGCGTAGAATTTCTAGGATCAACCAAAATACAAAATAAAATATGATATGCATAGATGATCTAATGTATAACATTCCAAATTGAAAATTTGGGGATGTTACAAATCTACCCCCCTTAAGATGAATCTCGCCCTCGAGATTCGGGTTGGCTAGAAAATAGGTGAGGGTGGTCCTCCAGCAAATCTTCTTCTCGCTCCCAGGTGGCTTCATCCTCCGTGTGGTGGCTCCACTGAACCTTGCAAAACTTGATAACCTCGCTGCGAGTGACTCGGCTAGCAAACTCGAGAATCTTAACTGGTTTCTCCTCATAGGTCAAATTGTTATCCAACTGAATAGTTTCCAATGGCACTGTGTCTCTCAATGGTATGTCAGCCATCTCCGCATGACATTTCTTTAACTCAGAAACATGGAACACATCATGAACTCCTGACAATCCTTCAGACAATTCCAACTTGTAGGCCACTTCTCCCATACGCTCCAAAACTCGATAGGGTCCTACAAATCGTGGCGCTAACTTCCCTTTAACTCCAAAACGCTTTGTTCCCCGAAGTGGAGATACTCGAAGATAAGCTCTATCTCCGACTTCGTAAACTGTCTCGTTGCATTTAGAATCTGCATAGCTCTTCTGTCTGGACTGAGCTACCTTGAGCCTATCGTGAATCAACTTCACCTTCTGTTCAGACTCTTTAATCAAATAAGGTCCAAACAACTGGCGGTCTCCAACTTCGTCCCACGATAACGGTGTCCTGCACTTCCTTTCGTACAATGCTTCGAAAGGGGCCATCTTTAAACTGGTTTGGTAACTGTTGTTGTAAGAGAACTCTGCATATGGCAAATTATCGTCCCAACTAGATCCATAATCTAGCGCACAAGCTCTCAACATATCCTCCAAAATCTGATTGACTCTCTCGGTGTGTCCATCTGTCTGTGGATGAAAAGCTGTACTGAATTCTAGCCTGGTACCCAAAGTTTCGTGCAACAGCTTCCAGAACTTTGAGGTAAACTGGGTTCCTCTATCTGATACGGTACTCCTTGGAACTCCATGCAGACATACGATCATGTTCATGTATATCTTTGCCAACTTAGCACTGGTGTAAGTGGTCTTTACTGGGATGAAATGAGCTACTTTCGTCAATCGATCAACTACAACCCATATCGAGTCATAGCCTGAACGAGTCCTGGGCAATCCCGTGATAAAATCCATGCCTAGCTTATCCCACTTCCATTCGGGTATCGGCAATGGTTGTAACAATCCGGCTGGCTTCTGATGCTCTGCCTTTACTTTCTGACATACATCACAAACTGCTACATACTCCGCAATATCCTTCTTCATTCCGGTCCACCAGAAAATATCTTTCAAATCCAAATACATCTTGGTATTTCCTGGGTGAATTGAATATGGTGAATCGTGTGCCTCTTGCAAAATCAACTTCCTAATCTCCGGGTCATTGGGTACGTAAACGCGGTCTTCAAACCATAGGGTGTCATGCTCATCCTCATGAAATCCTTTAGCTTTTCCTTTGCTCAGTTTCTCCTTTATAGCGGCAATTTCTTTGTCAGTTTCCTGAGCTTCCCTGATTCTATCCATCAAAGTTGACTGAATCTCCAATGCTGCTACATAGCCTCTCGGAACTATTTCCACACATAGTTCACGAAGATTTTCTGCTAACTCCTTGGGTATTTCTCCCGTCATTAGCGTGTTGACATGGCTCTTACGGCTTAATGCGTCAGCTACTACATTAGCCTTTCCGGGGTGATAATGCAATTTCATATCATAATCCTTGATAAGCTCCAACCATCTCCTTTGTCTGAAATTCAACTCCTTCTGGGTGAAAATGTACTTCAAACTCTTATGATCCGTGTACACCTCACAATGATTTCCAATGAGGAAATGCCTCCATGTTTTTAAAGCAAGCACTACGGCTGCTAACTCCAAATCATGCATGGCATAATTTAACTCATGAGGCTTCAGTTGTCTTGAGGCATATGAAACAACTCTCCCTTCCTGCATAAGCACTTCTCCAAGTCCTCGACGTGAAGCGTCGCAATACACCTCATAATCTTTGGTCTGGTCTGGCAAAACTAACACTGGTGAGGTAACCAAACGTTTCTTCAACTCCTGGAAACTAGCCTCACATTTCTCCGTCCATATGAACATGGTATCTTTCTTTAATAACTCCGTCATAGGCTTCGCAATCTTTGAGAAATTCTCAATAAATCTTCGGTAGTATCCTGCGAGTCCAAGAAAACTCCGGATCTCTCCAACTGTTGTTGGGGCTTCCCACTTGGTCACGGTTTCAACTTTAGTGGGATCAACTGCTATACCTTCTCCAGATATAACGTGTCCGAGGAATCCTACTTCCTTCAACCAAAACTCACATTTGCTGAACTTGGCATATAATTGATGTTCTCCGAGCTTTCCAAGTACCAAACGCAAATGCTCCTTATGTTCCTCTTCATTCTTCGAATAAACCAGGATATCATCAATGAACACTACGACGAACTTATCCAAAAACTCCATAAATACTTTGTTCATCATGTTCATAAAATAGGCAGGTGCGTTAGTCAGACCAAATGACATAACGGTATACTCATACAGCCCATACCTAGTGGTAAAAGCTGTCTTTGGAATATCCTGTTCTCGAATCTTGAACTGGTGGTATCCTGATCGCAGATCGATCTTGGAAAATACCTTAGCTCCTTGCAATCGATCAAACAGATCATTGATCATTGGTAGTGGGTACTTGTTCTTGATCGTTACTTCATTCAATCCTCGATAATCAACAACCATCCTTAACGATCCATCCTTCTTCTCCACTAGAAGTACTAGCGATCCCCAAGGCGAAGAACTTGGGCGAATATATCCCTTATCCAGTAACTCCTTAATCTGCTTCTTAATTTCCACCAAATCCTTTGCTGGCATCCTATATGGTCTCTTTGATATTGGCCCTGTGCCTGGCAATAGCTCAATCAAAAACTCAATATCTCTATCCGGTGGCATGCCTGGCAACTCTTCTGGAAATACTTCAGGAAAATCCCTTACAACTGGTACTTCCTCCTGCATAACTCCTGTTAAGCAATTTAGTTGGGTCCTCTTTGGCACATGTCGGGATACATACTTGATCCTTCCCCCTTCTGGGGTGGTAAGCAAAATTGACTTACTAGCACATTCAATATTCCCTTCATACTTTGATAACCAATCCGTGCCTAATATCACATCCAATCCTTGGGATTCCAATACTATTAGGTCCGAGGGAAAAACATAGTTACCAATCCTTAATGGAAACCGATCACACCATAGACTAGCCACATACTCTGCTCCAGGTGAGGTTACTAACATGGGTGACCTAAGGGCTTGGGTTGATAGGTTATACTTATCCACAAATCCCCTTGAGATGTATGAATGCGATGCACCAGTATCAAAAAGAACGAGTGCAGTAAATGACTTAACCAAAAACTTATCTATTACTGCATCGGGCTGAGCTTCAACCTCCTCCACGCTAACGTGGTTCACCTGTCCCCTGTTGAAAGGGTTCAACTTCTTCCCAGAACTTCCATTGCCATTTTGGCCTTCAGGACATTCATTGGTATAATGTCCGATCTTCTGACACTTAAAGCAAGTGACTTGGCTCAGGTCCTTCTTGGCTGGGGTTGATGGGTTGGTGCGATTCTGGCCGTTGCTTCCTCCATTGCCATTACCATTCTTGGTGCCATTGTGGTTGTGCGAGCTACCTCCTCCATGGGTATGCTGAAAATGTCCTCCCAGTCTAGGGGTAAAGCGTGGCTTCTGCTGAGCTCCTGAATTGTACTTCCCTTGTCCATACTTCCTCTTGCGATTCTCAATTTGCTGCTGCTTCCCTTCAATCATAAGAGCACGATCTACCAACTCCTGGTAGTTGTTGAAGGTGGCTACCATCAACTGCATGCTCAACCATCATTCAGTCCTTCCAGAAACTTCTCCTGCTTAGCTGCATCTGTAGCAACGTCATCTAGGGCATAACGTGCTAGCTTACTAAAATCCTCCACATACTGGCCAACTGTCCGTCCTCCTTGGCGCAAGTTGTGAAACTCACGCTTCTTCATGGCCATAGCTCCTGTTGAAACATGGGCAGTACGAAAAGCCTGCTGAAACAGGTCCCATGTGAAAGTGTCGACAGGGAAAGTGGCTGTGAAATTCTCCCACCATGATGCTGCGGGTCCTTCTAGCTGATGT
This sequence comes from Triticum dicoccoides, assembly GCF_002162155.2. Classification (NCBI taxonomy): domain Eukaryota; kingdom Viridiplantae; phylum Streptophyta; class Magnoliopsida; order Poales; family Poaceae; genus Triticum; species Triticum dicoccoides. The sequence continues at coordinate 142,775,782 of NC_041386.1, forward strand.
GCGGCAAACTTCACCTTCTCCGCATCTGTGCATCCTGCTGTGGTCAACTCCCTAGCTGTCTTGCGGAGCCAATCATCTGCTACTATCGGCTCGGTGCTACTGGAAAACACCGGCGGATTCAGCCTAAGAAAACGGGCTAAGTGGTCAATAGGGGGTGGTGGTGGTGGTGGTGGGTTGTTGTTGTTCCCCTGATTCTGATTCTGGACTAGCAACTGCATCAATGTGTTCTGCTGCTGGATCAACTAGGTGAGCTCCGGTGGAAAGGCCAATCCGGGGTCACGTCTTGGAGGCATCTGAGGGGTTTAGAAAAGATGATATGTAAGAATAGAGGGGGTCTAAGATAAAACACTACCCATATGCACATGAGGCAAAAGCAAACAATTCACTTCATTCAATCAAACAAGGGCATACAATTGATCTATCTATCGCAAAAGTGCTCGGACTACTATATTTACATGGTGGACTACTACTACTGATGAGGTGGTCTACTAGAAATATTCTTCGGTTGCAGACTCCATGATATCTGCTCCAGCTTCATCAACATAGTCATCATCGCTACTATCTGGTTTCGAGTCGGTGCCATCGATGATGATGTAGTCTTCCGGGCTAATCTCCTTGGGTTCTTCGTCTTCCTCTACTGGCGTAGGGCCTCCCATACTTCAATTTCCTCTTCATAATCTTCATGTGTAGCCTTGAGTTCTTCCTCCAGTTCCTTGATTCTTGTCCTTGCCTTCTTCAGGTCTATCATGTCGGCGCACATCTGGTTCTCCTGTCGTCGAATGTGCTGGTTTAACTCCTGGATAAAAGCTGCAATTGATCTATCCTTCCTAGTGCTGATCATCTCCCAGTGCTCATCTCGGCGCCCACAAATCTGGTAGATAGTATCCTGGAGATCCTTGCGGTAGACTTCTCCAATGCGTCCCATGGCGATGTGAGCTGCCATGCTCCTCCCTAGACTCCAAGTTGGTGCATCAAAAGAAAACTCTATGGGCTCAGTGACTGGCATGAACGTCCTTCCTGGAACTTGAACTTGAATCATCCAACGCTCTTCTTCAGGTAAAGTGGCGTTGTAGGTTCCGGTAAAGCTTGGTATTCCTATGTTCAGGTATCTAGTGACTTCCTTCAAGTGACGTCCAAAGGGTGTATCTTCATCTGGTTGCGTGAACTTATTCCTTGCATCCGCCATCCTAAAGAGTAGAAAAGATGAGAAGTCAGAAGAGAAGAGAGTGAAAAGTGATCTAGGTCTTTTAGCTTAGTGGTCGTGTCCTAAAGTCGGCGTGTGCTCTGATACCATCTCTGTAGCGACCAGAGCTCAAACAGTCTGATCTCTGTGCTCCGGTGTCATCCCTGGATCAGTAATGCTGACACCACACAGTACTCGGAGGATTTATAACAGAGTAGCAATCACACACTTATTACATCGAGTGTCTCCAAAGAGAACTTATTACAATAAATATGGCTTAAGGCCATCTAATAACGATAACAGCGGAAGGCTTGGAAGATAAGTGAGTCCATCAACTCCAACGACATCACTAAGTATAGAACCACGACCTAAAACTCCTTAATCGTCATCTGAAAAGTCTGCAACATTAACGTTGCAGCCCGAAAATGGGTCAGCACATGGAATATGCTGGCAAGGTAACACATAGAGAGTAATGGAATGAAACAGCTATACTATATGCATATTTGGCTGGTGGAAAGCTCTATGGTTACAGTTTTGCGTAAAGCCAATTTTTCCCTACTTCAAAGGAATAAATTTATTTAACTATCATGGTAGTTGTTAAACATTGAGAATGGTTGACAGCATTCTCAATCCCAATTAAGCATCATCATTAAACATAACCGAACAAAATTAATTTAGAGTAACATGTTAAGATTCACATGATAATCCAGGTACTAGATACTCAAGATGTCCATAACCGGGGACACGGCTAACCATGATTAGTTTATTACACTCTGCAGAGGTTTGCGCACTTTTCCCCACAAGACTCGATCGCCTCCGTTTGGTTTCTCGCACTACAAGGTGTTTGAGAAGACGGATAACCGAGACATAGTCTTTCAGAAGCGCTAGCACCTTACGATTGGGTAGACCGTACCACCTACATCCCCTACATCTGCTAGTCTACCACTGTAAGAGTTCGCATGACTTAGTCAACTATGCTAGAGCCCATAATAGCTTGTGGCTGCACACGGAAGTTTCTAGTATGAATAGTCTCATGATCCCTTTGAGCCTGGGTGGCAGTCCAAAAGAAAACAGGCAAGTCCTGGAATACCCAGGTGCCTCAATCCACCCAGATGTGTGTTTAAGTTGCCACCTTAGATAAACCATTAATTAACAAACTCACATCTGTCATGGATATCACTCACCCAATCCACGTCTACTAGCATAGCATGGCATAAAGCAAACATAGAAGTAACTCCCAAAGGTTCGATAATAAACAGGTAATAGGTACTACCTCATCTACTTCCCATCCCACAATTTAATTAGAATCCTAATCATGCAATGTGTGAGGATTTGATCCAATGCAATAAAACTGGGTAGTAGAAAAGGTATGATCAAAGTGTTACTTGCCTTGTTGATGATCCGGGAAACGTAGAGATTCAAAGTAACAAGCGGCGCACTCCGGGTATTCTATCGCAGACAAACAAACAAGCATACAATAAGTACTCATCTAATGCACAGGTAAAACTCAAATAAGAGATCTAACCAGAAGGTTCAACTTAAGAACTCCGGTTGGCAAAAAGAATCAAATCGAACGAAGCAACGAAAGTCAAATGGCGAAAGAAAACAACTTTGTTCTACTAATCTGGATCTAGGGCAAATTTTACAGTAGAAAAATCTTGTTTAAGTTGGTTAAACGGATAGAGGGTTTCGAGACGAAACTCTAGGCGCTTGAATCGCTTGGTTCTGATAAACGAGCGAAAAGTTATACTAAAACGAAAATCAAATCAGGAATCGCGATCAGAAAAATCGCGGATTTAATCCGAGAAAAAGAAAAACGACGAACGTTCGCTAGAACGAACGAACGGACGAACGCTCACTATTTAAAAAACCCGGAAAAACCGATCTATTTAAAAAAACCGAATCTAAAAAAACCAACGGAAAAACCGACGAAAACCGATCTATTTTGTTTTTTTTAAATTGATGGCATGGAAGTCGAGGCGCGGCGAACCTCGGGCGGCGGAATCAGGCGGCGGCGCGTGCGGCGACGGCGCGTGGGGCACAGGGCGGCTAGGGTTTGCTGGGGCTGGGTCTGGGCCTCTTCCCGGCTTATAAAGCCCGCCCGGGCCGGTGTCCAGGTCGGACACGGCTCGTAGGTCGGTGCACTTTTTTTAATAATTTCACTCGGAAGAAAAATAAAAAGAAATAATAAACGGACTCCAAAAATTCCGAAATAAATTTTCACGGGCTTCTAAAATCAAGCCGCACAGGGTGAACATTTATTTGGGACCTAAATGCAATTTTGAAAAACACACATTTTCCTAAATTCAAATAAAACACCAAAAAACTCTGAAATAAAATCTTATTTGATTTTATTATTAAATCCTCAATATTTCTTTATTTTGGGAAAGTCATTTTATTCCCTCTGTCATATTTTTGTAATAGAAGTAATTGATGATAAAATAAATAAAATCAAATGATCCTATTCTCAAAATTTGAGAAAACTCAAATATGAAAATAACGAAATCCCCAACTCTCTCCGTGGGTCATTGAGCTGCGTAGAATTTCTAGGATCAACCAAAATGCAAAATAAAATATGATATGCATAGATGATCTAACGTATAACATTCCAAATTGAAAATTTGGGGATGTTACAGGATACGTAGATACGGGCTTGGGGCGGACTGCATAACCATATCCGACGTTAGGAGAAGCAGTGCAACAAAAGTATGCGATGAGTTACTCTGGTATCCGAATACTTACGACTTCGACAGGGGCTTGGCCCTGAGCAGCCATTCGTCTTCGCCGTCGGCGGCGGTGGTGGAGCAGTCCGGAAGGAGAGTCCTTCCCTTCTTGCACCCTTCAGCCTCCCCGGTTGGGGCGGCCTTCCTTTTCTTATCTTCCGTGGCTGGAGGGGGAGAATCTTCATCTTCCTTCTCCTCGTTTTCACGGGAGCAGTGCATCTTGGAGTTATCGAATGATGTGTCCGATACCACCTGGCGCCGGGAACTCTTTCAGGTTCTCGTGGCCTTCTTCTTGGTCTTCTCCGGCATCTCATAAGGAGCCGGAGTCCGCATCTCCGTCAGGAGAGCGTCTGCAGGGTCTTCGGGCAGAGGGGCGGGACATTTAATTTGCTCCGATGTCTCCACCCAGTCCTGTCAAAGGCATGGGAGCTCAGACCCCGCACATGGTTAAGCTATGGGAAATAAATACCCTACCCGGTGTACAGAGCTTACCAGATTCGCAGGGCACTTCGTTGCTTAGCCCACGGTCCTCGGTAAGAGAAGGGGGGACATCGGCGCCTTTGAACAACACCTTCCAGACGTCCTTATGCGTCGTGTCAAAGAGCTCGCGCAGAGTCTGGTGCTGGGCCGGGTCGAACTCCCATAAGTTGAAAGCCCGTTGTTGACACGGGAGGATCCGGTGGAAGAGCATGACCTGGACTATGTTGACAAGCTTAAGTTTCTTGCTTGTCATGTTCCGAATACACTTCTGGAGTCCGTCCAGCTCCACCGATGAGCCCCAAGACAGGCTCTTCTCCTTCCAGGAAGTGAGCCGCGTGGGGATTCCGGATCGAAACTCGGGGGCCGCCACCCAGTTGGTGTCGCGCGGCTCGGTGATGTAGAACCACCCCGATTGCCACCCCTTTATGGTCTCCATGAAGGAGCCCTCGAGCCATGTAACGTTGGGCATTTTGCCCACCATGGCTCCGCCGCATTCCGCTTGTTGGCCGCCTACTACCTTCGGCTTGATATTGAAGGTCTTCACCCATAGGCCGAAGTGGGGCCGGATGCGGAGAAAGGCCTCGCACACGATTATGAATGCCTAGATGTTGAGGATGAAATTCGGGGCCAGATCATGAAAGTCCAGCCCATAATAGAACATAAGGCCGTGGACGAATGGATGGAGGGAAAACCCCAGTCTGCGGACGAAGTGGGGGAGGAAAACCACCATTTCGTGAGGTTCCGGGGTAGGGACGATCTGCCCCGCGGCTGGCAGCCGGTGTGCGATATCCGCGGCTAAGTATCTGGCTCCACGTAGTTTTTTGATGTGTCCCTCCGTGACGGAGGAGGCCATCCACTTGCCTCTCGCTCCGGACATGTTTGGAGAGAGTTGAGGAGAAGGATGTGGACTTGGGCACTGGAGCTCGAGTGCGCGAGAATGGATGAGCAAGGAGGAAGAAGGCGTGGGTAGAAAAAGGTGAGACCTTATCCCTTTATAAGGGCGGACAAAACTATGCGCCCCCACCAGCCTGGTAAAACTTGCTTATCCCCCAAGCGCCGTAATTGATGGTACGGTTGGGTTACCCACGTTCGTATTAATGGGAATCCCGTAATAAGGAGACACGATCTTTGCTTCGACAAGACGTGCCAAGGAAACTGCCTCGCGAAACACACTGAGACAGGTTATGAGAAACAATTTGAATAAAGACCTGGCCGTGGTGTGATGTCACACTACAGGGAACGTCAGCTTATTAGACTTGTGTAAATATTATTCCCTCTACGGTGATATGTGGAACTTATTTTGCAGAGCCGGACACGATCCTCGTGTTCAAAATCTTATATGAAGTACTCGGAGGAGGAACCCGCCTTGCAATGTCGAAGACAATCTGTGCGCCAGACTCATCGTCATTGAAGCCTGGTTCAGGGGCTACTGAGGGAGTCCTGGATTAGGGGGTATCCGGGCAGCCGGATTATATCCTTTGGCCGGACTGTTAGACTATGAAAATACAAGATTGAAGACTTCGTCCCGTGTCCGGATGGGACTCTCCTTGGCGTGGAAGGCAAGCTTGGCAATACGGATATGTAGATCTCCTTCCTTGTAACCGACTCTGTGTAACCCTAGCCCCCTCCGGTGTCTATATAAGCTGGAGGGTTTTAGTCCGTAGGACAACATACAATCATACCATAGGCTAGTTTCTAGGGTTTAGCCTCTCTGATCTCGTGGTAGATCAACTCTTGTACTACTCATATTATCTAGAATAATCAAGCAGGACGTAGGGTTTTACCTCCATCAAGAGGGCCCGAACCTGGGTAAAACATCGTGTCCCCTGCCTCCTGTTACCATCCGCCTTAGACGCATAGTTCGGGGCCCCCTACCCGAGATCCGCCGGTTTTGACACCGACAGAGGGGGAAATGCGACGTGGGACTCGCCTGCCATGAGGGTTTATATAGGAGGCCGGTAAGCATTGGGATTTTGGGGGATTTCACCGAGTCGGGCAGGAAGCTTGCGGGAACCTGCAAGGTTGCGCGGGAACGGGCTCACCGACGATTCATTGGCGCCGCCGTTTAGCCAAAAGAATGCCCCCGCGTGCTGCGCAAGCTTGCGCTACAAGCCGTCTGCAGCGGGGTGACAAGACATGCGAGAGGAGGACGAAAGGCCACCTACACATACGTTTAATAGAAAAAAATGTTTGTGATTTAGTCACCTACTATACCCCTATCATGGTTTATAAGTATGATTTAACTAATAAAATACTAATGCATGTCGCCAAAGATTATATAGTTTCATTCGTATTTGAACATAGTTTCTAGTTATATACTTTTTATAACATGCATTAACATTTTGTTGGCTAAATTTGAGGGCAAAGTATGGCACAAAATATAAAGGGTACTATAGACTAAGACGGAGGTAGTAGCACATGACCGCTCTCTACGCAGTGAGGCAACTGTCGGTCGGCTTGTACGCGACCATTTCATGTGTGTTCAACTACTCTATGCGTGTGGTTGCTTGCGGTTGAGGCGGCTGCGGCACGCTCTGCTCTCGCGTCCCTCCGGGTGCTCTGCCCTCGTCCCTCCACGCGCGCTGCCAGTGTTTGGGGCCGGCGCATGATCACGCACGTTCCTGTGCATGCGGTTGCGCTGGGCACGGCGCGACAATGCAGTTACCCGCTGCAAAAACTGTCATGCGGACGCGCAGAGAATCCAGGCCGCCTGACCCCCATTTATTCCTGCGGCCATTTACCTTCATCTCTCGCATCACACGACACAATAAGCACACCCACGACGACACATACAGAGAGGACATCCAACAGTTCAATCACAATCCTCGTGGCTCCAATGGCGCTCCCAGCGGGCGCCGACGACAACGGCGAGTAGTTCACCATGCATCACGTAGTGGACACCCACGTGAGGGTGAAGGCCCTCTCGGTGGTGTACATGAACGATCCGATCTCGGTGGAGAGCTCCATCCAAACTATGGAGCAATTCCTTGCCGAGGACAAGTACCAAGTGGCCGGCTTCGACCTCGAGTACACTATCGGTCGTGCCAGGCGCGATTAGAAGGTTGCCGTCGCCCAGTTGTGCGTCCGACATGACGTCCTTTTCTACCATTAACACCTTGCCACAAGGCCTTGCGAGCATTTCTCCAGGTTTATCAACAGCTCCGACTACAGTTTCGCTACGGTGGACACCACCAACGATCTAAAAGCACTCAATGTTTCGGGCTTGAAATGCCCGAATCTTGTCAACGTCCAGCACCACTACAAGGTCTGGGGCAGCGACAAAAACAAACTAAACTCCCTGGTTAATCTCGCCTCGGCCATCATCGACCCCTACTGCAGGAAGATGAAGAATGAGAGCAAGAAGGACAAGAACGCCTGGCATAGTGTGTGGCATGAGAGACTGGATGAACAACATGTCAAGTATGCGGCCAAGGACGCATACACAAGCTACGAGATGTACAGGCGGATCGTTGACATGATAAAGTGTCTTCTTCCTGCCCCAGACAAGGGATCGAGCCATAGAGCAGTGGCGGGAGCGTCACAAGAAGTAGATGACTAGACGATCGTTTCTCCTACTTTAGAATGCATGCAATTGTTTATTGATGTGTGTGGGAATTATCTATATAGTCACTTATGTAATTGGATGTTTATTTCAGTTATATATATATACACATCTCATTCTTCTATAGACAAAGCAAATCACACGGCTTATTAGTAGCAATCGTCTGTGTTATTGTTGGTCTTCGCACACATTTCTAATTGCGTACATGTTTGTCATGTATCACACACATCTTGTTAAGTTGAACCGTTTCCATTGTGTTGCCTAATGAAACACATTTCATCCTTGTGAACCGTATGTTGCATATCACACACACCTTCATCGACCTGCCTGTTTCTTTTGTTCCTCAATATCGCAAACAGTTAATTGAACTGAACCGTATGCCCTGCATCGCACACAGAACTAAAATCTGAACCGTGTTTGATGAGTCCGTCATCGCAAACATTTTGCACCTTTTGACGGGTTTTTTACACCACCGTTTGCGACTATGGCATCACACATAGTTTTGTCGAAGGGTCTCTGATCGTAGTGTCGCGTTTGAACCATCCTGCAGTAGTGATAACTTTGCGCATTCCTATCAATTGCTCGGCAGTAATTTGTTCACCCACCGTAATAATTTCTATCTTGAGAGAAGCTTCTAGTGAAACCTATGGCCCTCGGGTCTATTTTCCATCATATAAGTTTCTGATCTATAACTTTAGTTTCTAATTTACTTTTTCGCAATATTTTACTTTTTGTTCCATAAACCAAAAATACCAAAAATATTACTTTACCGTTTATCCATCTATATCAGATCTCACTTTGCAAGTAACCAAGAAGGGATTGACAACCCCTTTTTCGTGTTGGGTGCAAGTTGGTGTTTGTTTGTGCAGGTATTTGGTGGCTTGTTGCGTTGTCTCCTACTAGATTGATACCTTGGTTCTAAAAACTGAGGGAAATACTTACTCTACTTTGCTGCATCACCCTTTCCTCTTCAAGGGAAAAACCAACGCAAGCTCAAGAGGTAGCAGTGGTGCCCCCCATGAGAGGGAAAGGCAGGAGCAGCTAGCCCTCCCCCTTTTCCTTTCCTAGGGCTGGCCAAACAAGGGATAGGGCGCACCAGCCCCCTTGTGGGCTGGTCTGTCCCCTCCTTTGGCCCATAAGGCCCATAACTTGCCGGGGGTGCCCAGAACCCCTTCCAGTGACCCGATTCCTTCCCGGTATGTCTCGAAACACATTCATGTCCAAATACCATCGTCCTATATATCAATCTTTACCTCTCGACCATTTGGAGACTCCTCTTTATGTCTGTGATCTCATCCGGGACTCCGGACAACATTCGGTCACCAAAATATATAACTCATATAACACTACATCGTCAACGAATGTTAAGCGTGCAGACCATATGGGTTCGAGAACTATGTAGACATGACTGAGACACCTCTCCGGTCAATAACCAATAGCGGAACCTAGATGCTCATATTGGCTCCTACATATTCTGCGAAGATCTTTATCGGTCGAACTATTATGACAACATACGTAATTCCCTTTGTCCATCGGTATGTTACTTGCCCGAGATTTGATCATCGATATCTTCATACCTAGTTCAATCTCATTACCGGCAAGTCTCTTTACTCGTTCTGTAATACATCACGTCGTGACTAACTCTTTAGTCATTTGCTTCCAAGCTTATGATGTGTATTACCGAGAGGGCCCAGAGATACCTCTCCGATACTCGGAGTGACAAATCCTAATCTCGATCTATGCCAACTCAACAAACACCTTCGGAGATACCTGTAGAGCATCTTTAAGATCACCTAGTTACGTTGTGACGTTTGATAGCACACAAGGTATTCCTCTGGTATCCGGGAGTTGCATAATCTCATAGTCGAAGGAATATGTATTTGACATGAAGAAATCAATAGCAATAAGCTGAACGATCAATATGCTAAGCTAACAGATGGGTCTTGTCCATCACATCATTCTCCTAATGATGTGATCCCATTATCAAATGACAACACATGTTCATGGTTAGGAAACCTTAACCATCTTTCATCAACGAGATAGTCTAGTAGAGGCTCACTAGGGACACAATATTTGTTTATGTATTAACACATGTATTTAGGTTTTTGATCAATACAATTCTAGCATGAATAATAAACCTTTATCATGAATAAGGAAATATAAAATAACAACTTTTTTATTGCCTCTAGGGCATATTTCCTTCAGTCTCCCACTTGCACTAGAGTCAATAATCTAGTTCACATCACCATGTGATTTAACACCCATAGTTCACATTGCCATGTGACCAACACCCAAAGAGTTTACTAGAATCAATAATCTAGTTCACATCACCATGTGATTAACACCCAAAGAGTACTAAGGTGTGATCATGTTTTGCTTGTGAGAGAGGTTTAGTCAACGGGTCTGTCATATTCAAATCCGTACGTATTTTGCAAATTTATATGTCTACCATGCTCTGCATGGAGCTACTCTAGCTAATTGCTCCCGGTTTCAATATGTGTCCAGACCGAGACTCAGAGTCATCCAGATTGGTGTCAAAGCTTGCACCCATGTAACTCTTTACGACGAACTCTTTATCACCTCCATAACCGAGAAATATTTCCTTAGTCCTCTTTAGGTACATAAGGATAATTTTAACCGTTGTCTAGTGATATACTCCTGGATCACTATTTTACCCCCTTGCCAAACTCATGGCAAGGCATACAACAGGTCTGGTACACAGCGTGGCATACTATATAGAACCTATGACTGTGGCATAGGGAATGACTTTCATTCTCTCTATATATTCTGTCGTGGTTGGGTTTTGAGTGTTACTCAACTTCACACCTTGTAACACAAGCAAGAACCCTTTCTTTGACTGATCCATTTTGAACTTCTTCAAAACTTTATTAAGGTACGTGCTTTGTGAAAGTCCTATCAAGCATCTTGATCTATCTCTATAGATCTTGATGCCCAATATATAAGCAGCTTCACCGAGGTCTTTCATTGAAAAATTCTTAGTCAAGTATCTTTTATGCTATCCATAAATTCTATATCATTTTCGACCAACAATATTCATCCACATATAATATCAGAAATGCTACAGAGCCCCCACTCACTTTCTTGTAAATACATGCTTCACCATAAGTCTCTATAAAACCATATGCTTTGATCACCTCATCAAAGCGTATATTCCAACTCCGAGATGCTTGCACCAGTCCATAGATGGATCGCTGGAGCTTGCACACTTTGTTAGCACCTTCAGGATCGACATAGCCTTCTGGTTGCATCATATATAACTCTTATTTGAGATATCCATTTAAGGAATGCAGTTTTGACATCCATTCGTCTGATTTCATAATCATAAAATGTGGCAATTGCTTAACATGATTCGGACAGACTTAAGCATCACTACAGGTGAGAAAGTCTCATCGTAGTCAACCCCTTGAACTTGTTGAAAACCTTTTGCGACTAGTCGAGCTTTGTAGACAGTAACATTACCATCTGTGTCCGTCTTCTTCTTGAAGATCCATTTATTCTCTATGGCTTGCCGATCATCGGGCAAGTCCACCAAAGTCCATACTTTGTTCTCACCTATCTCAGATTTCATGGCCTCAAGGCATCTGTCTGAATCTGGGATCATCATAGCTTCTTCATACTTCATAGGTTCTCCATGGTCTATTAAATTGACTTCTAGGACAGGATTACCGTACTACTCTGGTGCGGAACGTGCTCTGTTCGACCTAGGAAGTCCAGTAGTAACTTGATCTGAAGTTTCATGATCATCATCATTAGCTTCCTCTCTAATTGGTGTAGGCATCACAAGAACGGATTTCTCTAATGTGCTACTCTCCAATTTGAGAGAAGGTACACTTACCTTATCAAGTTCTACTTTCCTCCCACTCACTTCTTTTGGGAGAAACTCCTTCTCTAGAAAGGACCCATTCTTAGCAACAAAGATCTTTCCTTCGGATCTATGGTACAAGTTGTACCCAATAGTTTATTTAGGGTATCCTATGAAGACGCACTTCTTCAATTTGGGTTCGAGCATATCTGGCTGAAGCCTTTTGACATAAGCATCGTATCCCCAAACATTAAGAAACGATAGCCTAGGTTTCTTACCAAACCACAATTCATACGGTGTCGTCTCAACGGATTTAGATGGTGCCCTATTTAATGTGAATGCAAGTATCTCTAATGCATAACCCCAAAATGATAGTGGTAAATCGGTAAGAGACATCATAGAATGCACCACCTTTACCTAATAATAAAGCAGCTATCGCTTCTTACCACCATAATTTCGTTTGTTTTTCATCCATCGTCGGTCCACTTTGCCCATATTTTTTTCTATATCCAAGGTGGTACTAATCTATATACCCCTACCCCTACCTCAATTATATCGTTCGTACGTCGTTCGTATGTCACATTCTCTATCACGAGCAAGGTCAATCGAACAAAACCACCGATGGGCTGTGGCGTGATAACCCACAAGTATAGGGGATCGTAACAGTTTTTGAGGGGATCGTAACAGTTTTCGAGGGTAAAGAATGGTCTCAAGTATTAGCAGCTAAGTTGTCAATTCAACCACACCTGGAAACTTAATATCCGCAGCAAGGTATTTAGTACCAAAGTAATATGATAGTAGTGGTAGCAGTGGCAAAAGTAACGGTAGCAGTTTTGGTTTTATAGTGATTGTAACAGTAGCAACGGAAAGTAAATAAGTGAAGAACAATATATGAAAAGCTCGTAGGCAATGGATTAGTGATGGATAATTATGTCGGATGCGATTCCTCATGCAATGGTTATAACATAGGGTGACACGGAACTAGTTCCAGTTCATCAATGTAATGTAGGCATGTATTTCGAATATAGTCATACGTGCTTATGGAAAAGAACTTGCATGACATCTTTTGTCCTACCCTCCCGTGGCAGCGGGTTCCTATTGGAAACTAAATGATATTAAGGCCTCCTTTTAATAGAGTACTGGACCAAAGCATTAACACATAGTGAATACATGAACTCCTCAAACTACGGTCATCACCGGTAAGTATCCCGATTATTGTCACTTCGGGGTTAACGGATCATAACACATAATAGGTGACTATAGACTTGCAAGATAGGATCAAGAACTCACATATATTCATGAAAACATAATAGGTTCAGATCTGAAATCATGGCACTCGGGCCCTAGTGACAAGCATTAAGCATAGCAAAGTCATAGCAACATCAATCTCAGAACATAATCGATACTAGGGATCAAACGCTAACAAAACTAACTCGATTACATGAGAAATATCATCCAACCCATCACCGTCCTGCAAGCCTACGATGGAATTACTCACGCACGGCGGTGAGCATCATGGAATTGGTGATGGAGGAAGGCTCATGATGATGATGGCGACGGATTCCGCTCTCCGGGGCCCCGAACGGACTCCAGATCAGCCCTCCCGGGAGAGATTAGGGCTTCGCGGCTGCTCTGTATCATAAAACGCGATGAATCCTTCTCCCTAGTTTTTTTTCTCCCCGAACATGAATATATAGAGTTGGAGTTGAGGTCGGAGGAGCACCAGGGGGCCCACGAAGCAGGGGGCACGCCCAGGGAGGTAGGCGCGCCCCCCACCCTCATGGACAGGGTGTGGGCCCCTGGAATTGATTCTTTCGCCAATATTTTTATATATTCCAAAAATAATCTCCGTTGATTTTTAGTTCATTCCAAGAACTTTTATTTCTGCACAAAAATAACACAATGGCAATTCTGCTGAAAACAGCGTCAGTCCGGGTTAGTTCCGTTCAAATCATGCAAGTTAGAGTCCAAAACAAGGGCAAAAGTGTTTGAAAAAGTAGATACGTTGGAGACGTATCAACTCCCCCAAGCTTAAACCTTTTCTTGTCCTCAAGCAATTCAGTTGACAAACTGAAAGTGATCATTACAAACTCTGTTTGCTCTTGTTGTTGTGAATATGTAAAGCCAGCATTCAAGTTTTCAGCAAAGATTATGAACTAACCATATTCACAATAACATTTAGGTATCTTGTTTACTCATATCAATGGCATAATCAACTAGCGAGCAATAATAATAAATCTCGATGACAACACTTTCTCAAAACAATCATAATATGATATAACAATATGGTATCTCGCTAGCCCTTTCTGAGACCACAAAACATAAATGCAGAGCACCTCTAAAGATCAAGGGCTGACTGGAAATTGTAATTCATGGTAAAAGATATCCAGTCACACTCAATGTAAACTACCAATAATACATGCAAATGACAGCGGTGCTCTCCAACTGGTGCTTTTTAATAAGAGGATGATGACTCAACATAAAAGTAAATGGATAGGCCCTTCGCATAGGGAAGCAGGGATTTGTAGAGGTGCCAGAGCTCGATTTTGAAATAGAGATGAATAATATTTTGAGTGGTGTACTTTCATTGTCAACATAACAACCGAGAGATCTCGATATCTTCCATGCTACACACATTATAGGCGGTTCCTGATACTCTCCGTCGTATCTATAATTTTTGATTGTTCCATGCCAATATTATACAACTTTCATATACTTTTGGCAACTTTTTATACTATTTTTTGGGACTAACATATTGATCCGGTGCCCAGTGCCAGTTCCTGTTTCTTGCATGTTTTTTGTTTCGCAGTAAATCCATATCAAACGGAGTCCAAACGGGATAAAAACTGATGGAGATTCTTTTTGGAATATATGTGATTTTTTGGAAGAAGAATCAACGTGAGACGATGCCCGAGGGGGCCACGAGGCAGGGGGGCGCGCACCAGGGGGTCAGGCGCTCCCTGGGCCCTCGTGGCCACCCCGTAAGGCGGTTGATGCCCTTCATTCGCCGCAAGAAAGCTAATATCCGGATGGAGATCGTGTTAAATTTTTAGCCCAATCAGAGCTACAGATCTCCGGGAATATAAGAAACGGTGAAACGGCAGAATCTAGGAACACAGAAACAGAGAGAGACAGAGAGACAGATCCAATCTCAGAGGGGCTCTTGCCCCTCCGCCTCCATGGAGGCCATGGAGCAGAGGGGAAACCCTTCTCCCACCTGGAGAGAAGGTCAAGGAAGAAGAAGACGGAGGGGGGGGGCTCTCTTCCCCTCGCTTCCGGTGGCGCCGGAACGCCGCCGGGGGCCATCATCATCACCGCAATCTACACCAACACCTCCGCCATCTTCACCAACATCTCCATCACCTTCCCCCCCTCTATCTACAGCGGCTCACTCTCCCGCAACCCGCTGTACGCTCTACTTGAACATGGTGCTTTATGCTTCATATTATTATCCAATGATGTGTTGCCATCCCTATGATGTCTGAGTAGATTTTCGTTGTCCTATCGGTGATTGGTGAATTACAATGATTGATTTAATTTGCTTGTTGTTATGTTGTTGTCCTTTGGTTCCCATCATATGAGCGCGCGCTGGATCGCACCATAGGGTTAGTTGTATGTTGATAGGACTATGTATTGGAGGGCAAGAGTGACAGAAGCTTCAACCTAGCATAGAAATTGATGCATATGGGATTGAAGGGGGACCAATATATCTTAATGCTATGGTTGGGTTTTACCTTAATGAACGTTAGTAGTTGCGAATTCTTTCTAATAGTTCCAATCATAAGTGTATAGAATTCCAAGTCAGGGATGACATGCTAGCAGTGGCCTCTCCCACATAAAACTTGCTATCGGTCTAGTAAAGTAGTCAATTGCTTAGGGACAATTTCGCAACTCCTACCACCACTTTTCCACACTCGCTATACTAACTTTATTGTTTCTTATCTAGACAGCCCCTAGTTTTTATTTTCGTGCTCTTTATATTCTTGCAAACCTATCCAACAACACCTACAAAGTACTTCTAGTTTCATACTTGTTCTAGGTAAAGCGAATGTTAAGCGTGCGTAGAGTTGTATCGGTGGTCGATAGAACTTGAGGGAATATTTGTTCTACCTTTAGCTCCTCGTTGGGTTCGACACTCTTACTTATCGAAGAGGCTACAATTGATCCCCTATACTTGTGAGTTATCAAGACCTTTTTCTAGTGCCGTTGCGGGGGAGCAATAGTGTGGGGTGAATATTCTCATGTGTGCTTGTTTGCTTTATCACCAAGTAATTTTTATTTGCTGTTCTAAGTTGTTCTATATCTTTAGTTATGGATATGGAACACGAAATGCCAAAAAATAAGGTGTACCTGCTACTCATGGAGATTGGGAACCTCCTAAAACCCTCGATGCTGGTTATGTGACAAATATTATGTACTACTTTGATAATCCTGAGAAAACCCCATTCAATTATGTAATGGTAGACACGTTGTATCAACGTGAATACTTTAGGGATTATCGCTTGACTCAAAAAGGGAAACTATTATGGGATCAAATTCATATGTTGCACTGGTATGCTCGGGAACTATGCTTGAGATATAATTATACTTGTTGCTCTAGGATGAAGGCTCCACACCTTCCTTTTCATGCAAATTTAATGATGATAAAACCTTGGCATCTTATGCTAATGGTATGTATGATTACTATGATGTGGAACAAATAGAAGAATTTGTTGCTTTTATGGGTGCTTATGAAATTGAATCTTTGTTTAAAGAGTGTGAAAATTTTGATGATTCAGTTTATAGACCTGAAAATTTAGCTATCCTTAAATATTGCTATGAGAATTATGAATTCAATTCCGATATTGATGATTTTATCGAGAGAGTCTCCGCTGTCCAAGAAGAGATTAATATTTTGCAGGAGACTATGGAAGAAGAAATTGATGAAAGTGTGAGCTCATTGGATGAAAAATATGATGAGGAGAGCGAAGAACAAAAGGAGGAAGAGCGGATTGATCACCCGTACCCACCTTCTAATGAGAGTAACTCTTCAACTCATACATTGTTTAATGTCCCTTCATGCTTACCGAAGGATGATTGCTATGATAACTATTATAACCCCGTTGATTCTTTTGAAATATCCCTTTTTGATGATGCTTGCTATGCTTTTGGCCAAGATGCCAATATGAATTATGCTTATGGAGATGAACTTGCTATAGTTCATTATGTTAAACATGAAATTGTTGCTATTGCACCCGCATGATAGTCCTATTATTTTTTGAAATCTCCCGACTACACTATATCGGAGAAGTTTGCCCTTATTAAGGATTATATTGATGGGTTGCCTTTTACCATTGCACATGATGATTTTGATAGATATAATATGCATGTGCTTTTTGCTCCTACTTGCAATTATTATGAGAGAGGAACTACATCTCCACCTCTCTATGTTTCCCACACGATAAAATTGCAAGAAACTGCTTATGCTATGTATTGGCATTTACTTGATGTGCATGAATTGTTCTTTTATGACATGCCGATGCATAGGAAGAGAGCTAGACTTCGTCATTACTTGATATTTGTTACTTTGTGCTCACTACTAAATTACAAATCATTGTTAATTAAAATTGGCTTTGATATACCTTGGGATCTGGGTGGATTCATTACTTGAGCACTACATGCCTAGCTTAATGAATTTAAAGAAAGCATTGCCAGGGGGACAACCCGGAAGTTTTAGAGAGTCATTTATTTCTGTTGTCTGCTTTTACAAAGTTTAAAAATAAAAATAATGTGCCAAGGTTTTCCTTTAGGATGTTTTAGATGCTTGTTGGTTTGTACGGTGCAAGACAGAAACTTTGGCTGTAATACACGATTTTACATTTTCTACTAGAACGTCAAACAGTTCTGAAATTTTTTGCACTGTCTTTACATATAATTTTTTTATTTTTCCTAATTTTGGTAGAATTTTTGGAGTATCATAGGTATCGTGAATGTTCAGATTATTACAGACTATTCTGTTTTAGTCAGATTCTGTTTTTGATGCATAGTTTGCTTGTTTTGATGAAACTATCGGTTTATATCAGTGGATTAAGCCATGGAAAAGTTATATTACAGTAGCTACAATGAAAAAACAAAATATGAATTGGTTTGCAACAGTACTTAGAGTAGTGATTTGCTTTATTATACTAACGGATCTTACCGAGCTTTCTGTTGAGTTTTGTGTGGATGAAGTGTTCGGAGATCGAGGAGGTCTCGATGTGAGAAGAAGGAATAGAGGCAAGAGCTCAAGCTTGGGGATGCCCAAGGCACCCCAAGTAAATATTCAAGGAGACTCAAGCGTCTAAGCTTGGGTATGCCCCGAAAGGCATCCCATCTTTCTTCAACAAGTATCGGTATGTTTTCGGATTCGTTTCGTTCATGCGATATGTGCAATCTTGGAGTGTCTTTTGCATTTAGTTTTCACTTTTATTTTATGCACCATGCTGGTACGAGATAGTCCTTGGTTGATTTATAGAATGCTCTTTGCACTTCACTTAAATCTTTTGAGTATGGCTTTATAGAATGCTTCATGTGCTTCGCTTATATCATTTGAAGTTTGGATTGCCTGTTTCTCTTCACATAGAAAACCACCATTTGTAGAATGCTCTTTTGCTTCACTTATATTTGTTAGAGAGTGGGCATATCTTTTGTAGAAAGAATTAAACTCTCTTGCTTCACTTATATCTGTTTAGAGAGATGACAGGAACTGGTCATTCACATGATTAGTCATAAAATCCTACATAAAACTTGTAGATCACTGAATATGATATGTTTGATTCCTTGCAATAGTTTTGCGATATAAAGGTGGTGATATTAGAGTCGTGCTAGTTCAGTAATTGTGATTGAAAATACTTGTGTTGAGGTTTGCAAGTCCCATAGCATGCACGTATGGTGAACCGTTATGTAACGAAGTCGGAGCATGAGGTATTTATTGATTGTCTTCCTTATGAGTGGCGGTCGGGGACGAGCGATGGCCTTTTCCTACCAATCTGTCCCCCTAGGGGCATGCGTAGTAGTACTTTGCTTCAAGGGCTAATAAACTTTTGCAATAAGTATGTGAGTTCTTTATGACTAATGTTGAGTCCATGGATTATACGCACTCTCACCCTTCCATCATTGCTAGCCTCTTTGGTACCGTGCATTGCCCTTTCTCACCTCGAGAGTTGGTGCAAACTTCGCCGGTGCATCCAAACCTTGTGATACGATATGCTCTATCACACATAAACTTCCGTATATCTTCCTCAAAATAGCCACCATACCTACCTATCATGGCATTTCCATAGCCATTCCGAGATATATTGCCATGCAACTTCCATCATCATCATATACATGACTTCGACATTTATTGTCATATTGCTTTGCATGATCGTAAGATAGCTAGCATGATGATTTCATGGCTTGTCCATTTTTTGATGTCATTGCTATGCTAGATCATTGCACATCCTGGTACACCGCCGGAGGCATTCATATAGAGTCATATCTTTGTTCTAGCATCGAGTTGTAATATTGAGTTGTAAGTAAATAGAAGTGTGATGATCATCATTAATAGAGCATTGTCCCCAGAAAAAGAGAAAGGCCAAATAAAAAAAGGGAAGGCCCAAAAAATAAAAAGTAAAAATAAAAATAAAAATAGAAAAGGGACAATGCTACTATCCTTTTTTCCACACTTGTTCTTCAAAGTAGCACCATGACCTTCATATACTAGTGGGAATTTTTCATTATGGAACTTGGCTTGTATATTCCGATGATGGGCTTCCTCAAATGCCTGAGGCCTTCATGAGCAAGAAAGTTGGATGCACACCCACTTAGTTTCCAGTTTGAGCTTTCATGCACTTATAGCTCTCAGTGCATCCGTTGCATGGCTATCCCTACTCCTCACATTGACATCAATTGATGGGCATCTCCATAGCCCGTTGATTAGCCGCGTTGATGTGAGACTTTCTCCTTTTTTGTCTTCTCACACAAACCTCCATCATCATATTCTATTCCACCCATAGTGCTATGTCCATGGCTTGCGCTCATGTATTGTGTGAGGGTTGAAAAAGCTGAAGCGCGTTAAAAAGTATGAACCAATTGTTGGGCTTGTCATCGGGGTTGTGCATGATTTGAATGCTTTGTGTGGTGAAGATGGAGCATAGCCAGACTATATGATTTTGTAGGGATGAGCTTTCTTTGGCCATGTTATTTTGATAAGACATAATTGCTTGGTTAGTATGCTTGAAGTATTATTGTCTTAATGTCGAATGATAGACTATTGCTTTGAATCACTCGTGTCTTAATATTCATGCCATGTTTAGATTACATGATCAAGATTATGCTAGGTAGCAGTCCACATCAAAAATTATCTTTTTTTATCATTTACCTACTTGAGGACGAGCAGGATATAAGCGTGGGGATGCTGATACGTCTCCATCGTATCTATAATTTTTGGTTTTTCCATGCCAATATTATACAACTTTCATATACTTTTGGCAACTTTTTATACTATTTTTTGGGACTAACATATTGATCCAGTGCCCAGTGCCAGTTCATGTTTGTTGCATGTTTTTTGTTTCGCAGTAAATCCATATCAAACGGAGTCCAAATGGTATAAAAACTGACGGAGATTTTTTGTAATATATGTGATTTTTGGAAGAAGAATCAACGCGAGACAATGCCCGAGGGGGCCACGAGGCAGGGGGCGCGCCCCAGGGGGTCAGGCGCGCCCAGGGCCCTCGTGGCCACCCCGTAAGGCGGTTGATGCCCTTCCTTCGCCGCAAGAAAGCTAATATCCGGATGGAGATCGTGTTAAAATTTCAGCCCAATCGGAGTTACGGATCTCTGGGAATATAAGAAATGGTGAAAGGGCAGAATATGGGAACGCGGAAACAGAGAGAGACAGAGAGGCAGATCCAATCTTGGAGGGGCTCTCGCCCCTCCGCCTCCATGGAGGCCATGGACCAGAGGGGAAACCCTTCTTCCACCTAGGGAGAAGGTCAAGGAAGAAGAAGAAGGAGGGGGGCTCTCTTCCCCTCGCTTCCCGTGGCACCGGAATGTCGCCGGGGGCCATCATCATCACCGCAATCTACACCAACACCTCTGCCATCTTCACAAACATCTCCATCACCTTCTGCCCTCTATCTACAGCGGTCCACTCTCCCGCAACCCGCTGTACCCTCTACTTGAACATGGTGCTTTATGCTTCATATTATTATCCAATGATGTGTTGCCATCCTATGATGTCTGAGTAGATTTTCGTTGTCCTATCGGTGATTGGTGAATTACTATGATTGATTTAATTTGCTTGTGGTTATGTTGCTGTCCTTTGGTGCCCATCATATGAGCGCGCGCCTGGATCACACCATAGGGTTAGTTGTATGTTGATAGGACTATGTATTAGAGGGCAAGAGTGACAGAAGCTTCAACCTAGCATAGAAATTGATGCATACGGGATTGAAGGGGGGCCAATATATCTTAATGCTATGGTTGGGTTTTACCTTAATGAACATGAGTAGTTGCGGATGCTTGCTAATAGTTCCAATCATAAGTGCATAGAATTCCAAGTCAGGGATGACATGCTAGCAGTGGCCTCTCCCACATAAAACTTGCTATTGGTCTAGTAAAGTAGTCAATTGCTTAGGGACAATTTTGCCACTCCTACCACCACTTTTCCACACTCGCTATACTAACTTTATTGTTTCTTTATCTAAACATCCCCTAGTTTTTATTTTCGTGCTCTTTATATTCTTGCAAACCTATCCAACAACACCTACAAAGTACTTCTAGTTTCATACTTGTTCTAGGTAAAGCAAACGTTAAGCGTGCGTAGAGTTGTATCAGTGGTCGATAGAACTTGAGGAAATATTTGTTCTACCTTTAGCTCCTCATTGTGTTCGACACTCTTACTTATTGAAAGAGGCTACAATTGATCCCCTATACTTGTGGGTTATCAGTTCCCAAGCAGAATGGCAAAGTTTATACTCCCCCACCACCAACAAGCATCAATCCATGGCTTGCCCGAAACAACGGGTGCCTCCAACTAACAACAATCCCGGGGGAGTTTTGTTTGCAATTATTTTGATTTGATTTGAGCATGGGACTAGGCATCCCGGTGACCATCCATTTTCTCGTGAGTGAGGAGCGGAGTCCACTCCTCTTGAGAATAACCCGCCTAGCATGGAAGATACAGACAACCCTAGTTGATACATGAGCTATTCGAGCATACAAAACAAAACGTTTATTTGAAGGTTTAGAGTTTGGCACATACCAATTTACTTGGAATGGCAGGTAGATACCGCATATAGGAATGTATGGTGGATTCATATGGAATAACTTTTGGGGTTTATGGAGTTGGATGCACAAACAATATTCCCGCTTAGTACAAGTGAAGGCTAGAAAGAGACTGGGAAGCAACCAGCTAGAGTGCGACAACAGTCATGAACATGCATTAAAACTAATCAACACTGAATGCAAGCATGAATAGGATATAATTCACCATGAACATAAATATCGTGGAGGCTATGTTGATTTTGTTTGAACTACATGTGTGAACATGTGCCAAGTCAAACCACTCGAATCGTTCAAAGGAGGATACCACCCTATCATACCACATCACAACCATTTTAATAGCATGTTGACACGCAAGGTAAACCATTATAAAATCCTAGCTACTTAAGCATGGCATGAGCAACTATAATCTCTAATTGTCATTGCAAACATGTTTCATTCATAATAGGCTGAGTCAGGAATGATGAACTAATCATATTTACAAAAACAAGAGAGGTCGAGTTCATACCAGCTTTTCTCATCTCAACCAGTTTATCATATATCATCATTATTGCCTTTCACTTGCACGACCGAATAGTGTGGATAATAATAATAGTGCACGTGCATTGGACTAAGCTGGAATCTGCAAGCATTCAACTCAAGAGAGAGACAAGGTAATATGGGCTCTTTGTTAGATCAACAATAATGCATATGAGAGCCACTCAACATTTTCATCATGGTCTTCTCCTCTCGACCCTAAAGAAAAAGAAAAGGAACAAAACTATTTTCACGGGAAAGCTCCCAACAAGCAAAAGAAGAACGAGAATTCTTTTTGGGTTTTCTTTTTAATTACTACTACTGGTATGGAAAGTAAACTAGCTAAAAGCTACAACTAATTTTTTTTGTTTTTCTAAAGGTTTTTCAAACACACAAGAAGAAAGCTTAAAAATAAAATAAACTAGCATGGATGATACAAAGAAAAAGTATGAGCACCGACAATTGGAATGAGTGTGTGAACATGAATGTAATGTCGGTGAGAAATACATAGTCCCCCAAGCTTAGGCTTTTCGCCTAAGTTGGTCTATGCACATGGATCAACACTGCCCTCTCCGGTGTACTGAGGAGGGTCTTTGGGGTGCCACTGGTTGGCGATCTCCTTTGGATCCCTTTGATAAACAGACCGATGGTGAGGATCAGTGATACTTCTCCAACGTATCTATAATTTTTGGTTGCTCCATGCTATATTATCTTATGTTTTGGACATTATTGGGATTTATTATCCAATTTTATATTATTTTTGGGACTAACCTATTAACTGGAGGCCCAGCCCAGAATTGTTGTTTTTTTGCCTATTTTAGGGTTTCAAAGAAAAGGAATATCAAACGGAGTCCAAAGGGAATGAAACCTTCAGGAACGTGATTCTAGGAACAAACAAGATCTAGGAGACTTGGACCCTACGTCAAGCAACCAAAGGGGAGGCCACGAGGTAGGGGCGCGCCTACCCCCCCAGGCGCGCCCTCCACCCTTGTGGGCCCCCTATTGCTCCATCGATGTACTTCTTTCTCCTATATATACCTACGTACCCCCAAACGATCAGATGCAAAGCCAAAACCCTAATTCCATCGCCGTAACTTTCTGTATCCACGAGATCCCATCTTGGGACCTGTTCCGGAGCTCCACCGGAGGGGGCATCGACCACAGAGGGCTTCTACATCAACACCATAGCCCTTCCAATGAAGTGTGAGTAGTTTACCTCAGACCTACGGGTCCATAGTTATTAGCTAGATGGCTTCTTCTCTTGTAACATCCCAAATTTTCAATTTGGAATGTTATACATAGTCATCCATGCATATCATATTTTATTTGCATTTCGTCTCGCGATCCTCGAAATCCTAAGCAACTCAAGGACCCTCAGAGAGAGTTGGGGATTTTCCCGGTTTTCAAATTTGATTTTATCAAATTTTGAAACGAGGATTTTGGTTTTAATTATTTTCTCTCCGAAAATATTTCATATTAAAATATATGAGAGGAGATAATATGACTTCTCCCAGATAATTGAAATATTGAGAAAAAAATATTAAAATCAAATATTTGTTTTATTTGGATTTTTATTGCAGTTTTGTTTGCATTAGAAAAATTGCACGTTTTTCAAAATTGCATTTTAGGCCAAGAAAATGTTCATCTCGTTCTAAATATTTTATTTAGACGGTGAAAATTTGTTTTGGCATTTTTAGATTTTTATTTATTTTTCTAGGATTTTATTTCTGTCGGCAGAATTATTTTTAAAAAACAGTTCCCGCGCCCGACTGGGCCTAAGGCCCAGCCGAGCCAGGCCGGCCCGCAGTCGCCGCCGCCTCCCCGCGCGCGCGCCGCCTTGCCGCCGCTGCTCGGACTAGGAGTCCGAGTCGGACTCCGCCGACGCCGCTTGCCCCCTCCTTATAAGCCGCCACCCCCGCCGCCCCAAACCACCAGCACCGTCGCCTCGCGCCAACCCCGCCGCCCGCGCTAAGTCGCCGCCGCCGCCCCGCCACCTCGCCTCGCCGGAGGTAGCCGCCGGTTTTTTTAAGAACCGTTCGGTTTTTTTAGAAAACCCTAGATTCATTTTTTTGGATCATCGGTTTTTCTCGGTTCTTCTAGTTAGCGGACGTTCGTCCGTACGTCCGTTTTAACGAACGGTGTTCACCCGTTAGTTACAGCTAACGAACGCTCATTCGTTAGTCTGTTCATCAGTTTTCTTTTATCGGATTTATTCCGCGATTTTTCTGATCGCGATTTCTGATCCGATCTTAGTTTCTGTTTATCTTTTCGCTCGTTAGTCGGAATCAGGCGATTCAAGCGCCTAGAGTTTCGTCTCGAAACCCTCTTTCCATTTAACCAACTTAAATAAGTTTTTGCTACTGTAAAATTTGACCTAGGTTCAGATTAGTAAACGAAGCTTCTCTTTTTCGCTGTTTGAGTTTCGTTACTCCGTTTGATTTGATTCTTTTTGCGAACCGGAGTTCTTAAGTTGAACCTTCTGGTCAAGCTCTTCTATTTGAGTTTTTGCTTGTGCATCTTGCTTGTTGCTTATGTATGTTATTGTTTGTTTGCGATAGAACACCCAGAGTGCGAAGCGTGCTACTACGAGTCCCTAGGTTTCGCAGACCGTCAGCAAGGCAAGTAACACTTTGATCATATCCCTTTTATCACCCAGTTTTTATGCATTAGTTCCATCCTCAAACATTTCATGATTAGGAAGTCATTAATATGTGGGTTGGGAAGTAGTTGATGAGGTAGAACCCATTACCCTGTTACATTCAAACCCCTGGGAGTTACTTCTACGCGTTACTTATATTGTTATGCTATGCTTTGCTCGTAGACATGGTTTGGGTTTGAGTTAAATCCATGACAGATGTGAGATTGTTAATTAATGGTTCAACTTAAGGTGGCAACTTAAATTAACATCTGGGTGGATTGAGGCACCTGGAGTACCCAGTGTTGCCTGCATTTTTTGGGAATATCGGAGTACCCGTGTGATCTTCCTATGGACCGCCACCCAGGCTCTAAGGGAACTGAGGTGATTCATGCTAGAAACTTCCATGTGCAGCCACAAGCTATTATGGGCTCTAGCATAGTTGAGTAAGTTACGTGAAGCTCTTGAAGAGGAAGATCAGTAGGTAGTGGCATGTAGGTTTGGTATGGTCTGTCCGGAGTAGAGAGTTAATGTTTCTGAAAGACTGTGTCTCGGTCATCCGTTTCTCAAAAACCTTGTAGTGCGAGAAATCCAACGGAGGCGATCGAGTCTTGTGGGGAAAAGTGCGCAAACCTCTACAGAGTGTATGATCTAATCATGGTTAGCCGTGTCCCCGGTTATGGATAATTCTTGAGTATCTACTACTTGGGTTATCACATGTATCTCATCACTCTTAATTAATATTGTTGGGTTGTTAATCACTTTAATTGGGATTGAGTTGGAGGAACCTTCTCAATGATGTTTCAACTACCATGATAGTTAAATTAAAATCTATTCTTTTGTTGTAGGTAAAAATTGGCTTTTCGCAAAAACTATAACCATAGAGCTTTCCACCAGCCAAATATGCATGTAGTGATAGCATTATTCAGTTCTTGCTCTACTGTGTTATTTTGCCAGCATATTCCATGTGCTGACCCATTTTCGGGCTGCAATGTATTATGTTGCAGACTTTTCAAACGAGAAGTAAGGTTCGTTAGGTCGTTGCCGTGCAGCTCAGCTATGCCATTGGAGTTAATGGACTCACTTTATCTTCCAAGCCTTCCACTATTATCGTATTAGATGGCCTTAAGCCATATTATTGTAATAAGTTCTCTTTTGAGACATTCGATGTAATAAGTGTGTCATTGCCACTCTATTATAAATCCTTCGAGTATTGTGTGTGTCAGCATTACCGATCCAGGGATGACACTGAAGCACAGGGACTTGACCATCTGAGCTACAAGATGGCACACGCTGAGTGTAGGACACGACCTCTAAGATAAACCCTAGGTCACACTTCTCTACTCTTTTCTTACTCCTCTCCATTTTGTACTCTTTAGGATTGCGGAGATGAAGAACAAGTTTGCGCAACCAGATGAAGACACACCTTTTGGACGCCACTTGAAGGAAGTCACTAGGTACTTGAACATTAGAATACCAAGCTTCACCAGGACGTACAACGCCACCTTACCAGAAGAGGAGCGCTGGATGATTCAAGTACAAGTTCCAGGAAGGACGTTCTCGCCAAGTTCTATACCCATGGAATTTTCTTTTGAAGCACCCACCTGGAGTCTAGGCAAGAGCATGGCAGCCCACATTACCATGGGACGCATTGGAGAAGTCTACAACAGGGAACTCAAGGACACTGTCTACCAGATATGTGGGCGCCGAGATGAGCAATGGGAAGTAATCAGCACCAAGAAGGATAGATCCATTGCAGCTTTCATCCAGGAGTTAAACCAGCACATTCGGCGACGGGAGAATCAGATGTGCGTAGATATGGTGGACTTGAAGAAGGCGAAGACTAGGATCATCGAGCTGGAGGAAGAACTCAAGTTTACCCGCGATGGATATGAGGAGGAAATCAAGACACTACTGGAGAAGAATGACGACCTAGTTAAGAAGATCGGAGTATTCATGGGAGGACCGGCACCAGTAGAAGAAGAAGAAGAAGAAGAACCCAAGGAGATACGCCCCGAGGACTATATCATCATCGACGACACCGATTCCGAACCTAGTGATAATGACTTTGAAGACGAAGCTAGAGCAGACATCCTGGAGTCTTCCACCGATCAAAATTTCTAGATGACCACCATATATTAGTAGAATTTCCCCATGTAATTAGTAGTAGATGAGCAATTTGCGATAGTCCTAGACCGTTTGTATGCCCTTGCTTGATTGATTGAGTGAAATGTTTATGTTTGTCTCATGTGCATATGGGTAGTGTTCTCTCATTAGACCCCTTTTCTATTCTGATCTCTTCCATCTAAACCCATCAGATGCCTCCGAGACATGACACCGGTTTTGTTTTCCTACCGGAGCTCACCCAGTTGATCTAGCAGCATAATACTTTGATGCAATTACTAGTTCCGAACCAGGGCAACAACAACAACAATAACAACTACAACCCGCCGCCAGTGGACAACCTAGCCCGTTTTCTATGGTTACAACCGCCGATGTTTTCCAGTAGTACCGAGCCAATAGTTGCTGATGATTGGCTACACCGTATTGGAAGGGAGTTAACCACTGCCGGTTGCACGGATGCTGAGAGGGTGCACTTTGCCGCACATCAGTTGGATGGACCTGCAGCGTCATGGTGGGAGAATTACATAGCCACCTTTCCTATAGCCAACGTCACTTGGGACCAGTTTCAGCAAGCTTTCCGCACGGCCCATGTCTCAACTGGAGCTATGCAGATGAAGAAGCGGGAGTTCCACAACCTACGCTAGGGGAACCGTACTGTGGCTTAGTACGTGGATGATTTTAGCAAGTTATCCCGCTATGCCCCTGATGATGTGGCCATAGATGCCGCAAAGCAGGAGAAGTTTATGGAAGGGCTGAATGATGAGTTGAGCATGCAGTTGATGGTAGCAACCTTCAACAACTACCAGGAGTTGGTAGATAAGGCTCTTATGATTGAAGGGAAGCAGCATCAGATTGAGAGCCGCAAGAGGAAGTATGGACAAGGGAAGTATAACTCAGGAGCTCAGCAGAAGCCTCGCCTAACCCCGAACTCGGGAGGACTTGTTCATAACCATGGAGGTCACCACCACACCGGAGGAGGTTCGCATAACCACAATGGTTCTAAGAATGGCAATGGGAACGGAACCAACAATAACCAGAACTGCCCCAATCCAGCCACACCCACCAAAAGAGACCTAAGTCATGTTAGTTGCTTCAAGTGTGGGAAGACTGGACACTACACCACGGAGTGCCCTGAAGGAAAGAATGGAAACGGAAATGGGAGCGCTGGGAAGAAGCCTAATCCATTCAACAAAGGACAAGTGAACCACGTTAACGTGGAGGAGGTTGAAGAGCAGCCGGACACGGTAATATGTAAGTTTTGATTAAGTCATTTACCGCTCTTGTTCTTTTCGATACTGGTGCATCGCATTCATACATATCAAGGGGATTTGTGGATAAGTTTAAACTACCAACCCAAACCCTTAGGACCCCTCTGTTAGTAAGCTCACCCGGAGCAGAATATATGGCTAGCCGATGGTGCGACCAGGTACCGTTAACCATTGGCACACATGTTTTTCCATCCGACCTAATTATCTTGGAGTCACAAGGATTGGATGTGATATTAGGTATGGACTGGATGTCAAAGTTTGGAGGGAGTATTGACTGTGCTAGTAAGTCAATTTATCTTACCACCCTGGAGGGAAAAAGGATTAAGTATGTGTCTAGGCATGTGCCTAGGAGGATCCAAGTGAATGCCCTTACGGGAGTTGTTCAGGAGGAAGTGCCTGTAGTGAAGGATTATCCGAATGTTTTTCCAGAAGAGTTACCACGCATGCCACTGGATAGAGACATTGAGTTTTTGATAGAGCTGTTGCCAGGAACAGGAACAATATCCAAGAGACCCTATCGGATGCCCGCAAATGATCTGGAGGAAATTAAGAAATAGATTAAGGAGTTATTGGAAAAAGGATACATTTGAAGAAGTTCATCACCTTGGGGAGCCCATGTGCTTTTGGTCGAGAAGAAGGACAAATCCCTAAGGATGGTTGTTGATTATCGAGCCTTGAATGAGGTGACGATTAAGAACAAGTACCCACTGCCGATGATCAATGATCTGTTTGATCAGTTGCAAAGAGCTAAGGTGTTTTTGAAGATCGATTTGAGATCAAGATACCATCAGTTGAAGAAACGTGATAAGGATATACCAAAGATAGCGTTCACGACGCGGTATGGATTATACGAGTACACGGTCATGTCATTTGGACTGACTAATGCCCCTGCTTATTTCATGAGCATGATGAACAAGGTATTCATGGAGTACTTGGACAAGTTTGTTGTGGTGTTTATTGATGATATTATGGTATACTCGAAGAACGAGGGGAGCACAAGGAGCATTTGTGCTTAGTTCTCGAGAAACTCAGGGAACACAAGTTGTATGCTAAGTTTAGCAAATGCGAGTTTTGGTTTAAGGAAGTCGGGTTCCTTGGAGATGTTATATTGGGAGAAGGTATAGCAGTAGACCCCAGCAAAATTTAGTCAGTCACTGAATGGTTGGCACCCACCTCAGTTAGCGAGATCCGCGGTTTCCTTGGACTCGCGGGTTACTATCGGAGATTCATTGAGAACTTTTCCAAGATTGTGAAGCCAATGACTGAACTGTTAAAGAAGGATACTAAGTTTAAATGGACAGAAGATTGCGAGGCAGGTTTCCAGGAGTTGAAGAAACATTTGACTACAGCGCCAGTGCCAACACTGTCGGATATACATAAGGAATTCCAAGTGTATTGCGATGCCTCTTGCTTAGGACTTGGATGTGTACTTATGCAGGATGGAAGAGTTGTTTTGTATGCCTCACGACAACTAAAATCTCATGAGTTGAACTATGCCATGCATGATTTGGAGTTAGGAGCCGTAGTGCATGCATTGAAGACCTGGAGGCATTACCTTATTGGAAACCGATGTGATGTATACACGGACCATAAGAGTTTGAAGTACATCTTCACCCAGAAGGAACTGAACCTTAGACAGAGGAGATGGTTGGAGCTTATAAAGGATTATGATATGAAGATACACTATCACCCAGGAAAGGCCAATGTTGTAGCGGACGCCTTGAGTAGGAAGAGTTATGCTAATATCCTTGAAAGTAAGGGAGAATATCATGGAACTTCGATTGGAGATTGTTCCTAG
Source organism: Triticum dicoccoides (assembly GCF_002162155.2). Classification (NCBI taxonomy): domain Eukaryota; kingdom Viridiplantae; phylum Streptophyta; class Magnoliopsida; order Poales; family Poaceae; genus Triticum; species Triticum dicoccoides. Next base: position 142,806,178 of record NC_041386.1, read on the forward strand.
AGGATCCGTTGCAACAATGGAGGTCCAGTCGACATTGCTGGACAAGATTCGGGAAGCTCAGAAGGATGACAAGGAGATTGCTGAGATAAAGGAGAAGATGAGCAAAGGAAAGGTCAAAGGTTTTCGTGAAGATGAGCACGATACCCTATGGTTTGAGGACCAAGTTTACGTGCCCAATAACCAGGAGATCAGGAAGTTAATACTTCAAGAGGCTCATGACTCACCATACTCGATACACCCCGGAAACACCAAGATGTATCTAGATTTGAAGGAACGTTTCTGGTGGACCGGTATGAAGAAGGATATTGCCGAGTATGTAGCCGTATGTGATGTATGTTAGAGAGTGAAGGCAGAACATCAGAAGCCAGCAGGACTATTACAGCCTATGCCGATACCCGAATGGAAGTGAGATAAACTTGGCATGGACATTATCAACGGATTGCCCAGGACTAAAGCAGGATATGATTCTATATGGGTAGTAGTTGATCGCTTGACCAAAGTGGCTCACTTCACCCCAGTGAAAACCACTTATACCAGTGCAAAGTTGGCCAAGATTATATGTCCAGGATCGTATGTCTGCATGGAGTTCCAAGGACCATCGTATCAGATAGAGGAACACAGTTTACTTCAAAGTTTTGGCATCAATTACACCAGACGTTGGGAACAAGGTTAGAGTTCAGTACAGCTTTTCACCCGCAGACAGATGGACAGACCGAGAGAGTGAACCAAATTTTGGAGGACATGTTGAGAGCCTGTGCGCTAGATTATGGATCTAGTTGGGATGACAATTTGCCTTACGCAGAATTCTCGTACAACAATAGCTACCAAGCCAGTTTGAAGATGGCACCGTTTGAAGCCATGTATGGACGCAGGTGCAGAACACCTTTGATGTGGGACGAGGTAGGAGACCGACAGTTGTTTGGACCAGACTTGATCAAAGAATCTGAGGAGAAGGTTAAATTAATTCGTGATATATTGAAGATTGCTCGGTCCAGGCAGAAGAGTTATGCGGATTCAAAACACAAAGAGGTAACCTATGAAATTGGAGACAGACTATATCTGCGAGTATCTCCCTTGCGAGGAGTGAAACATTTTGGAGTTAAGGGGAAATTAGCTTCGAGATTTGTAGGACCGTATCGTGTTTTGGAACGGATGGGAGAAGTTGCCTACAAGTTGGAGTTACCCGAGGGATTGTCAGGAGTTCATGATGTGTTTCACGTTTCACAGCTGAAGAAGTGTCATGCTGAGATGGCCGATATACCATTAAGAGATACAGTACCCTAGGAGGCAATTCAGTTGGACAGTGATTTGACTTACAAGGAGAAGCCAGTAAAGATTCTTGAGTTTGCCAGCAGAGTCACTCGTAGTAAGGTTATCAAGTTTTGCAAAGTTCAGTGGAGCCACCATACCGAGGATGAGGCCACCTGGGAACGAGAGGATGATCTTCGCAAAGACCACCCACACCTATTTTCTAGCCAACCCGAATCTCGAGGGCGACATTCATCCTAAGGGGGGTAGGTTTGTAACATCCCAAATTATGAATTTGGAATGTTATACATAGTCATCCATGCATATCATATTTTATTTGCATTTCGTCTCGCGATCCTCGAAATCCTAAGCAACTCAAGGACCCTCGGAGAGAGTTGGGGATTTTCCCGGTTTTCAAATATGATTTTATCAAATTTTGAAACGAGGATTTTGGTTTTAATTATTTTCTCTCTAAAAATATTTCATATTAAAATATATGAGATGACATAATATGACTTCTCCTAGATAATTGAAATATTGGAGAAAAAATATATTAAAATCAAATATTTGTTTTATTTGGATTTTCATTGCAGTTTTGTTTGCATTAGCAAAATTGCACGTTTTTCAAAATTGCATTTTAGGCCAAGAAAATGTTCATCTCGTTCTAAATATTTTATTTAGACGACGAAAATTTGTTTTGGCATTTTTAGTTTTTTATTTATTTTTCTAGGATTTTATTTCTATCGGTGGGATTATTTTAAAAAAAAGTTCCCGCGCCCGACTGGGCCTAAGGCCTAGCCGAGCCATGCCGGCCCGCAGTCGCCGCCGCCTCCCCCCGCGCGTGCCGCCTCGCCGCTGCCGCTCGGACTAGGAGTCCGAGTCGGACTCCGCCGCCGCCGCTTGCCCCCTCCTCCAAGCAAGCCGCCCCCCTCCTTATAAGCCGCCACCCCCGCCGCCCCAAACCACCACCGCCGCTGCCCCGCGCCAACC
>NC_041386.1:142809051-142846318 GCF_002162155.2 Triticum dicoccoides
CCCGCGCCAACCCCGCTGCCTGCGCTAAGTCGCCACCGCCGCCGCTTGCCGCGCCCCGCTTGCCGCCGCCGCCCCGCAAGACGTCGCCCCGCCACCTCGCCTCGTCGGAGCCCCTCGCCGGAGGTAGCCGCCGGATCCGAGCCGCCGGTTTTTTTAAGAACCGTTCGGTTTATTTAGAAAACCCTAGATTCGTTTTTTTCAGATTGTCGATTCTTCTAGTTAGCAGACGTTCATCCGTACGTTCGTTTTAACGAATGGTGTTCGCCCGTTAGTTACAGCTAACGAACGCTCGTTCGTTAGTCTGTTCGTCAGTTCTCTTTTATCGGATTTATTCTACGATTTTTCTGATCGCGATTTCTGATCCGATCTTAGTTTCTGTTTATCTTTTCGCTCGTTAGTTGGAATCAGGCGATTCAAGCGCCTTGAGTTTTGTCTCGAAACCCTCTTTACGTTTAACCAACTTAAATAAGTTTTTGCTACTGTAAAATTTGACCTAGGTTCAGATTAGTAAATGAAGCTTCTCTTTTTCGGCGTTTGAGTTTCGTTGCTCCGTTTGATTTGATTCTTTTTGCGAACCGGAGTTCTTAAGTTGAACCTTCTGGTCAACCTCTACTATTTGAGTTTTTGCTTGTGCATCTTGCTTGTTGCTTATGTATGTTATTGTTTGTTTGCGATAGAACACCCGAAGTGCGAAGCGTGCTACTACGAGTCCCTAGGTTTCGCAGACCGTCAGCAAGGCAAGTAACACTTTGATTATATCCCTTTTATCACCCAGTTTTTATGCACTAGTTCCATCCTCAAACATTGCATGATTAGGAAGTCATTAATATGTGGGTTGGGAAGTAGTTGATGAGGTGGAACCCATTACCCTGTTACATTCAAACCCTTGGGAGTTACTTCTATGCGTTGCTTATATTGTTATGCTATGCTATGCTCGTAGACGTGGTTTGGGTTTGAGTGAAATCCATGACAGATGTGAGATTTTTAATTAATGGTTCAACTTAAGGTGGCAACTAAAATTAACATCTGGGTGGATTGAGGCACCTGGAGTACCTAGTGCTGCCTGTATTTTTTGGGAATCCCGGAGTACCCGTGTGATCTTCCTATGGACCGCCACCCAGGCTCAAAGGGAACTGAGATGATTCATGCTAGAAACTTCCGTGTGCAGCCACAAGCTATTATGAACTCTAGCATAGTTGAGTAAGTCACGTGAAGCTCTTGAAGAGGCAGATCAGCAGGTAGTGGGATGTAGGTTTGGTATGGTCTGTCCGGAGTAGAGAGTTAATGTTTCTGAAAGACCGTGTCTCGGTCATTCGTTTCTCAAACACCTTGTAGTGCGAGAAATCCAATGGAGGCGATCGAGTCTTGTGGGGAAAAGTGCGCAAACCTCTGCAGAGTGTATAATCTAATCATGGTTAGCCGTGTCCCCGGTTGTGGACAATTCTTGAGTATCTAGTACTTGGGTTATCACATGTATCTCATCACTCTTAATTAATACTGTTGGGTTGTTAATCACTTTAATTGGGATTGAGTTGGAGGAACCTTCTCAATGATGTTTCAACTACCATGATAGTTAAATTAAAATCTATTCTTTTGTTGTAGGAAAAAATTGGCTTTTCGCAAAAACTATAACCATAGAGCTTTCCACCAGCCAAATATGCATGTAGTGATAGCATTATTCAGTTCTTACTCTACTGTGTTATTTTGCCAGCATATTCCATGTGTTGACCCGTTTTCGGGCTGCAACATATTATGTTGAAGACTTTTCAGACGACGAGTAAGGTTCGTTAGGTCGTTGCCGTGCAGCTCAGCTATGCCGTTGGAGTTAATGGACTCACTTTATCTTCCAAGCCTTCCGCTGTTATCGTATTAGATGGCCTTAAGCCATATTATTGTAATAAGTTCTCTTTTGAGACATTCGATGTAATAAGTGTGTGATTGCCACTCTGTTATAAATCCTTCGAGTACTGTTTGTGTCAGCATTACCGATCCAGGGTTGACACTGAAGCACAGAGACTTGACCATCTGAGGTCGGGTCGCTACATCTCTCTTTTTGGATCTCAATACAAAGTTCTCCCCCTCTCTTGTGGAGATCTATTCGATGTAATCTTCTTTTGCAGTGTGTTTGTTGAGACCGATGAATTGTGGGTTTATGATCAAGTTTATCTATGAACAATATTTGAATCTTCTCTGAATTCTTTTATGTATGATTGGTTATCTTTGCAAGTCTATTTGAATTATCAGTTTGGTTTGGCCTACTAGATTGATCTTTCTTGCAATGGGAGAAGTGCTTAGCTTTGGGTTCAATCTTGCGATGTCCTTTCCAAGTGACAATAGGGGCAACAAGGCACGTATTGTATTGTTGCCATCGAGGATAACAAGATGGGGTTTTCATCATATTGCATGAGTTTATCCCTCTACATCATGTCATCTTGCTTAAGGCGTTACTCTGTTCTTATGAACTTAATACTCTAGATGCATGCTGGATAGCGGTTGATGTGTGGAGTAATAGTAGTAGATGCAGGCAGGAGTCGGTCTACTTGTCTTGGACGTGATGCCTATATACATGATCATACCTAGATATTCTCATAACTATGCTCAATTTTGTCAATTGCTCAACAATAATTTGTTCACCCACCGTAAAATACTTATGCTCTTGAGAGAAGCCACTAGTGAAAACTATGGCCCCCGGGTCTATCTTCATCATATTAACCTTCCAATACTTTGCTTTTTACTTTGCCTTTTATTTTACTTTGCATCTTTATCATAAAAATACCAAAAATATCATCTTATCATATCTATCAGATCTCACTCTCGTAAGTGACCGGGTAGGGATTGACAACCCCTTATCGCGTTGGTTGCGAGGATTTATTTGTTTTGTGTAGGTGTGAGGGACTGGCGCGTAGCCTCCTACTGGATTGATACCTTGGTTCTCAAAAACCAAGGAAAATACTTATGCTACTTTGCTGCACCACCCTTTCCTCTTCAAGGGAAAACCAACGCAAGTGCTCAAGAGGTAGCAAGAAGGATTTCTAGCACCGTTGCCGGGGAGGTCTACGCAAAAGTCAACATACCAAGTACCCATCACAAACCCTTATCTCCCGCATTACATTATTTGCCATTTGCCTCTTGTGTTCCTCTCCCCACTTCACCCTTGATGTTTTATTCGCTCTCTCTCTCTCTCTCTCTCTCTATCCTCCCTCTCTTTCTCTATTCGCCTCTTTTTGCCTGTTCCCCGTTTGCTTGTCGTTATGGCGAGTCCTCTATCTTCTCAGTTGTCTCCCAAGAATGAAGTTCTAAATTTTAAGCAAAGGGAGGGATAAAATCTAAAAGACGCTTGGTATAGAATTTGCAATGCTCAAAATAGATCTACCAGGAAGCAATCTACTTCCGTTTTTCTTTGCAATTTTTATGTAGGCACTACTCCTTGGCACAGATATATCCTTGATACCATTACCGGAGGGAACTTCTTGGGTATCCATACATTTGATTCTTATAATGCTATGATAGATTTTTTTGGCTCACCACCTCTTTTGGTTAATGGAACTATGTTAACTTTGGAGCATGTAATGCAAAAACTTGAAATTATTGAAAATAAAGTTGCTACCGTTGAGTTAATTGAAAATTTCGATAAAAAGATCCACAACCAAATAACCCAATATGGATCTAAAGTATGAGTAACTTTGAAAAATATTAAAGAGAAGGAACCTATAGTTAATGAAAGAATAAATCATGATTCCACTAGAATCGATAAACTTGAGGGTATCATTACCAACTTGGGAACCGCTTTTTCTTCCGTAAAGAATACTCCAAGTCCTCCAACTAAAATTTCCAAGCTCATGTATGTTCCTAAAAATAAAGGTGAATCCTCTAGCAAAGAAACTGCGGATCTCAAATCTATAAGTGTTTCCTAATCTTTTTGCTATTATTAAGGAACCATTTGCTGCTAATGATTTTTTTGATCTTGTGCCTAAAAGTTTGATAATCAATAAAAAGAAAGAAATTCCTAAGGACTGTAGATGCCTCATTGAATAATTACCTACCAAAGATGGCAATACCTAGATCTATCCTTGCTTTTTATGCCTAGCTAGGGGCGTTAAACGATAGCGCTTGTTGGGAGGCAACCCAATTTTATTTGTATTCCTTGATTTTTGCTCCTGTTTAGTAATAAATAATTTATCTAGCCTCTGTTTTGATTGTGTTTTTTGTGTTTAATTAGTGTTTGTGCCAAGTAGAACCGTTGGGAAGACTTGGGGAAAGTCTTGTTAATCCTGCTGTAAAAAACAGAAACTTTAGCGCTCACAAGAACTGCTGCCAATTTTATTTGGAAAGTGCTATTTAGTTAATTATTTTTTAAGATGATTAATAGACAAATTATTCACGTCCATCAATTTATTTTAGAATTTTTGGGGTTCCATATCTTGCGCTAGCTACAGATTACTACAGATTGTTCTGTTTTTGACAGATTCTGTTTTTCGTGTGTTGTTTGCTTATTTTGATGAATCTATGGCTAGTAAAATAGTTTATAAACCATAGAGAAGTTGGAATACAGTAGGTTTAACACCAATATAAATAAAGAATGAGTGCATTACAGTACCTTGAAGTGGTGTTTTCTTTTCTTTCGCTAACGGAGCTCACGAGATTTTCTACTTTAAGTTTTGTGTTGTGAAGTTTTCAAGTTTTGGGTAAAGAATTAATGGATTATGGAACAAGGAGTGGCAAGAGCCTAAGCTTGGGGATTACCATGGAACCCCCAATATAATATAAGTACACCTAAAAGCCAAAGCTTGGGGATGCCTCGGAAGGCCTCTCCTGTTTCGTCTACTTCTATCGGTAACTTTACTTGGAGCTATATTTTTATTCACCACATGATATGTGCTTTGATTGGAGCGTCTTGTATGATTTGAGTCTTTATTTGTTAGTTTACCACAATAATCTTTGCTGTACACACCTTTTGAGAGAGACACACATGATTCGGAAATTATTAGAATACTCTATGTGCTTCACTTATATCTTTTGAGTTATATAGTTTTCCTCTAGTGCTTTACTTATATCTTTCAGAGCACGGTGGTGGATTTGTTTTATAGAAACTATTGATATCTCATGCTTCACTTAGATTATTTTGAGTCTTAAATAGCATGGTAATTTGCTTAAATAATCCTAATATGCTAGGTATACAAGATTAATAATAAAGTTATCTTATGAGTGTGTTGAATACTAAGAGAAGTTTGATGCTTGATAATTGTTTTGAGATATGGAGATGGTGATATTAAAGTTGTTCTAGTTGAGTAGTTGTGAATTTGAGAAATACTTGTGTTAAAGTTTGTGATTCCCGTAGCATGCATGTATGGTGAACCGTTATGTGATGAAGTCGGAGCATGATTTATTTATTGATTGTCTTCTTTATGAGTGGCGGTCGGGGACGAGCGATGGTCTTTTCCTACCAATCTATCCCCCTAGGAGCATGCGCGTAATACTTTGCTTTGATAACTTGTAGATTTTTGCAATAAGTATATGAGTTCTTTATGACTAATGTTGAGTCCATGGATTATACGCACTCTCACCCTTCCACCATTGCTAGCCTCTCTAATACCACGCACCTTTCGCCGGTATCATACACCCACCATACCTACCTATCATGGAATTTCCATAGCCATTTCGAGATATATTGTCATGCAACTTTCTACCGTTCCGTTTACTATGACACACTCCATCATTGTCATATTTCTTTGCATGATCATGTAGTTGACATTGTATTTGTGGCAAAGCCACCGTTCATAATTTTTTTCATACATGTCACTCATGAGTCATTGCATATCCCGGTACACCGCCGGAGGCATTCATATAGAGTCATATCTTGTTCTAAGTATCGAGTTGTAATTCTTGAGTTGTAAGAAAATAAAAGTGTGATGATCATCATTATTAGAGCATTGTCCCAAGTGAGGAAAGGATGATGGAGATTATGATTCCCCCACAAGTCGGGATGAGACTCCGGACGAAAAAAGAGGCCATAAAAAAAGAGAAAAGGCCCAAATAAAAAAATGAGAGAAAAAGAGAGAAGGGACAATGCTACTATCCTTTTACCACACTTGTGCTTCAAAGTAGCACCATGATCTTCATGATAGAGAGTCTCCTATGTTATCACTTTCATATACTAGTGGGAATTTTTCATTATAGAGCTTGGCTTGCATATTCCAATGATGGGATTCCTCAAAATGCCCTAGGTCTTCGTGAGCAAGCAAGTTGGATGCACACTCACTTAGTTTCTTTTTGAGCTTTCATATACTTATAGCTCTAGTGCATCCGTTGCATGGCAATCCCTACTCACTCACATTGATATCTATTGACGGAACTCTCCATAGCCCGTTGATACGCCTAGTTGGTTATCTTTGCAAGTCTCTTTGAATTATCAGTTTGGTTTGGCCTACTAGATTGATCTTTCTTGCAATGGGAGAAGTGCTTAGCTTTGGGTTCAATCTTGCAGTGTCCTTTCCCAGTGACAGTATGGGCAGCAAGGCACGTATTGTATTGTTGCCATCGAGGATAACAAGATGGGGTTTTCATCATATTGCATGAGTTTATCCCTCTACATCATGTCATCTTGCTTAAGGCGTTACTCTGTTCTTATGAACTTAATACTCTAGATGCATGCTGGATAGCGGTCGATGTGTGGAGTAATAGTAGTAGATGCAGGCAGGAGTCGGTCTATTTGTCTTGGACGTGATGCTTATATACATGATCATACCTAGATATTCTCATAACTATGCTCAATTTTGTCAATTGCTCAACAGTAATTTGTTCACCCACCGTAAAATACTTATTCTCTTGAGAGAAGCCACTAGTGAAACCTATGGCCCCAGGTCTATCTTCATCATATTAATCTTCCAATACTTTGCTTTTTTACTTTGACTTTTATTTTACTTTGCATCTTTATCATAAAAATACCAAAAATATCATCTTATCATATCTATCAGATCTCACTCTCATAAGTGACCATGAAGGGATTGACAACCCCTTATCGTGTTGGTTGCGAGGATTTATTTGTTTTGTGTAGGTGCGAGGGACTGGCGCGTAGCCTCCTACTGGATTGATACATTGGTTCTCAAAAACTGAGGAAAATACTTACGCTACTTTGTTGCACCACCCTTTCCTCTTCAAGGGAAAACCAATGCAAGTGCTCAAGAGGTAGCAATCAGATAGTGGCTCCGGCTCTGGAGCTGATGTCAGGCTGTGGTATGCCTGAACGGCCTCCGGCAAAATAAGGTACATGCCTGAAAATATGTGAAACAGAGAGGAAGCAGGCAAGGTATAGTCTCAATGTGTTTCTTATCAAACATCAATCTATAGTTAAGCATCTTCTTCTTATTCTTAACAATAAAATCATGTGCTACCATGTTCTTATAATCTAGAAAAATATGAGGCAACAACTTTTCCTCTTTCTCATAATGCCTAATAGGTATGTTAAAGTGTGCAGCATGGCGCGAGGCGAAGATGCCTCCTAAGATGGGACCCTTCGTACGGTTCAGATTTAACCGTTTAGCAACAATAGCGCCTAAACTAAAAGTAGTATCACGAAACAAAGCATCACGCAAAATAACAATATTAGGGGCACTAAGATTTCCACAGTTCCCGCGACCAATTAAGCATCTACTAGCAAATATTGCAAAGTATCGTAGAACAGAAAAATGTATGCTAGTGAATCTTGCATCAGAAACTTTCCTCGTTTCCCCTACAACAATCATATCAATAAATCCCTCCACATCATTATGATGTGGTTCCTCCATGCTGCCCTCAAAGGGTATCCTACACACCCGGTAAAAATCATAAAGCGACATCTCCTTATGCTCATCATATAAATAAAATTCCACCGAAGGTGGTGATCTCCTAGCATGGAAATGAAAATTTTGCGCAAAAATATTGGTGAGTAAGAGATACTGTTCGTGCTAGTCGTGGAGGAAGTCGGTGAGGCCTGCATTCTCAGCCAAATAATAAAAATCTTCATAAATCCCGGCTTCTCTCAAGAACTCATCACAAGGCCATTCACACGACTGAACCTCCGCAGCACGAGGAAGATTATACTTGGGGTTCTTATTTTCTTCACTTTGCTTATCCTTAGAGCTTCAGCTCGATGAGCCCCTCAAGTATCTCTTCATCTTTTTTCTGAAAATTTCTGAAATTTTTAGTAACTTAAAATAAAAGTGAACCAAACTCAACAAAATTGATAGCAACTACTCCTACAAGTGCCTAGAGGCCATATCATGCATTAAAACTACTTTTGACCACATAAATTTGACATGCAAGCTCAAGAACAGGGTCACCTAAGCAACAAAAATTTGCAATAAATAAAGCACTAGAACAAAAACTAATTGGACCATTGGAGGAGTCACATACCGAAGAACAATCCCAAAGCAGTTTTGTGAATGGAGCTTTGAGCAAGGAGATCAAAAATGGCAGCAAGATGAGCAAGAACTCGGGTTTGAGCTGGTGGATGATTTTTTCTGGAGCAAGACGAAGTGTGTGGGTGCAAGGATAAGTGGAGGGGACCCACATGGGGTCCACGAGGCAGGGTGGCGCGCCCAGGGGGTAGGGCGCGCCCTCCACCCTCGTGGGCACACGGTGGGCCCCCCTGATGTGTTCTAAGTGGTAATAATTCTTAAATATTCTAGAAAAAATCATATTTCATTTTCAGGGCATTTGGAGAACTTTTATTTCCGGGGTATTTTTTTATTGCAAGGATAACTCAGAAAAATGATAGAAAATACTATTTTTGCTTTATTTAATATAAATAGCAGAAAGTAAAAAGAGGGTAGAGAATGTTGTGCTTTCTAACTTCATCCATCTCATGCTCATCAAAAGGAATCCACTAACAAGGTTGATCAAGTCTTGTTAACAAACTCATCCCGAATCGCATGAAACTGAAGAAATTTCGAATAACACTAGGTTACCTCAACTGGGATATGCACATCCCCAACAATAAGAATATCATATTTCTTCATGATAGTAGGAAGAGGAAATTCAAAACCTCTAATAGTGATTGTTGAAATTTTCCCAATAGAATTGATACTGTGGACTTGAGGTTGTTTCCTCGGAAAGTGTACCATATGATCATTACCATTAACATGGAAAGTGACATTGCCCTTGTTGCAATCAATAACAGCCCCTGCATTATTCAAAAAGGGTCTACCAAGGATAATCGACATACTATCATCCTCAAGAATATCAAGAATAACAAAGTCCGTTAAAATAGTAATGTTTGCAACCACAACAGGCAGATCCTTGCAAATACCGACAGGTATAGCAATTGATTTATCAGCCATTTGCAAAGATATTTCAGTAGGTGTCAACTTATTCAAATCAAGTCTACGATATAAAGAGAGAGGCATAACACTAACACTGGCTCCAAGATCACATAAAGCAGTTTTAACACAGTTTCTTTTAATGGAGCATGGTATAGTTGGTAGTCCTGGATCTCTAAGTTGCTTTGGTATTCACCCTTAAATGTGTAATTAGCAAGCATGGTGGAAATTTTTGCTTCTGGTATCTTTCTTTTATTAGTAACAATATCTTTCATGTATTTAGCATAAGGGTTGATTTTAAGCATATCAGTCAAACGCATACGCAAAAAGATAGGTCTAATCATTTCAGCAAAGCGTTCAAAATCCTCATCATCCTTTTTCTTGGATGGTTTAGGAGGAAAAGGCATGGGTTTCTGAACCCATGGTTCTCTTTCTTTACCGTGCTTCCTAGCAACAAAGTCCCACTTATCATAACATTGATTATTTGATTGTGGGTTATCAAGATCAATAGCAGGTTCAATCTCTACATCATTATCATTGCTAGGTTGAGCATCAACATGAACATCATCATTAACATTATCACTAGGTTCATGTTCATTACCAGATTGTGTTTCAGCATCAGAAATAGAAATATCATTGGGATTCTCAGGTGTGTCAACAACGGGTTCACTAAGAGCATGCAAAGTCCTATCATTTTTCTATTTCTTCTTCTTAGAGGAACTAGGTGCATCAACATTAGTTCTCTGAGAATCTTGCTCAATTCTCTTAGGGTGGCCCTCAGGATACAAAGGTTCCTGAGTCATTTTACCCCCTCTAATCATAACTCTAACAGAATTATCATTTTTCTTATTATTTAATTCATTAAGCAAATCATTCTGAGCCTTAAGTACTTGTTCTACTTGAGTGGTAACCATAGAAGCATGTTTACTAATAAGTTTAAGTTCACCTTTAACACTAGACATATAATCACCTTTAACACTAGACATATAATCACTCAAGTGTTCAAGCATATCAGCATTACGTTTCAATTGTCTACCAACATAAGCATTGAAGTATTCTTGTTTAACAATAAAATTATCAAACTCATCTAAGCATTGGCTAGCAGACTTATAACGAGGAATATCACCTTCATCAAATCTATAGAGAGAATTTACCTTTACTACCTGTGTCGGGTTATCAAGACCATGTATTTCTTCAATAGGTGGTAAATTCTTAACATCTTTAGCTTTAATGCCTTTTTATTTCATAGATTTCTTTGCCTCTTGCATATCTTTAGGACTGAGAAATAAAATACCCCTTTTCTTCGGAGTTGGCTTAGGAGTTGGTTCAAGAAGTGTCCAATCATTTTCATTAGTCAACATATTATTCAATAGCAATTCATCTTGATCAACAGTTCTTTCCCTGAAAACACAACCATCACAACTATCGAGGTAGTCTCTGGAAGCATCGGTTAGTCCATTATAAAAGATATCAAGTATTTCATTTTTCTCGAGAGGATGATCAGGCAAAGCATTAACTAATTGGAGAAGCCTTCCCCAAGCTTGTGGGAGACTCTCCTCTTCAATTTGCACAAAATTATATATTTCCCTTAAAGCAGCTTGTTTCTTATGAGCAGGGAAATATTTAGCAGAGAAGTAATAAATCATATCCTGGGGACTACGCACAAAACCAGGAACAAGAGAATTAAACCATGTTTTAGCATCACCCTTTAATGAGAACGGAAACAACTTAAGGATAAAGTAATAGCGAGTTTTCTCATCATGAGTAAACAGGGTGGCTATATCATTTAATTTAGTAAGATGTGCCACAACAGTTTCAGATTCATAGCCATAGAAAGGACCAGATTCAACCAAAGTAATTAACTCAGGATCGACAGAGAAATCATAATCCTTATCAGTAACAAAGATAGGTGAAGTAGCAAAAGCAGGGTCATATTTCATTCTAGCATTCAAAGATTTTTCTTTAAGCTTAGCTAATAATTTCTTAAGATCACTTCTATCATCGCAAGCTAAGAAGTCTCTAGCAGTTTCTTCATCCATAACATAACCCTCAGGCACAATAGGCAATTCATATCTAGGGGGAGAATCTTCATCATCACTTTCATCAATATTATCAGTTTCAATAATTTCATTCTCTCTAACCCTAGCAAGTTGTTCATCAAGAAATTCACCTAGTGGCACAGTATTATCAAGCATAGAAGTAGTTTCATCATAAGTATCATGAGAAGCATAAGTGGCATCATCAATAACATGCGACGTATCAGAATGGATAGCAGGTGTAGGTGTCGCAAGTTTACTCAAAACAGAAGGTGAATCAAGTGTAGAGCTAGATGGCAGTTCCTTACCTCCCCTCGTAGTTGAGGGAAAAATCTTGGTTCTTTGATCTTTCAAGTTCTTCATAGTGACCAGCAGATATAAATCCCAAGTGACTCAAAGAATAGAGCTATGATCCCTGGCAACAGCGACAGAAAATAGTCTTGATAACCAACAAGTAAAGGGGATCGCAACAGTTTTCGAGGGTAGAGTACTCAACCCAAATTTATTGATTCGACACAAGGGGAGCCAAAGAATATTATCAAGTATTAGCAGCTGAGTTGTCAATTCTACCACACTTGGAAACTTAATATCTGCAGCAAGGTATTTAGTAGCAAAGTAATATGATAGTAGTGGTAACAGTGGCAAAAGTAACGGTAGCAGTTTTGGTTTTATAGTGATTGTAATAGTAGCAACGGAAAAGTAAATAAGCGAAGAACAATATATGAAAAGCTCGTAGGCAATGGATTAGTGATGGATAATTATGCCGGATGTGATTCCTCATGCAATGGTTATAACATAGGGTGACACAGAACTAGCTCCAGTTCATCAATGTAATGTAGGAATGTATTCCGAATATAGTCATACGTGCTTATGGAAAAGAATTTGCATGACATCTTTTGTCCTACCCTCCCGTGGCAGCGGGGTCCTATGGAAACTAAGGGATATTAAGGCCTCCTTTTAATAGAGTACCAGACCAAAGCATTAACACATAGTGAATACATGAACTCCTGAAACTACGGTCATCACCGGTAAGTACCCGGATTATTGTCACTTTGGGGTTAACGGATCATAACACATAATAGGTGACTATAGACTTGCAAGATAGAATCGAGAACTCACATATATTCATGAAAACATAATAGGTTCAGATCTGAAATCATGGCACTCGGGCCCTAGTGATAAGTATTAAGCATAGCAAAGTCATAGCAACATCAATTTCAGAACATAAATGGATACTAGGGATCAAACCCTAACAAAACTAACTCGATTACATGATAAATCTCTTCCAATCCATCACCGTCCAGCAAGCCTACGATGGAATTACTCACGCACGACGTTGAGCATCATGAAATTGGTGATGGAGGAAGGTTGATGATGACGATGGCGACGGATTCCCCTCTCCGAAGCCCCGAACGGACTCCAGATCAGCCCTCCTGAGAGAGATTAGGGCTTGGCGGCGGCTCCGTATCATAAAACATGATGAATCCTTATCCCTGGTTTTTTTTCTCCCCGAACACGAATATATAGAGTTGGAGTTGAGGTCGGAGGAGCACCAGGGGGCCCACGAGGCAGGGGGTGCGCCCAGGGGGGTAGGCACGCCCCCACCCTCGTGGACAGGGTGTGGGCCCCCTGGCCTTGATTCTTTCGCCAATATTTTTATATATTCCAAAAATAATCTCCGTTGATTTTCATGTCATTCCAAGAACTTTTATTTCTGCACAAAAATAACACCATGGCAATTTTGCTGAAAACAGCATCAGTCCGAATTAGTTCCATTCAAATCATGCAAGTTAGAGTCCAAAACAAGCGCAAAAGTGTTTGAAAAGTAGATACGTTGGAGACGTATCATGGCCCAATGAATCTGGCCCACCTATCCCCTTTGAGGCAAAGAATACATGCCGGTCAGACAACTCAAACACAAAACCAAACAACCAACACATAACAGCGCCACCAGCCGAGCTAGCATGTGGTGCATGTAAAAACGTAGATTGATTCAAATAAATAGTCCCACCTCACTCTCCTACATCCAATCTACCCAATTTATATATGTTTTTGAGGTTCTGGGTATCAGGGAGCTGTCTCAGAGATTATAGAAAACAATGAATATAAGAGAGGCTAATTAACTGGAAAGCAAGGTGAACCTTCTATATGTGTTCACAAGGTGAGGTGACAGAGAAGAAACAAAGAAGAAAATTGGAATCCTGAGGCATAAAAGGATATGAGGTGAAGATAAGGAAGTAATGAGGTGACGGTGACAAAGAACAGGATTAAGGAAGGAAATAGAGTCTAATCCCGAGAAATAGAAAGAGGTGACAAAGATTGTTCTGGCCTACACCAATTGGAACATTCAATTGCTGGATCTGCCTACTTCAGATGAGGCTTTAAATTTGGAGGAGGTTTTTTTTTCTGTGCGTGAAATTCGAAGGAGGAACACAAACGTGTATTCATTGTTGGTTCTAGATATTCAGGTACCCTATACGGCTATACCATATTGTTATTATTTATTACCGGATCTCTAACTAAATTGTTTCATGTAGCACATCATTACATATATATTAGGTTTTTTTCAAATTTACAAACTTATTGTTACATATAACATTCAAATTGTTCTGACCTACACAAATTGGAATATCAATCGCCGGAGTTGCCTACTTCAGATGAGGGTTTAAGTTTGGAGGAGGTTTTTTTTTCTGGGGGTGCAGTTCGGAGGAGGAACACAAACGTGTATTCATTGTTGGTTCTAGATATTCAGGTACCCTATACGGCTGTACCATACTGTTATTATGTATTACCGGATCTCTAACTAAATACAAACTTATTTTGAAATTCTGGATGTTTTTGTTTATTTGAGAACTTTTGATTTCACCAAAAAAATCAAAAGTATGAGAAAAACAGGCATGTTTTCTCCCCTATTATTATAGCATACCAACACGCAACAGTAGAAAAGGTAGGACGAAAAAACTAGTGAAGAGTCAGGCCGACCGATCATGAGAGGACGGACAAATGTGTGGGGTGAGATTACCATGCCGCAGCGCATGGGCGATACCTGTGCAGTTTGGGCTTTCAAATCTTTTATTCATTTGTGTGTATTAGGAAAATTATAAAATGTGACTTACATAGAGATGAAACCCTGCTTTATCGTAATTAGCATTTGCACTATAGCAAACCACATATCATTGCCCTGCTACTTTTAAATGGGATCGATGCTGTGTTAAAATTAGGATAAAGATGTATATATTTTTTTCTCCGGTTGCAATGCATGGGCTTGTTTGCTAGTATCCAATAAAGTATGTTTACAACATTCGGACACACCATTACTCTATGGTCTTATAGGTGGTGTGAGTTGTGAAACAATTCCACATTCTTTTAAATGAAGGACAAACTCGTAACTCAAATATTCGCCTCCGCGATCAGATCGTAGAAACTTTATTTTCTTGTTACATTGATTCTTCACTTCACTCTGAAATTCTTTGAACTTTTCAAATGTTTTAGACTTGTGTTTCATTAAGTAGATATACCCATACCTACTCAAATCATTTGTGAAGGTCAGAAAATAATGATACCCGCCGCGTGCTTCAACACTCATCGGACCGCATACATCGGTATGTATTATTTCCAATAAGTCATTAGCGCGCTCCATTGTTCCGGAGAACGGAGTTTTAGTCATCTTGCCCAGGAGGGATGGCTCGCAAGTATCAAATGATTCATAATCAAGTGATTCCAAAAGTCCATCTGCATGGAGTTTCTTCATGCGCTTTACACCAATATGACCTAAACGGCAATGCCACAAATATGTTGCACTATAATTATCAACTCTGCATCTTTTGGCATCAATATTATGAATATGTGTATTACTATGATCGAGATTCAGTAAACCATTTACATTGGGTGTATGACCATAGAAGGTTTTATTCATGTAAATAGAATAACAATTATTCTCTAACTTAAATGAATAACCGTATTGCAATAAACATGATCTAATCATATTCATGCTCAACGCAAACACCAAATAACATAGGTTCAACACTAATCCCGAAGGTAGAGGGAGTGTGTGATGGTGATCATATCAACCTTGGAATCATTTCCAACACACATTGTCACCTCGCTTTTAACTAGTCTCTTCAACTCATGTTTTGAGTTACTAATCTTAGCAACTGAAGCGGTATTAAATACCCAGGGATTACTTCGAACACTAGTAAAATACACATCAATAACATGTATATCAAATATACCTTTGTTCACTTTGCCATCCTTCTTATCCAACAAGTTTTTTGGGGTAGTTGCACTTCCAATGACCATTTCCTTCGCAGTAGAAGCACTCAGTTTCAGGCTTGGGTCCAGCTTTGGGCTTCTTCACGGGATTAGCAACTTGCTTTCCATTCTTCTTGAAGTTCCCTTTCCTTTGCTCGCCCTTTTTCTTGAAACTAGTGGTTTTGTTAACCATCAATAGTTGATGCTCTTTCTTGATTTCTACCTTCAACGATTTCAACATCACGAAGAGCTTGGGAAACGTTTTTGTCATCCCTTGCATATTATAGTTCATCACGAAGTTCTAGTAGCTTGGTGGTAGTGACTAGAGAACTCTATCAATCACTATCTTATTTGGAAGATTAACTCTCACTTGATTCAAGTGATTGTAGTACCCAGTCATTCTGAGCACATGCTCACTAGCTGAGCTATTCTCCTCCATCTTGTAGGCAAAGTACTTGTCAGAAGTCTCATACCTCTCGACACGGGCATGAGTCTGAAATACCAATTTCAGCTCTTGGAACAACTCATATGCTCCATGGCGTTCAAAATGTTTTTGAAGTCCCAGTTCTAAGCCGTAGAGCATGCTGCACTAAACTATCAAGTAGTCCTCATACCGAGCTTGTCAAACGTTCATAATATCTGCTTCTGCTCCTGTAATAGGTCCGTCACCTAGCGGTACATCAAGGACATAATTATTGTGTGCAGCAATTAGGATAATCCTCAGATCACGGATCCAGTCCGCATCATTACTACTACCATATTTCAATTTATTTTTCTCAAGGAATATATAAAAAATAGGGGAGCTATATTGCAAGCTATTGATCTACAACATAGATCTGTAAATACTATCAATACCAAGTTCATGATAAATTAAGTTCAAATATTCAAATTACTTAAGAACTCCCACTTAAATAGACATCCATCAAGTCATCTAAGTGATACGTGATCCAAATCAACTAACCCATGTCCGATCATCACGTGAGATGGGGTAGTCATCAATGGTGAACATCTCTATGTTGATCATATCTACTATATGATTCACGTTCGACCTTTTGGTCTCTAGTGTTCTGAGGCCGTGTTTGTACATGCAAAGGCTCATCAAGTTTAACCCAAGTATTATAGCATGTGTAAAATTGTCTTACACCCGTTGTATGTGAACGTAGAGTCTATCACACCTGATCATCACATGGTTTCTCGAAACGACAAACTTTCGCAATGTTGCATACTCAGGGAGAACACTTTTACCTTGAAATTTAGTGACGGGATCATCTTATAATGCTACCGCCGTTCTAAGTAAAATAAGATGCATATAAGATAAACATCACATGCAATCAAAATATGTGACATGATATGGCCGTCATCATCTTGTGCTTTTGATCTCCATCTCCAAAGCATCGTCATGATCTCCATCGTCACCGGCTCGACACTTTGATCTCCATCATAGCATCGTGGTTGTTTCGCCAACTATTGCTTCTACAACTATTGCTAACACATAGCGATAAAGTAAAGCAATTACATGGCATTTGCATTTAATATAATAAAGAGACAACCATAAGGCTCCTGCCGGTTGCATGATATCTTACAAAACATTATCATCTCATACAATAACATATATCACATCATGTCTTGACCATAACACATCACAACATACCCAACAAAAACAAGTTACACGTCCTCCACTTTGTTGTTGCAAGTTTTTCGTGGCTGCTACGGGTTTCTAGCAAGAACCGTTCTTACCTACGCATAAAACTACAATGGGGATTCATCAAGTTTGCTGTTTTAACCTTCTTCAAGGACCGTCCGTAGTCAAATTCGATTCAACTAAAGTAGGAGAAACAGACACCCATCAGCCACTTTTATGCAAAACTAGTTGCATGTCAGTCGGTGGAACCGGTCTCATGTGCGTGGACATGTAAGGTTGGTCCGGGCCGCTTCATCCCACAATACTTCTGAATCAAAATAAGACGTTGGTGGTAAGAAGTATGACTATCACTGCCCACAATTCTTTGTGTTCTACTCGTGCATATCATCTACGCATAGACCTGGCTCATGATGCCACTTTTGGGAATCGTTGCATGGAAAAACAAAAAAAATCTACGCACATGCAATGATCTATCCATGGAGATGCATAGCAACGAGGGGGAGAGTGTATCTATGTACCCTCGTAGACCATAAGCGGAAGCGTTTCACAACGCGGTTGATGTAGTCGAACTTCTTCGTGCTTCAACCGATCAAGTACCAAATGCACAACACCTCCGCGTTCTGCACACATTCAGCTCGGTGACGTTCCTCGCCTTCTTGATCCAACAAGATGTCGAGGTAGTAAACGAGTTCTGTCAGCACGATAGCATGGTGATGGTAATGGTGAAGTGATTTCCGCAGGGCTTTGCCTAAGCACTACAAAAATATGACCGGAGGTGTAAACGGTGCAGGGGGCGTCGCACACGGCTAACAATTGATCTTGGGTGTGCTAGGCGCCACCTCCCACATATATATAGGCGGGAGGGAGGAGCAGACAAAGGAGGCACCCAATTAGGAAGAATCCTACTTGGGGTCCCTCCAGAGTTTCGCCCTCTTTCCTTATTTGGAGTGCGGGGAAAGGCAGGGGAGGGTGGCGCCCCCCCCCCCACTTTCCTTCTCCCGTGAGAGGGAAAGGTGGGAGGGGCTAGACCTCCCCCTTTTCCTTCCCTAGGGCTGGCCAAACAAGGGAGGGGGCGCACCAGCCCCCTTATGGGCTGGTTTGTCCCCTCCTTTGGCCCATAAGGCCCATAACTTGCCGGGGGTGCCCGGAACCCCTTCGAGGACCCGATTCCTTCCCGGTACGTCCCGAAACACTTCCGGTGTCCAAATACCATTGTCCTATGTATCAATCTTTACCTCTAAACCATTTTTAGACTCCTCGTCATGTCCGTGATCTCATCCGGGACTCCAAACCCCATTCAGTCACTAAAATATATAACTCATATAACACTATATCGTCAACGAATGTTAAGTGTGCGGGCCCTACGGGTTCAAGAACTATGTAGACATGACCGAGACACCTCTCCGATCAATAAACAATAGTGGAACCTGGATGCCCATATTAGCTCCTACATATTCTACGAAGATCTTTATCGGTTCATCAACTATGACAACATACGTAATTCCCTTTGTCCATCGGTATGTTACTTGCCCGAGATTCAATCGTCAGTATCTTCATACCTAGTTCAATCTATTTACCGGCAAGTCTCTTTACTCGTTCCATAATACATCACGTCGTGACTAACTCCTTAGTCATTTGCTTGCAAGCTTATGATGTGTATTACCAAGAGGGCCCAGAGATACCTCCCTGATACTCGGAGTGACAAATCCTAATCTCTTTCAATGCCAACTCAACAAACACCTTCAGAGATACCTGTAGAGCATCTTTATGATCACCCAATTACGTTGTGATGTTTGATAGCACACAAGGTATTCCTCCGGTATCCGGGAGTTGCATAATCTCATAGTCGAAGGAATATGTATTTGACATAAAGAAATCAATAACAATAAACTGAACGAAAAATATGCTAAGCTAATGGATGGGTCTTGTCCATCACATCATTCTACTCATGATGTGATCCTGTTATCAAATGACAACACATGTCCATGGTTAGGAAACCTTAACCATCTTTGATCAACGAGCTAGTCTAATAGAGGCTCGCTAGGGACACATTATTTGTTTATGTATTCACACATGTATTTAGGTTTCCGGTCAATAAAATTCTAGCATGAACAATAAAACTTTATCATGAATAAGGAAATATAAAATAACAACTTTATTATTTCCTCTAGGGCATATTTCCTTCAGGCGCTCCTCCCCATGACACCGCTACAATACCGCACCCCGGCCGCTGGCACACGTGCCGAATCCACCTGCGTGCATTTGCTATTATGTTGGCATAGATTACCTCGTGTGTCTACCCCCGCTATATATGAGAGTCCAAGGATACAAATGTCCTACTTTAACACAACTCCATATGAAAGTGCAACTAATCCCTAGGTGGTTTTGGTAATTCATAACAACATATAGCTGATTGAACTAATATCCATTCAAGTTGAATATTTCAGAAAGTTGAATGATTGGCATGGCATGGACTAGAGATGTAGACCCCTCAAAATACTAAGGACAAATATTGGCAAAATCTCAAGACTCTACATTTCCGTTTTAGTGACCCAAGATCACATTGAGACCATAGGTAAAGCCAATACTATTAAAAGGGGATAAGGTGTTGTTTAATGACCCACTTGCTCAAAATGCTTAGTGATATACTCCAAATCCCCCAACCACTTTCTCAGATCCCAATATGTCCTAAACCTAAAGTCAAACTCGGCCCCACCAATTTGATCCATCCGGCGCGACCGAGTTCCTTTGACATAGCCATAGCCAGAAACCCTAATCAGTTTGGTCTCACCGATAGGGATTTCTGTCTCACCGAGATGGGATTGCAAACTCTGTGTTTCCTTTCATAATGTTTTGGTCTTACCGAAAGGAGTGATCGGTCCCTTCGAGTTCACAATGCAAACTCTCTGTTTCCCCTTCGTAACGTTTCGGTATCACTGAAAGGAGCGATCGGTCCCACCAAGTTTGCCTAGCCAACTCTTTGTTTGCTCGTTGCTTAAATCAATCTCACCAAAATCAAGCAATCGGTCACACCGAGATGAGGTTTTGCCTAACCCTAGCGCATCGTTCCCACCGAGTTGATCATGTCGGTCCCACCGAGAACCCTAACGTTCACATTTTGAACTGAATCGGTCTCACCGAGTTCACCTATTCGGTCTGACCATTGCACACAGAACATGCCTACACTTCCACTACTCATTTTCTGAGAGAGAACCACCAACTCATGTGTTGATACCAAGACATTCCAATTCAACCACAAGAATCGTGATCTCTAGCCTTCCCCAAGTTGCTTTCTACTCAAATCATCTTTCCACCATAGCCAAATCTATGAGAGAGAGAGAGAGAGTTGAGTGTTGGCGAGACTATCATTTGAAGCACAAGAGCAAGGAGTTCATCGTCAACACACCATCTATTACCTTTTGGAGAGTGGTGTCTCCTAGATTGGTTAGGTGTCACTTGGGAGCCTCCGTCAAGATTGGGGAGTTGAACCAAGGAGTTTGTAAGGGCAAGGAGATCGCCTACTTCGTGAAGATCTACCCAAGTGAGGCAAGTCCTTCATGGGTGATGGCCAAGGTGGGATAGACAAGGTTGCATCTTCGTGGACCCTTTGTGAACTCGCGTAACCGTTACCCTCCTTTGGCCCATAAGGCCCGTAATGTGGATGTACGATAGCACCACCTATCGGAACCACGCCAAAAGTCTCCGTGTCTACATTGAGTTTTCCCCCCTCCAAACCCTTCCCTTTACCTTGATATACAATGTTTTACGTTCCACTGCCACACTCTTAGAATTGCATGTGTAGGTTGATTGCTTGACTTGTGCTAAGTTGCTAAAATCTGCCAAGACTTAAAATTGGAAAAGGCTAGATTTTTATTTCGTCAAGTAGTCTAATCACCCCCCTCTAGACCTACTTTTGATCCTACACCATATCCTATATAAACATAATACAACTACAAGTCCAACAACAACCTACCTTGTAAAATAATATTTGACACAACTCTAACAAACTCCACCTTGGCGAATATTCTTCACCATCTTGGATTCATCCATGCGTCGAACCTTCATGTACATCGGACTTGAGATACGCCATGAGCACCGCTGCTACTCCCAGACTCCATGTGACTCCACCTGCAACTGTAGTCCCTTCTCATCTTCTTCACAGTCAACACTCGAGAAAAATTAAGTTGCTCGTTACTCTACCTTGTGCTCCCAACTTCTGGAGTATCTTCCAACGCCATCACACACCGATCACTATTTGTGTGAAATTGAATAACTCACATATAGGACGCCAAATATAAGAGTTACCCAAACTCGATGTCATCGCTCTCCTTTATAGTCTGTCTGAAACTAGAAGGAATTTCACTGTCACCCTATGTCACCTGAGTCAAATTTCCAGTTGTCTCATCCTTTTTCCCCGGATAGTCTCTGACATGTCTCACAACTATAGCACTCCGCCTCCTTCTGTACTTGTCATTAGCACTTTGCCATGTGCACTGAACACCATAGAATATAGGGTCGTGTACTCTCTCTGTTTTTGAAAATTTTGGACTTTCTGCCATTTTCTCAAATTCTCCACGGTCAACTCCTGTCCATCAACTAGCATTGATATACCCAGTCACCAACTTGAATCTAGTACTCGTCAACACTACTTCAGCACCCTTGCACAATTTGTCTGACCACATGTCTGACCACGAGTGCCATGGCCTGTCATTGTGTCCCGTGCTTACCGCATGCCTCACCGGTATTGATATGTCTCCAACGTATCTATAATTTTTTATTGTTCCATGCTATTATACTATCATTCTGGATGTTTTACAATCATTTTATAGCAACTTTATATCATTTTTTGGGACTAACCTATTGACATAGTGCCCAATGCCACTAGCTGTTTTTTGCTTGTTTTTTACTTCATAGAAAATCAATACCAAACGGAGTCTAAATGCAGTGAAACTTTTTGGAGATTTTTTGTGGACCAAAAGACACTTGTTGGGCCAAGGAAGTACCAGAGGGGAGCTCCGAGGGGAGCACAACCCACCAGGGCATGCGTGGGGGCCCAGGCGCACCAGGTGGGTTGTGCCCACCTCGATGGCCTCCCGCACCGCCTCTTTGCTTTATAAATACCCCAATATTCCAGAAACCCTAGGAGAGTCGATGAAACACAATTCCAGCTGCCTCAAGTTCCAAAAACCACAGATCCAATCTAGACGCCAGCACGGAGGGGTTCATCATCCTCATTGGTGCCTCTCCGATGATGCGTGAGTAGTTTATTGTAGACCTACGGGTCCATAGTTAGTAGCTAGATGGCTTCCTCTCTCTCTCTCTCTCTTTTGATTCTCAATGCAATGATCTCTTGGATGTCTATTTGATGTAACTCTTTTTTTGAGGTGTGTTTTTCGGGATTCGATGAACTTTGAGTTTATGATTAGATCTATGTTTTTATCCATGAAAGTTATTTGAGTCTTTTGATCTCTTATATGCATGATTTATTATAGCCTCGTATTTCTACTTCAAATATTTGGTTTAGTTAGGCCAACAAGATCAATTTTTCTTGCCATGGGAAGAGGTGCTTTGCGATGGGTTCGATCTTACGGTGCTTGATCCCAGTGACAAAAGGGGAACTGACACGTATGTATCGTTGCTATTAAGGATAACAAGATGGGGCCTATTCCTACATAAATAGATCTTTTCTACATCATGTCATCGTTCTTATTGGATTACTCCATTTCTCCATGAACTTAATACACTAGATGCATGCTGGATAGCGGTCGATGTGTGGAGTATTAGTAGTAGATGTAGGCAGGAGTCGGTCTACTAATATTGGACGTGATGCCTATATAATGATCATTACCTGGATATCGTCAAGATTATTTGGAGTTCTATCAATTGCCCAACAGTAATTTGTTTACCCACCATATGCTATTTTTCTCGAGAGAAGCCACTAGCGAAATCTACGGCCCCCGGGTCTCTTCTCTTTTATATTTGCCTTCGAGATCTATTTTTATTTGCCTTTTATTTTCAGATCTATTAATCCAAAAACACAAAAATACCTTGCTGCAATTTATTGTTATTTATTTTATCTCGCGTTCCCGCGACATCTATTTATCCAATCTACTATAATTTTTACCTATCTTTTACCCGGGAGGGATTGACAACCCCTCTTTTATGTCGGGTTAGAAGTATTTGTTCTTTGTGTGCAAGTGTCGTTCACGTAGTGTTGCATGGTTCTCCTACTGATTCGATAACCTTGGTCTCATCACTGAGGGAAATACCTACCATAGCTATGCTGCATCATCCCATCCTCTTTGGGGAAATATCAACCTAGTTCAAGCCGTAATCAGCTATCACCGCGTCGAGCCTCTGTTGTCCTGGTCGAGCCTCCCAAGGTCACGAACCCACACCAGTCAACCCCCATTTATCATCACCGACCGATGCCGAGTATCACGTCTCCATCAGACCACTAGGCCCCAGTCCGATCCATGTGTCTCTCGCTAGCCCATTGAAATAGGATTCAACTCTCCGAATTATTACGTCGTAGCCCCTCCATTAGCTCAGAGTGAAGTCTTCCGCAAGACTCCAGCTCCACCTTCAACATGACTCCATGTAGTTGTGCTATGCTACCCCGCGCCCTGTCGACTTCAAGCTCTCTCATGTGTACACCGCCTTGAATCAGCCCTGCACCATAGTCCATCGAAGCCGCACAAGCCCTTAGGCCTGCACCACGTGTTTCCATGCCCGAGAAGTTGGCCACCATCAACATCACACTCTTGTGTCGTCGTCGCTGAAATCACAGTCGTCTTCTGCTTTGACCGACATTGATACGTCTCCAACGTATCTATAATTTTTGCTTGCTCCATGTTGTTATATTATCAATCTTGGATGTTTTACAATCATTTTATAGCAACTTTATATTATTTTGGGGACTAACCTATTGACATAGTGCCCATGCCAGTTGTTGTTTTTTGCTTGTTTTTTTACTTCGCGGAATATCCCTATCAAACGGAGTCCAAATGCAGCGAAACTTTTTGGAGAATTTTTGACAAGAAGACAACTTGGGGGCCAAGGAAGGACCAGAGGGGAGGCCTGTGGGGACCACAAGACACCAGGGCGCGCCCAGGAGCCCAGGTGCGCCCTGGTGGGTTGTGGGGCCCACGGGGGTCTCCTGCATCGCCTCTTTGTCCAATAAATTCCCAAATATTCGAGAAACCCTAGGGGAGTCGATGAAACACAATTCCAGCTACCGCAAGTTCTAGAACCACGAGATCCAATCTAGAGCCCTATTTTGGCACTTTGCCGGAGGGGAACACGATCACGGAGGAGTTCATCATCCTCATTGGTGCCTCTCCGATGGATGCGTAAGTAGTTCACCATAGACCTACGGATCCGTAGGCAGTAGCTAGATGGCTTCTTCTCTCTTTTTGATTCTCAATACAATGGTCTCTTGGAGATCTATTGATGTAATGACTTTTTGCGTTGTGTTTGTTGGGACCCAAAAATATGAATGGGTTTTCGATAGTACTTTAGTAGTGATTTGCTTTATTATACTAACGGATCTCAGGAAGGTTTTTTTAAGTTTTGTGTGATTGAAGTTTTCAAGTTTTGGGTGAGATCATGATGGATGAAGGAATAAAGAGTGAAAATAGCCTAAGCTTGGGGATTCCCATGGCACCCTAAGTTAATATTCAAGGAGAACCAAACAACTAAGCTTGAGGATGCCCCGGAAGGCATCCCCTCTTTCTTCTAACGACCATCGGTAATTTTACTTGGAGCTATATTTTTATTCGTCACATATCATGAGTTTTGCTTGGAGCGTCTTGTATCACATGAGTCTTTGCTTGTTTTGATTTTTAGTTTGTCTCATCTATCCTTGCTGGACACACTTATTTGAGAGAGCCAAAATTATGCTATGACTTGATAGAATTGCTCTAGTGCTTCACTTATATCTTTTGAGGACGGTGTGCTTTAATATTTTTGGAGAAATATTCTCATGCTTCACTTAGATTTATTTGAGAGTTGGTAAATTTTTGAAGAAATTATCTCATGCTTCACTTTTCTTATTTTGAGAGATGAAATTTTTTATGCTCATGTTCTTCACTTAAATTTGTTTGAGCTTATGAAAAGCAATTGCAACCTATGAAATTAGTCCCAAAGAGATAGATATTCAAGCAGGATATAGTAAAAACTTTCATGAAGATCGTTGGACAAAATAAACTTGATTCTTTGTAATAGTTTTGAGATATGATGATAGTAATATGTGAGTCATGTTGGTGAGTAATTATGCTTTAGTAAGAATATTGCTGTTAAGGTTTGTGATTTCCTATGCAACTACGAAAGTCAATAGTTATGCAATGAAATTACATCCTAGTTGTGGTGCATTATTCGGTGTTAGTTATGCTTAATGCTCGTTTATGTGAATTTTCGTTTCCTGGTTGGATGCTTCTCGATCTATTTGCTAGCCTTCATTTGTACTAAGTAGAAATACTACTTGTGCATCCAAAATCCTTAAACCAAGTTCTACCATATGAGTCCATCATACCTACCTATATGTGGTATTTCCGTGCCATTTGAAGTAAATTTGTATGTGCCACCTGTAATTTTCAAAATGAATTTCCTTTTTGTGTGCTCGTACCGCTCATGAAGCGGCAAGGATGGCCAATATTTTCCATGCTAGATGTGTTATTCTCAAGATGAGTGTTTATTCACTTATCATTGCATGAGAGTATGCCAATAATAGGGATGCCCAGTCCTAAAATGAAAAAAAATACTTTATGTTGTCAAATAATAAATTACTTGGAAAGTGATGGTATGGACGGTACCCATGGATACGGCTAGCCATGGAATGTGAACATATGGTGGAAAAAGTAATAAACTTTATTTTATGTTTGGGAACCGCCTATGATATATCTAGCATGGAAAGTGTTGGGAATTACTCGATCGTTTTCGTTGACGGGAAAAGTATGCCTCTCAAAATGTTTTTATCTCTCAATTTAAGCTTTGAGCTCTGGCACCTCTAAAAATCTCTACTTCCCACTGCGAAGGGCCTATCTATTTACTTTTATGAAATTTTTAGTTTTGAGTCTCCATTTTTTACTAGGGAGCACTATGATCAGACTTTAGCATTGGATGTAGCTAATATTTGAGTGTGTTTCGTGAATGGATCAATGATTGAGCATGATGGGCTAGGGATAACTTTCCTTAGTGTTGATAGTTTGAAAGACATGGTTGCTTGTTGATATGCTTGAGTATTGAAATGTTCATGTCAAAACTATACTATTACTTTGAATCATCTAAAAAGTCCAAATGTCCATGCTACAAAAGAAAAGAATATGTGATGAACATGTTAGGCATCATTCCACATCAAAAATTCTGTTTTTATCATTTACCTACTCGAGGACGAGTAGGAATTAAGCTTGGGGATGCTGATATGTCTCCAATGTATCTATAATTTTCGCTTGTTCCATGCTATTATATTATCAATCTTGGATGTTTTACAATCATTTTATAGCAACTTTGTATCATTATTTGGGACTATCCTATTGACATAGTGCCCAGTGCCTATTCGTGTTTTTGCTTGTTTTTTACTTTGCAGAATATCCCTATCAAACGGAGTCCAAACGCAGCAAAACTTTTTGGAGATTTTCTGGACCAGAAGACAACTTGGGGGCCAAGGAAGGACCAGAGGGGAGGCTCGTGGGGACCACAAGACTTCAAGGCGCGCCCAGGAGCCCAGGTGCGCCCTGGTGGGTTGTGGAGCCCACGAGGGTCTCCTGCACCGCCTCTTCATCCTATAAATTCCCAAATATTCTAGAAACCCTAGGGGAGTCGACGAAACACAATTCCAGCTACCGCAAGTTCCAGAACCACGAGATCCAATCTAGAGCCCTATTTTGGCACTTTGCCGGAGGGGTTCATCATCCTCGTTGGTGCCTCTCCTATGATGTGTGAGTAGTTCACTGTAGACCTATGGGTCCGTAGGCAGTAGCTAGATGGATTCTTCTCTCTTTTTGATTCTCAATACAATTGTCTCTTGGAGATCTATTGATGTAATGACTTTTGTGACTTGTTTATTGGGATCCGATGAAGTTTGAGTTTATGATCAGATTTTTATCCATGTATTAGAGTCTTCTTTGATCTCTTATATGCATGATTATTTATAGCATCGTATTTCTTCTACGAATCTTTGTTTTAATTAGGCCAACTAGATTGATTTTTCTTGCAATGGGAAGATGTGCTTTGTGATGGGTTCGATCTTGCGGTGTCCTCTCCTAGTGACAGAAGGGGCAGCGAGGCACGCATGTATCGTTGCTATTAAGGATAACAAGATGGGGTCAATTCCTACATGAATAGATCTTGTCTACATCATGTCATCGTTCTTATTGCATCATTCTGTTTCTCCATGAACTTAATACACTAGATGCATGCTGGATAGCGGTCGATCTGTGGAGTAATAGTAGTAGATGCAGGTAGGAGTCAGACTACTAATCTTGGAGTGATGCCTGTATATTGATAATCGCCTTGAATATCGTCATAATTATTTGTTCTTCTATCAATTTCCCAACAGTAATTTGTTTACCCATCGTGTGCTATTTCCCGAGAGAAGCCACTAGTGAAATCTACGACCCCCGGGTATATATTTTATCATATTTGCTTTCAGATATATATTTTGCCATATATATTTTCAGATCTATATTTCCAAAAACCCAAAAATACCTTGCTGCACTTTTTATTTATTTATTTTATTTCATGTTTTACCTAGATCTATTTATCCAATCCATCACAAATCAATCTATCTTTTCATCGAGGAGGGATTGACAACCCCTCTTACGCGTGGGTTGCGAGTATTTGTTCTTTGTGTGCAGGTACAATTTACATAGTCTTGCTTCATCCTCCTACTAGATTGATACCTTGGTTTCATAACTGAGGAAAATACCTGCCGTAGCTATGCTGCATCATCCCTTCCTCTTTGGGGAAATACCGACGCAGTTTCAAGCCGCATCAAAAGTAATTTCTGGCGCTGTTGCTGGGGAGAATCAAGTCAAGGTAGTCCGCCATCAAATTCCAATTTCTGGCACCAGGGAAACATCATCAACATCTATCAGGTACCCAATCACAAATCTCATCTCCTTGCAATTTACATTATTTGCCATTTGCCTCTCGTTTTCATCTCCCCTACTTCTAAAACGTTTTTGCAATCTTTCTCATGATACCATTTGTTAGAATAAATCCGAAGCGCATAGTCGATCTACCAAGGACCAAGCAATCACAAAAGCACGACACTGAGATTTGTTAACGAGGTTCGCCGATATGGCTACATCCCCGGGGCATGACTACGAGCGCTCCTCCCCATGACACCGCTACAATACCGCACCTCGGTCGTCCGGGTGCCGGCACACGTGCCGGCTCCCCCTGCATGCCTTTGCAATTATGTTGGCATGTATTACATCGTGTGTTTACCCCCACTATATATGAGAGGCCTAGGATACAAGTGTCCTACTTGGACACGACTCCATATCCTATCTAAACACAATACAACTACAAGTCCAACCGTAACCTACCTTGTACAATAATATTCGACACAACTCTAATAGACGACGTCCCCCGCGGCGAGGACGAAAGAGAGGAGTGCTCTACCGGAACTGTTGGTGTAGAGGCTAGGAACGGCTTCAGAGCGCATGCGACGGCGAAGCTGCGAGCCGGACGACATGGAGGAGGAAGAAGAGAGGAGAGAGCAAATGGATCTGGCAGCTCTATCGGGTGGATTTGGTGCAATTTGGGGTGGGGTCGGGCTGTCGGGTCTGACGTGGTGGGCGCGCCTGGGTGCCCCCATATCTGCCCCATATTATGGCTGGATATGAGGGATGCCAGTCAGCCCGGGCGTTTGAGAGTCATTTGAGGGGGTCGTCTGGGTCAAAAAACATGACCGGATAGTGACTGGGCAGCCTACCCGGGCATATGAGACAGGTTTGAGGCTCCCGGCTGTAGATGCTCTTACCCAAAAAATAAATATTTGGTCCCCCAAGACCCTGGCGTGTAATGATTTGGTACCGCAACTCGAGTAACACTCCAATACGATCTCTGTACACTACTGCAGGATGCTGCTAACGCGACACTACAATCAGAGATCCTTCGACAAAACTATGTGCGATGCATAAATCGCAAACAGTGTTGTAGTTAAACCATCACAAATAATACAAACCATTTGTGATGGCGGAGACATCAAACATAATTTAGATTATAGGTGTGTGTGCGATGCGTGACATACAGTTGATCCATATGAACTATTTACGATGGGCCAGAACAATAGAAACGGTCAACCATATCAAGGTGTGTGCGATAGCTATTATACAGTTTAGTTGGATGAACTGTTTTGTGATGATCGAGAAGAACACAAATGATTCGGCATAACAAGATGTGTGTGATACCCATCAAACTGGTCGGTAATCAGAATTGTGTGCGATCATTATAGACAACGCATACAATTTTTTGTTGTGAATGGTGTTCTCTACAGGGCACACAATTCAAGAAACCAACCTGTGGGCTATAATGTAAAAGATCTCAGTCGAATACATATTGCTAACCGTCTGCGATGAGATTGACAAGGGAAACAGAGATAACAGAATTAATATGAGCGAACGGCAACATAGATATATAGAGTCTGCTTAATTTAGTCATTCTTCTACTTGTTGTTGTTGGATGGCCCCGGGACATCGTCTTGGCGAGGACGCTTCTTGCCGCTGACCATTGGCTTTTCATCACTGCTGCCATCGTCATCGTCATTGCAGTTGTTGTTGTCCTCTTCCTCGTTCGACCATTCCTCTTCATCATCATCGGCGTCCTCTTCTTCGTCCTCCCACGGCTCCTCATCCATGTGGTTTTCATATGATGACTCGGGCGGTGGCAGCCCTTCCATGATCCAGATAAAATCGAGGTTTGGTGATGTAGGGTGGAACCCTCATGGCTGATCTTTCACCAACTAGAGGAGGTTTCCTCGAGGAACACGGGGAAGAATGGGGAGAAGTCACAAGGCACACTCAAGAATAAGTCCAATCACACGTCCACTATACTAACAAACACATGGATCCACAAGTTGCATGAACAATCAAAGGAAAATATACAAGGTAGAGTTCATCCCAAATCCAAAGGAGATGGGGTCTTGGTCATCTAGATAGATCCTTCCCACAGAGCAAGAAAGTCTCTAGATACCTCCTCATCCATAACATAACCCTCAGGTATCTTAGGCAATTCAAATCAAGGAGAGCTAAGTCTAATAGGTGTTTCCTAATTCTCAGTTTCAAAGACTTCATCAGTTTCAGTAATTTCATTAGTCTCAACATTCTCAATAACTTTAGCTCTAGCAAGTTGTTCATCAAGAAATCACCTAGTTGCACATTATCATCAAGCAAGGTACTAGCATCATCAACAACATCATTCATAGCAGAAGTAGCATCATCATTAACTTGCGACATATAAGGATTAATAGCATGTGGTGGTGATGCAAGTCTATTCAAAACAGAAGGTGAATCAAGTGCAGAGCTAGATGGCAGTTCCTTACCTCCCCTCCTCTTAGAGGGAACGATCTTGGTTCTTGGATCTTTCAGATTCTTCATAGTGATCAATGGCAACGGCAACGACGCAAGAAAAAGTTCTTGATAACCCACAAGTATAGGGGGTCACAACAGTTTTCGAGGGTAGAGTATTCAACCCAAATTTATTGATTAAACACAAGGGGGGCCAAAGAATATTTGCAAGTATTAGCAGTTGAGTTGTCAATTCAACCACACCTGGATACTTAATATGTGCAACACAGTGATTAGTATCACAATAATATGATAGTTTGATAGCAGCAGTAATAGTAGCAATGTTAACGGTAACAGTAGTAACAGTTTTGTACCAGTTGTAACCGTAGCAATAGCAATAGTAACTTAGCAAGAACAATATGTGAAAAACTCATAGGCATTGGATCGGTGGATTCGTTGGATGATATTCATCATATAACAGTCATAACCTAGGGCGACACGTAACTAGCTCCAGTTCATAAATATAATGTAGGCATGTTTTCCGTAAATAGTCTACGTGCTTATGGAAAAGAACTTGCATGACATCTTTTGTTCTACCCTCCAGCGGAAGCGGGAACCATAAGGAAACTAAGGGATATTAAGTCCTCCTTTTAATAGAGAATCGGAACAAAGCATTAACACATAGTGAATACGTGAACTCCTCAAACTACGGTCATCACCGGAAAGTATCCCAATTACTATCACCCTGGGGTTTACGGGTCATAACACGTAATAGGTGCATATGACTTGCAAGATTGGATCTAGAAGTTATATATAACGGTCAAAACATAAATGGTTCAGATCTGAAATCATGGCACTCGAGCCCTAGTGACAAGCATTAAGCATAACAAAGTCAAAGCAACATCAATCTGTGGATACTAGGGAGCAAGCCCTAACAAAACTAACTTGATTACATGATGAGTCTCATCCAACTCCTCACCGACCATCGAGCCTACAAAGGAATTACTCACTCCCCGTGGGGAGCATCATGGAATTGGTGATGAAGGAGGGTTGGTGATGATGAATACCGAATATTCCCCTCTCCGAGTCCCCGAACGGGCTCCAGATATGGCCTCCCGACGAAGAATATGAGGTGGCGGTGGCTCCGTATCGTAAAATGCGATGAAACTTCCTCTCCTATTTTTTCTCTGAAAATAGGAATTTATAGAGTTGGAATTAGGGTCAGAGGGCCCTCAAGGGCCCCACCATCCACCAGGGCGTGCCAGGGGTTAGCGCGCCCTGGTGTCTTGTGGGCAGCCAGGGCCCCCCTCCAGTGGGTCTTGGTTCCAGTATTTTTTATTTATTGGGAAATAATTCTCCAAAAAGTATCGTCCAAATCCGAGAACTTTTATTTCTGCACAATAACAACGCCGTGGTAGTTCTGCTGAAAACAGCATGAGTCCGAGTTAGTTTCATTCAAATCATGGAAATTACAGTCCAAAACAAGAGCAAAAGCGTTAGGAAAAGTACATACGATGGAGACGTATCAACTCCCCCAAGCTTAACACATTGCTTGACCTCAAGCAATTCAGTTGACAAACTGAAAGTGATAAAGAAAAACTTTTACGAACTCTTTTGTTCTTGTTTACATATATATGCTTAAGTAGCACCCATGTTTTCAACAAAGATCATGACTAACCATGTCAACAATAACTCTTAGAAATTATATTTACTCATATCAATGGCATAATCAACTAGCGAGAAATAATAAGATATCTCAAATGCCAACACTTTGTCAAAACAATCATGATATAATATGACAACAGTTATATCTCGCTATCCCTTTCTGAGACCGCAAAACATAAATATACAGCACCTCCAAAGTTCAAGAAGTGACTAAACATTGTAATTCATGGTAGAGAAGATCTAGTCATGATGCATCCAACATTAACTATTCATAGTGCATGAGGATGAAAATAGTGCTCTCAGGTCTGGTGCTTGTTTTAGAAGGTGATGGCTCAACATAAAAGTAAATAGATAGTCCCTTCACAGAGGGAAGCGGGGATTTGCAGAGGTGCCAAAGCTCAAAGCTTAAATCAGAGATAAATATAATTTTGGGAGGAGCACCCTTCCATCAATGTTATGAGCAAGAGTTATCAATATCTTCCATGCTAAACACATTAGTGGTGGTTCCCAAGCGGTAAAAGTAAAGGTTTACTAACCCTCCACCAACAAACACAAGCCACAGCTAGCCAAATCCACGGGTGCCGTCCATACCAACAATAGTCCTAGGGGGTTGTTTAATTATTTGCAACTTTTTATTTCGGGACTGGGCATCCCTATTACCGGCCTCTCTCGTGCAAGTAAGAGTGGATAAACACTCATCATGAGAATAACCCGCTTAGCATGAAAGATACTGACCTCCCCCTGTCGCTCCATGAGCGGTCTAGGCACATAAAACAGATGTTCATTTGAAATTTTAGAGGTGGCATGTGAAAATTTACTTGGAACGGCAGGGTAATACCATATATAGGTAGATATAGTGGACTCATCTGGAATAACTTTGGTTTAAGGATTTTGATTCACAAGCAGTATTCCCACTTAGTACAGGCGAAGGCTAGCAAATAGGTTGGGAAGCGACCAACTAGAGAGCGAAAACGGTCATGAACATGCTTTATGAATAATCAACATTGAATACTAGCAGAGTAGGATATAAACACCATGAACATAAATATTGTGGAGGCTATGTTGGTTTTGATTCAACTACATGTGTGAACATGTGCCAAGTCAAGCCACTTGAAACATTCAGAGGAGGATACCATATCATCATACTACATCACAATCATTTTAATGCATGTTGACACCCAAGATAAATCATTATCCACTCCTAGCTACTTAAGCATGGCATGAGAAACTATAATCTCTAATTTTCATTGCAAACATGTTTGGTCATAATATGTTGAATCATGGATACTAAGTTAAACATATTTACAAAAAAAAACAAGTTGGGTTCATACCTGCTGTTCTCTACCACAATCACTTCATCAAATATCATCATTATTGCCTTTCACTTGCACGACCGAACGATATGAAAATAATAATAGTGCAAGAGTGTCGTGGACTAAGTTGGAATCTGCAACATTTTATTCAGAGAATATACAAAACAATATGGGCTCTTTGTTAGATCAACAATAATGCATATCAGGGCCACTCAACATTTTCATCGTGGTCTTCTCCTTAGTACGACTCAACAAAAGAAAAGAACTTCAGAAAAACATGCTAAAATAGTTTTGGAGTTTTTAGTTTTTTTCTTAAGGGAAACAAACTAAATAAATAAAAACAAAAATGAGAAAAACTATTTATACGGTAAAGCTCCCAACAAACAAAATAAGAATCGATAAATCTTTTTGACTTTTTCATTTAATAATAAAACTAAATTAAAATAGAAAGAAAACCGAAAGAAACAAGAAATATTTTTGGATTTTCTCAAAGTTTTCAAACACAGAAGAAGAAAGCAAGCAACTAAGCTTTGGGATGCCCTGAAAGGCATCCCCTCTTTCGTCTTCAACATTATCGGTAACCTCACTTGGAGCTATATTTTTATTCATCGCATGATATGTGTTTTGCTAGGATCATCATTTTCTTTTATTAGTATTTGCTTGCTGCTATTTAGAATAATGTTTTGCATCTTTCATTTTAATAAAAATGTCAAGTACAACATTTACCATGCTTATTTTGCAAGCTACATGTTGTTGTTTGAAAATAGAAAGTTTTCTATGATTGTCTGAATTCTTCTGGAAAGTCATAACATGATAAAATATTGAAATTTTTAAAAATAAGATAAAACAAATTTTCTACAGTGTGGTAATTTTACATAATTTTTGGAGTTGGAGAAGTA
The DNA here is from genome assembly GCF_002162155.2 of Triticum dicoccoides. NCBI lineage: Eukaryota > Viridiplantae > Streptophyta > Magnoliopsida > Poales > Poaceae > Triticum > Triticum dicoccoides. Next base: position 142,843,668 of record NC_041386.1, read on the forward strand.
TGAATCTTCTTGCATTCTTTACACACTATTTGTTTAGACAGATTGATGTTATGTTTGCATTGTTTGCATATGTTTGCTTGTTTAATGATACTATTTGAGGATAGGAACATGAAATATAAATAGGAATTTAGTATGAAATGTTAAATAATAATTTTAGTGATTTGCTACAGTAGAGAATGATAAGGTTATTGCAATGATTTATACTAACTTATCTCACAAGTTCTTGTTGAATTTTGTGTGGATGAAGCTTTTAAGATTTAGGGAAACTGGGATATAGAAGGAATTAAGCAGACAAAAACGCTCAAGCTTAGGGATGCCCAAGGCATCCCAAGATAATATTTCAAGAAGTCCCAACCATCTAAGCTTGGGGATGCCCCGGTAGGCATCCCACCTTTCTTCATCAACAATTATCGGTTAGTATCGGTTGAGCCTAAGTTTTTGCTTCTTCACATGAGTTGTGCTATTCTTGGAATGTCATTATATTTTGTTTTATTTTCTATTTCAATAAAATACTTAAGATCTGAATTTTTTTAATGGGCGAGAGTCCTCACATAGCTACCTATTTACTTAACTACTCACCTGATCTTCACTTATATCTTTTTGGAGTAGTTTGTCAAACACTCTCATGCCTCACTTACATTATTTGGAGAGTTTATAATAGTGATGAAAATTTGCACAAGCTATGAAATTGATCCTAATATGATGAATATCCAAGAAGGATATAATAAAAACTTTCATATAGATCATTGGATATGATAAGTTTGATTCCTTGCAATAGTTTTGCGATATGGAGATAATAATATGTGAGTCGTGTTGGTGAGTAATTATGCTTTAGTAAGAATATTGATGTTAAGGTTTGTGATTCCCTATGCAAGCAAGAAAGTCAATAGTTATGCAATGAAGTTACATCCTACTTGTGGTGCATTATTCGGTGTTAGTTATGTTTAATGCTCGTTTATGCTCTTTTTGTTTCTTGGTTGGTTGCTTCTCAATCTATTCGCTAGCCTTTCCTTGTACTAAGAGGGGATACTGCTTGTGCATCCAATAATTCTAAAGCAAGTTGTGCCAAATGAGTCCACCATATCTACCTATATGTGGTATTTCCATGCCGTTCCAAAGAAATTTGTATGTGCCAACTCTAATTTTCAAAATGAATTTCCTTTTTGTGTTCCCGTACCGCTCATGAAGCGGAAGGGGGTGGCTGATATTTTCCATGCTAGGTATTTTATTCTCAAGACGAGTGTTTATTCACTTGTCATTGCACGAGAGTGTGGAAGGTAATAGAGATGCCCAGTCCTGAAATAAAAAAAATACATTATGTTGTCAAATATAAATTCCTTGGAAAGTGTTGGTATGGAAGGCACCCGTGGATACGGCTAGCCATGGATTGTGAAAGAATGGTGGTAAAAGGAATAACATTTATTTTATGTTTGGGAACCACCTATGATTTACCAAGCATGGAAGATATTGGGAATTCTCAGTCATTTTCGTTGACAAGAAAAGCATGCCTCTCAAAACATTTTTTATCTCTCAATTTAAGCTTTGAACTCTAGCACCTCTACAAATCTCCGCTTCCCTCTACGAAGGGCCTATCTATTTACTTTTATGCAATTTTTATTTTTTATTGAGTCTCTCTTATGTTATAAAGCACCAACCAGGGAACACTATTATCATACTCATGCATTGGATATAGCTAATATTTTAGTGTGTTTCATGAGTGGTTCATGTTGGGAAACGTTGCATGGAAAACAAATATTTTCTACGCACATGCAATGATCTATCCATGGAGATGCATGATATCTCTCCAACGTATCTACTTTTCCGAACACTTTTCCTCTTGTTTTGGACTCGATTTTGCATGATTTGAATGAAGCTAACCCCGGATTGACATTGTTTTCATGAGAACAACCATGGTGTTGTTTTCGTGCAGAAATAAAAGTTCTCGGAAGGAACAAAACTTTGCGAGGAATTTTTTTATAATATGTAAGAATTTCTGGATCCAAGACCTACCAAAGGGGGGCACCTGGGTGGGCACAACCCACCAGGGCGCGTCCCCCTCACCAGGCGCGCCTAGGTGGGTTGTCCCCACCTTGTGGCCCCGCAGACCCTGAAACCGACGCTATAAAATCCTATTTTTCCAGAAAAAACCAGGGAGAAAGAATTATCACGATCCACGAGACGGAGCCGCCGTCACCTCCTATTCTTCATCGGAGGCCAGATCTGGAGTCCGTTTGGGGCTCCAGAGAGGGGGATCTTCGTTCTTCGTCATCACCAACCCTTCTCCATCGCCAATTCCATGATGCTCCCCACCGGGAGTGAGTAATTCCTTCGTAGGCTTGTTGGACGGTGAGGAGTTGGATGAGATTCATCACGTAATCGAGTTAGTTTTGTTAGGGCTTGATCCCTAGTATCCACTATGTTCTAAGATTGATGTTGCTATGACTTTGCCATGCTTAATGCTTGTCACTTTGGGCCCGGGTGTATGATTTCAAATCTGAACCGTTTATGTTATCACCATTATATCCATGTTCTAGATCTGATCTTGCAAGTTACACTCACCTACTACGTGTTATGATCCAGCAACCCCGGAGTGACAATAATCGGGACCACTCCCGGTGATGACCGTAGTTTGAGGAGTTCATGTATTCACT
>NC_041386.1:142846915-142857623 GCF_002162155.2 Triticum dicoccoides
GGGAGGACAAAAAATGTCATGGAAGTTCTTTCCATAAGAACGTATGACTATTTATGAGTTTGAAAATTATATTAGAAAACAAGATCACTTCAATGCAAATGTTATGAAACAATTGAAGTACAATTCTAATATGATTGCTCACTTGAGTGACTTGTTATTTAGAATATCAAATGATGTTAGAGGTGTTGGAAAGCATGCTTCTATGGTTCAAACTCAGTTAGAACAAGTTGCTAAATCTCAAAGAGAGTTGCTTGATGAAATGAATAATAATATGCATCACTTTGCTGTTAGAGTTGCAACTAGAGGAGGTAAAATGACTCAGGAACCACTTTATCCTGAGGGACACCGAAAAAGAATTGAAAAAGATTCACAAAGAGCTAACACAAGTGCACCTAGTTCTTCTAGCAAGAAAAGGAAAAATGATAGGACTTTGCATGCTCATAGTGAACCTGAAATAGAAAAACCTCCTGATAATGCTAATGAAACTTCTATCTCTGATGCTGAAACTCAGCCTGGTAATGAACATTCACCTAGTGATAATGAAAAAGATAATGCTGATGTTCATGAAGACTCTTAAACAAATAATAAAGAGCCAGGCAATGATGTTGAGATAGAACCACATGTTGATCTTGATAACGCACAACCTAAGAATAAAAGGTATGATAAAAGAGACGTCATTGCTAGAAAACACAGTAAAGAAAGAGAACCGTTGGTTCAAAACCCTATGCCTTTTCCACCTAAGTCAACTAAAAAGAATGATGATGAAGAATTTTAACGCTTTGCTAAAATGTTCAGGCCAGTCTTTTTGCGTACTCGCTTGACTGATATCTTGAAAATGCCTCCTTACGCAAAGTGTATGAAAGACATCATCACGAACAAGAGAAAACTACCGGAAGCTGAAATCTCCACTATGCTTGCTAATTATACTTTGAAAGATGGAGTACCTAAAAACTTGGAGATCCGGGAATACCAACTATACCTTGCTCTATTAAAAAGAATTATGTGAAAACGGCTTTGTGTGATTTAGGAGCTAGTGTTAGTGTTATGCCTTTCTCTTCATATAAAAGACTTGATTTGAATAAACTCACACCTACTGAAATATCTTTGCAAATGGCCAATAAATCAACTACCATACCTATCGGTATTTGTGAGGATGTGCCTATTGTTGTTGCTAATGTTACTATTTTGACTGACTTTGTTATACTTGAGATGCACGAGGATAATAACATGTCATTATCCTTGGTAGACCCTTCTTGAATACTGCAGGGGATGTTATTGATTGACATAAAAGCAAGGTCACTTTTCATATCAATGGTAATGAGCATACGATGCACTTTCAGAAGAAACAATTCCAAGTGAATGGTATTAATGTTATTGAAAAATCTCCGACAATCACTATTGGAAGTTTTCAAATACCTCTACCTACTGTTAAAATAAATATGAAATGCTTATTGTTGGGGACATTCAAATCCCCATTGAGGTAACTTAGTGATTTACGAAAGTGGTTGTTAATAAGACTTAATCGACCTTATTAATGGATCATTTTTGAACGGTATGAAGTTGATGAATTTAGTAAGCACTACCTTCTGTCCCAACTTTTTATTTTCTGTTTTTATTAGTAAAATAAAATAAAATGCCATGTTTTGTCTATTTTCTGATTTTTCCCATGCAATAAAAAAATGTCCCAAAAATAAAAGTTCTCAGAATGCCCTAAAAATTTAATACAATTTTTTCTGAATATTTCTGAATTTTTGGTGCAAATAATACCAAAGGGAGGTGCACCAGGTGGGCACAACCCACCTAGGCACGCCAGGACCCCCAGGCGCGCCCTGGTGGGTTGTGGTCCCCATGTGGACCCCCTCACTTATCTCTTTACACCACATCATCACCTACCTCCAGAAAAAAATCTCCATTGCTCTCTATCCCATGTTCTTGCTCTCAAACCCGCGGATTACAATCTCTTTGCTCGAAGCCCCGTTTCTGAAACTGTTTCGGGCGATTGTTGCTTGGTATGTGACTCCACCGTTTGTCCAATTAGTTTTTGTTTTAGTGGTTCATATTTTTAATAATTAGCTACTCTTGGTGCTGCTATAGATGATCTTGCATGTTGAATTCTTAGTGTTCTAAGTAGTTTGAATGATTGCTATGGCCTCTATGTATCCCTATGAGTAGGTGCTATCAATTTAATAAAGTTTTGTTGACAAATTTTTGTCACCCAAAATTTTTCAGAAAATTGTACGTGGACATGATGAACCTATTTGGAAGGAGTTCTTCGAGGAGGCGATCCTCGGGGGCATCCTCTACTGATAGCTCCGCTCACCGGTCATATGTTGAACCAAGTGAAAGTTCCACTCGAGATGCCGCCACCAAAACATGCTTCTAGCCTTGTGATGAGTATATGATGCATGTGGGTATTAAAGAAGAATTTGAGCAATATGTTCACAATGATGGTCTCGGTCCCTACATTTGAGATAAGTGTGAACAACGCCACCTTCTCACTGAATCATTTGTCAAAGGATTTAAATTCCTTCCTCGTGAGTCTAGGGTGTCATTTATGCTTTATGATAATCCATTTACTATATCACTAGAGAATTTTCCTTACCACTGCAAACTCCCGTTCTGGGGTTCGCTTAACGAACCGCCAAGGGCTGGGTATCAAACATTCTTGTCTAATCTTTGTCACGGTGAGACGAGGGGAGTGACACAAGGTAGAATAAAGAGCATTCATTTTCCCGCAATTCAGTACTTTGCATTATTTAACGGGATATGTATAGTAGGCAAGCAAGACTGTAGCACACTTTGTGCTCCAGACTTGAGCCTCATACATACCGCTCTCGCCGGTGAAAGGAATTATAAACTTGAAGCGATAGTTGCACGCAGACTTCAACACAACGCTAATGGTGGCTATTTCTATGGTGGAATATATGCCACGCATTTAGCACGAGGGTTGGGTGTTGCATCTTTGCCCTTTGATCCTATCCTACCCGCGCAGTATTTAGATTTTGACACTTTAAAAGAACATAAGATTCTCAACGGAAAGGTTGACAACTTCATTATAATCTATTGTTTAACCAAAAATCTGTTGTGCACGCGTATTTCCCTGTGCCTGATATTTTTGATTATCATAGCAAAGGAAGATATTTTCTTCTTGAGAGCGAGGCCCGAGCCCACATCACAGCAGTGGAGGCGGCGCGGCAGGCCGAGACATCTGCACCGAGGGCCTCCATGAGCTACCACACTGATAACCCACAAGTATAGGGGATCGCAACAGTTTTCGATAAGTAAGAGTGTTGAACCCAACGAGGAGCTAAAGGTAGAACAAATATTCCCTCAAGTTCTATCGACCACCAATACAACCCTACGCACGCTTGACGTTCGCTTTACCTAGAACAAGTATGAAACTAGAAGTATTTTGTAGGTGTTGTTGGATAGGTTTGCAAGATAACAAAGAGCAAGTAAATAAAAAGTAGGGGTTGTTTAGATAAAGACACAAATAATTAGTTTCAGTAGAGAGCTTTTTGGTACGAGAAAGTTATTTGTCCCTAGGCAATCAATAACTAGACCGGTAATCATTATTTTAATTTTATTTGAGCGAGAGGCATAAGCTAACATACTTTCTCTACTTGGATCATATGCACTTATGATTGGAACTCTAGCAAGCATCCGCAAATACTAAAGATCATTAAGGTAAAACCCAACCATAGCATTAAAGTATCAAGTCCTCTTTATCCCATACGCAAACAACCTACTTACTCGGGTATGTGCTTCTGTCACTCATGCCACCCACCATAAGCAAATCATGAACATATTGCAAACCCTACAGCGGGGATCCCTCACGCTTGCGCGACACAGAGAGCACCATAGGCAGCACCAATAATAAAACACACAACTCAAACCAATCACGATCATCAAATAGCCCATAGAACAAAACGAATCTACTCAAACATCATAGGATAGCCATACATCATTGAGAAATAATATATAGCGTTGAGCACCATGTTTAAGTAGAGATTACAGCGGGTAAGAGAGGATTACACCGCTACATAGAGGGGGGAAGAGTTGGTGATGATGGCGGTGATGTTGTTGGTGAAGATTGTGGTGATGAGGATGGCCCCGGCGGTGTTCCGGCGCCACCGGAAGAGAGGGGGAGAGGGGCCCCCTCCTTCTTCTTCTTCCTTGACCTCCTCACTAGATGGGAGAAGGGTTTCCCCTCTGGTCCTTGGTCTCCATGGCGTGGGAGGGGCAAGAGCCCCTCCGAGATTGGATCTGTCTCTCTGTCTCTCTCTCTTTGTTTCTGCGTTCTCAGATTCTTCCCTTTCACCGTTTCTTATATTCCCGGAGATCCATTACTCCGATTGGGCTGAAATTTTAACACGATCTCTATCCGAATATTAGCTTTCTTGCGGCGAAAGAAGGGCATCAACCACCTTACGGGGTGGCCACGAGGGTCAGGGGCGCGCCCCCCCTGCCTCGTGACCTCCTCAGGCACCGTCTCGCGTGGATTTTTCTTCTAGAATTCTCCAAATATTCCAAAAATATTATCTGTCCGTTTCTATCCCATTTGGATTCTGTTTGATATGGGGTTTCTGTGAAACATAAAACATGCAACAAACAGGAACTGGCACTGGGCACTGGATCAATATGTTAGTCCCAAAAATATTATAAAAAGTTGCCAAAAGTATATGAAAGTTGAATAATATTGGCATGGAACAATAAAAAATTATAGATACGACGGAGACGTATCACACGCCAACTACTATCCAGACTACTAATCGACTACCAAGTTAGGCCAAAAGCCTAAGCTTGGGGGAGTACATGTTCTCACCGACATTACATTCATGTCCACTTATTCATCTTGTTAGTGTTCACACTTTTTCATTGTATCATCCATGCTTAGATTTATTTTTCTTGCTTTCTTCTTGTGTGTTTGAAAAACTTTAGAAAAAAAACCAAAAAATTAGTTGTAGCTAGTTTACTTTCTATGCATGCTTAGTTGTAATATTAATATTAAAAAGAAAACTCAAAAAGATTTCCTTGTTCTTCTTTTGCTTGTTGAGAGCTTTCCCGTGTAAATAGTTTTCCTCGTTTTTGCTTTCCCTTTTTATTTGCTTTTTCAAGAAAACCAAAAACTCCAAAAATATTTTAGTGTGTTTCTCTGAATTTCTTTTCCTTTTATTCGAGTTGTACCAATGAGAAGACCACGATGAAAATGTTGAGTGGCTCTCTTATGAATAAGAGTTGAACTAATAAAGAGTCCATTTTACCTTGTCTTCTCCTGTTGAATAAAATGTTTTGCAGATTCCAGCTTAGTCCATGGCACTCTTGCACTATTATTATTTTCACATCATTCGGTCATGCAAGTGAAAGGCAATAATGACGACATTCAATGAACTGGCCGTGGCAGAGAGAAACTGGTATGAACTCGACTTGTTCTGTTTGTGTAAATATGTTTAACCTAGTACCCATGATTCAGCCCATTATGATTAAACATGTTTGCAATGACAATTAGAGATTATAGTTTCTCATGCCATGCATAAGTAGTTGGGAGTGAATAATGATTTATCTTGGATATTAACATTGCGTTAAAATGATTGTGATGTAGTATGATGATATGGTATCCTCCTCTGAATGTTCGAGTGGTTTGACTTGGCACATGTTCATGCATGTAGTCGAATCAAAACCAACATAGCTTCTATGATATTTATGTTCATGGTGATCATATCCTACTCATGCTAGTGTCCAATGTTACTTATGCATAATGCATGATCATGATCGTTGTTGCTCTCTAGCTAGCCGCTTCTCAATCTAATTGCTAGCCTTCGCCTGTACTAAGTGGGAACTCTGCTTGTACGTCAAAAACCTTGAACCCAAAGTTATTCCAGATGAGTCCACCATACCTACCTATATGCGGTATTACCCTGCCGTCCTAAATAAATTTGCATGTGCCACCTCTAAAAACTTCTAAAAAAATATCCTTTTGTGTGTCCGGATCGTTCATGGAACGATAGGAGGTGGTCGGTATCTTCCATGCTAAGCGGGTTATTCTCAGATCGAGTGTTTATCCACTCGCCATCGTACGAGAAAAGGGCGGTAATAGGGATGCCCAATCCTAAACTGCAAACACAAAAAGAGTTAATCGCTCATATAATCAAACAAAAACTCCCAATGGAGTCAAAACCTATACTTTTTATCGCTTGGGAACCATCACTAGCTTGTTTAACATGGGAGATATTGATAACTAATTGTCGTGAAGTAAATGAGAAGGGTGCATGTCTCAAAATATCATTTATCTCTATTTTAAAATCTTGAGCCCTGGTACCTCTCCAAATCACTGCTTCCCTCTGCGAAGGGACAATATTTACTTTTATGTTGTGTCATCACCTTCTAAAACAAGCGCTAGAACCTAAGAGCACAGCTGTCATGACTTATGCATTGTGTGTAGCTAATGTTGGGTGCATCATGACTGGATTGTTTCTACCATGAATTACAATGTTTAGTCGCTGCTTGGACTTTGGAGGTGCTCTGCATTTATGTTTTGCGGTCTCATAAAGGGTTAGCGAGATACCACTATTGTCATATTATATCATGGTTGTTTTGACAATGTGTTGCCGTTTGAGATGTCTTATTATTGCTCGCTAGCTAATTATGTCATTGATATGAGTTAATATAATCTTTAAGAGTTATTGTCGGCATGTTTAGTTATAATGTTGGCTGAAAACCTGGGTGTTGTTTCAGATCATTTATGCAAACAAGAGCAAAAGAGTTCGTAAAAGTTTTTCTTTTTCACTTTCAGTTTATCAATTGAATTGCTTGAGGACAAGCAAAGGTTTAACCTTGGGGGAGTTGATACGTCTCCAACGTATCTACTTTTCCTAACACTTTTCCTCTTGTTTTGGACTCTAATTTGAATGATTTGAATGAAACTAACCCCGGACTGACGCTGTTTTCAGCAGAACTACCATGGTGTTGTTTTTGTGCAGAAATAAAAGTTCTCGGAATGGAATGAAAATTTGCGAGGAATTTTTATATAATATATAAGAATTTCTGGAGCCAAGACCTACCGAAGGGGAGCACCTGGGTGGGCACAACCCACCAAGGCACGCCCCCTTACCAGGCGCGCCCAGGTGGGTTGTCCCCACCTGGTGGCCCCGCGGACCCTAAAACCGACGCTATAAAATCCGATTTTTCCAGAAAAAACCAGGGAAAAAGAATTATTGCGATCCACGAGACAGAGCCGCCATCACCTCATGTTCTTCACCAAGAGGCCAGATCTGCAGTCCGTTGGGGCTTCGAAGAGGGGGATCTTCGTTCTTCGTCATCACCAACCCTTCTCCATCGCCAATTCCAGGATGCTCCCCACCGGGAGTGAGTAATTCCTTCGTAGGCTCGTTGGTCGATGAGGAGTTGGATGATATTCATCATGTAATCGAGTTAGTTTTGTTAGGGCTTGATCCCTAGTATCCACTATGTTCTATGATTGATGTTGATATGACTTTTCCATGCTTAATGCTTGTCACTTTGGGCCCGGGTGCCATGATTTCAGATCTGAACTGTTTATGTTATCACCATTATATCCATGTTCTATATCTGATATTCTAAGTTATAGTCACCTACTACGTGTTATGATTCGGCAACCCCGGAGTGACAATAATCGGGACCACTCCCGGTGATGACCGTAGTTTGAGGAGTTCAGGTATTCACTATGTGTTAATGTTTTGTTCTGGTTCTCTTTTAAAAGGAGGCCTTAATATCCCTTAGTTTCCAATATGGACCCTGCTGCCCCGAGGGGGGGGGGGACAAAAAATGTCATGGAAGTTCTTTGTGACGCCCCCGATTCAATCGTACACTAATCATGCACGCAAATGTGTACGATCAAGATCAGGGACTCACGGGAAGATATCACAACACAACTCTACAAATAAAATAAGTCATACAAGCATCATAATACAAGTCAGGGGCCTCGAGGGCTCGAATACAAGTGCTCGATCATAAACGAGTCAGCGGAAGCAACAATATCTGAGTACAGACATAAGTTAAACAAGTTTGCCTTAAGAAGGCTAGCACAAACTGGGATACAGATCGAAAGAGGCGCAGGCCTCCTGCCTGGGATCCTCCTAACTACTCTTGGTCGTCGTCAGCGGGCTGCACGTAGTAGTAGGCACCTCCGGTGTAGTAGGGGTCGTCGTCGACGGTGGCGTCTGGCTCCAGGGCTCCAGCATCTGGTTGCGTCAACCAGGTAGAAGGGAAAAGGGAAAAGAGGGAGAAAGCAACCGTGAGTACTCATCCAAAGTACTCGCAAGCAAGGAGCTACACTACATATGCATGGGTATATGTGTAAGGAGGCCATATCAGTGGACTGAACTGCAGAATGCCAGAATAAGAGGGGGATAGCTAATCCTGTCGAAGACTACGCTTCTCGCAGCCACCGTCTTGCATCAAGTAAAAGAGAGTAGATTGAAGTCCTCCAAGTAGCATCTCCAAATAGCATCTCATAGCATAATCCTACCCGGCGATCCCGTCCTCATAACCCTGAGGTAGAGCGACCACCGGTTGTATCTGGCACTTGGAAGGGTGTGTTTTATTAAGTATCCGGTTCTAGTTGTCATAAGGTCAAGGTACAACTCCAAGTCGTCCTGTTACCGAAGATCACGGCTATTCGAATAGATTAACTTCCCTGCAGGGGTGCACCACATAACCCAACACGCTTGATCCCATTTGGCCGGACACACTTTCCTGGGTCATGCCCGGCCTCGAAAGATCAACACGTCGCAGCCCCACCTAGGCACAACAGAGAGGCCAGCACGCCGGTCTAAACCTAAGCGCGCAGGGGTCTGGGCCCATCGCCCTGAGCACACCTGCACGTTGCGTGGGCGGCCGGAAGCAGACCTAGCCTAGCAGGCGTTCCAGTCCAATCCGGCGCGCGCCGCTCCGTCGCTGACGTCTGAAGTGCTTCGGCTGATACCACGACGTCGGGATACCCATAACTACTCCCACGTAGATGGTTAGTGCGTATAGGCTCGTAGCCGACTCAGATCAAATACCAAGATCTCGTTAAGCGTGTTAAGTATCCGCGAATGCCGAACAGGGCTAGGCCCACCTGTCTCCTAGGTGGTCTCAACCTGCCCTGTCGCTCCGCCACAAAGTAACAGTCGAGGGCCGTCGAGAACCCAGGCCCACCTCTACCGGGATGGAGCCACCTGTCCTTTCAGCCCCCTCGTCAGAATCACTTGCGGGTACTCAATGAGCTGACCCGACTTTAGTCACCATCTGTATAGTATGTATGTATAGTATATACCCGTGATCACCTCCCAAGTGATCACGGCCCGATAGTATAGCAAGGCAGACTGACAAGAATGTAGGGCCAATGATGATAAACTAGCATCCTATACTAAGCATTTAGGATTGCAGGTAAGGTATCAACAGATGTAGCGACAATGTCAGGCTATGCATCAGAATAGGATTAACGAAAGCAGTAACATGCTACACTACTCTAATGCAAGCAGTATAGAGGAGAATAGGCGATATCTGGTGATCAAGGGGGGGGGGGCTTGCCTGGTTGCTCTGGCAAGAGAGAGGGGTCGTCAACTCCGTAGTCGAACTGGGCAGCAGCAGCGTCGGTCTCGTAGTCTACCGGAGAGAAGAGTGGGAAGAAACAATGAATACCAAGTAAACAGATGCATATCGATGCATGACATGTCAAGAAGCGATGCTAGGCGTGCCCTAACGTGGTATGAGGTGGTACTGGTTAAGGGGGGAATCATCCGGGAAAGTATTCCCGGTGTTTCGTGTTTTCGGGCATAGGAGCCGGAGGGGGAAAGTTGCGGGTTCGATAGGTTAGGGGGGTGTGGCGGACGAACAGACTGCGTATCCGGAATCGTCTCGTCGTTCTGAGCAACTTTCATGTTGAAAATATTTTAATCCGAGTTACGGATTAAAAGATATGATTTTCTAAAGATTTTATTAATTTCTGGAATTTATTTAATTATTTAATTAATTCGGAAAATGGATTTATGACGTCAGCATGATGTCATGTTGACGTCAGCAGTCAGCAGGGTTGACTTGGTCAACCTGACATGTGGGTCCCATGGGACCCACCTGTCATACTCTATTTAGGTAACTAGGGTTTAGGCTAAACTAATTACTGTTTAATTAGACTAACAGGTTAATTAGATTAATTAAGTAGGATTAATTAACTTAATTAATTTAGTCAATTAATTAATTAATTATTATTATTATTTATTTTTTTAATTCTTTTTTTTAATTCTTTTTCTTTTTCTTTCTTTTTTTTAACAGGGGCATGGGGGCCACTGGGCAGTGGCCCAAAGGCCAAACCGGGTGCGGGCGTGCGGTTACCGGGCACAGGGGCTCGCGGGTGCGAGCGTTCATGCCCGAGGCCCCATCCAGGCGCGACAGGGAGAAGGCCCCTGGGGCGCGGCGAGGTCGCTGGCGACGGGGAAGCCGGCGAGCGCTTGCGGGGTGGCAGACGACGCGGGGGCGAGGTGCGAGCGGGTGCGGCCTCGCGCGAGCGTGCGGGACGCGTAGGCGCGACGAGCAGGGGCTGCCGGGGGTGAGCAACGGCACGCAGGCGCGGCCAGGGGCGCCGGGGCGCGGCGGCCGCGGCAGGGGAGCCGCACGGGGAAGCGGGGAGGGGCCGGGGACGGGACGGCCCGGCGCGGCAGGGCGCGGGCGACGGTGGTGGCCGGGGCGC
>NC_041386.1:142858567-142866056 GCF_002162155.2 Triticum dicoccoides
GGGCGACGCCGGTGACGCGGGATCTGGCTCCCCCCGTCTCGATCCAGACGAGGGAGAGAGGGGAACGTGGGAGGAGCGAGTGGGGGGGAGTGGACGAGTGGGGTGGTGGCTAGGGTTGCGGGGGGGGATAAGGAGAGGAGTGGGGTTGGCCGGTTGGGCCTTTGGCCGGTTGGGCCGGCGGAGGCCAGCTGGGCCACTTGGCCCAGCAGGGGGGGTGTCTGTTGTTTTTGTTTTATTTTCCTTTTGGTTTTCTGTTTTTCTTTCCTTTTGTATTTTCTTTTATTATTTCTTTTCTGCTTAAATCATTTAATCCATTTAGCCATCTTATAAAAATATGTCTGTTGCACTATAATTACCTTTGTAATATTTAGTACAAACCGAACGTTTTATTTTTAATGTTTGAAAACTTTTATCGTTATCATTAATCTGAATTTTGAATTTTGGACCGGTTTTGAACTAACTCAAGATTAGCAACTATAATTGAGGTGACGTGGCATCACTAGCAGAGGATCACTGTAGCTTAATTCCCCGGGCGTCACAATTCTCCTTCACTACAAGAAATCTCGTCCCGAGATTTAAGAGGGGAGTAAGGGGGAAAGGTCTGGTTACGAAATCCTAACGAATCTTCTCAGTCTTGGTTGTTCTTCTTGAAGAGGTCGATCCATTACCTTGACATCATCATTTCTCTGCTACAGGTCATCATGGTGATGCCGCCCTTTTCTCGGGAACTCCAACGTACTTACGAATAGGTAAGGGGGTATTCCGGCAGAACGAACCTATGCAAGGTTGACTATCTGGTAGCTAACATAGGGGAAGGTGGCGGAAAGTAACTCTCGAACTGGAACTCAAGAAAATATCGAGAGCAAGTAAGAAGGTACCATGAGAAGTTTCAAGCGGGTAGGCAATCATCCGATGCCTGAAACAAAGTGTAAAAGGGGTCCAGAGCAATGGTAATAAGTTTTGTGTCTGATACCAGAATAGATCAACAGGCAAGTGGCCCGTGAATTACATACAAAGCCAAGCACGAGGAATAACTTTGACAACAGTTGTACAGGAGAGTCAGGTTTCATTCCTGGGACCTGTGGGTTATGGGCCCACCATGTGGGTTAAAAGTAGAAAGGGGGCCTGACATCTTGTACGATCACGATAGCAAGGCATGTCAGAGAGTAGCATGCCAGTTATGTCGGCAACAATGTCGGTACCAAGGGCGAGGGACGAAGAGAACCATTTTCCTGCTCGTTGAACGAGGCGGACCAGTAGGCAAAGTTCTCGTCCATCGGTGGTTACCGGAATGTCATCAACAAAAGTAACAGGGTCTTACTGACAGAATTGTACAACAAGGTGTTTACATAAGCGGAAAATATTACTTCTCAGATCATATAGATCACAAGAAAGGTTAAACCAACAATGGAAGGAAAATATGATCATCAGATTAAACAGAACAATGGAAAGGAAAATGTGTTTAAACACATATTTCAGGGGTATATCCTTCCTAATAACAAGCAGAGCATGATATCCATGACAGGATATAAAGTAGAAAACCATTTAGGTAAGGGGGAAGGAATATCCTGATATTACCCATACAACGGTGTTAGGATAAGTGATAAATAAAATTTAGCATCGTGCTTCAAATGTTCCTGTTGAAAATCGGAGTACCATTGACATGCTTCGAGATAGCATTGACATGGTCTTCAGGTGAAGATCAGACTTTGGAAACACGAAGGATCCATCAGGAATAACTTGTAGAATAAGTCTTACAATTTCCTCATGGACGAATGGATAACCTTGCTGAAAAGGAATCTATAATGATAGGTCCTCCAGCCGGGGGGGTGCTAGGCATGACATCATGTTACCGGGTCATCAAAGGATCAACTTCATGACTCTTGGAAAATTGTCCCAACCATCATATCTGACCAAGATTCAGATCCGATTGGTGTCAGGATACCTCAGACTTAGGATACCTGAAAAGAGAAGGTGCAACGCAAATTGACGAGATGACATTGTAAGATTCTCGGGGAAATGAACTACGAAGTGATTTCCGTTAACAAGAGTCCATCATTAACCCAAGGAGAGGACAAGGAGGTGTCTGGTGAACTCAACGGCAATTCACCGAGATTCCCAAAATATGGATTTCCACCATTAAGTGAACAAGGAGATAACATTTGTCAGATCAAATGATATAAGGAAGTATGCTCGAGGAAAACATACACAATTAAACATTGGTTGAAAGGTGCGCCCGAAATATGGGTTGGGTTGCACGACCAATGTCAGAATGGTGATTCAATTAGCGAAGGACTTAGAATGAACTATTGCCCATTCACTTCAAAGAAATAGGGTTGTTAGAAGTTTTGAATTCACACGTCATAGCTCCATTGTCGGTATTCCGGTTGAAAACAATACGGGGACCAAGGAATGAACGAAGATGGCAAGAAGTATTATGATATCAAGAATTCTTAAGAGGTGGTGAAATTCTCACCACATTCTTGACAAAAAGAGATGGTAATACTTCCGAGGTAAGGAAGATCAACTGCTGGGTAGCAGGGATCTGGTTTACACAAAACACGAACAAGTTGTGTTGAACGGAAGGCAATAAAGTGGTCGATGAGAACAGGAATCATCGAGGGGCAAGGATGGTATTACCCATCATGAATTCAATTGAATTCCTGGAAGAGCTCATAAGGTTGATGATGATCACGACACAATTGTCAAGAGATTTCATGCAGATGTAATCAATCAGCGACGACATCAAGCCGAAGGAATGATGAAGCAAGAGGTTATTGGAACCACAGTTATGACACAAACTCGAACTCAAGCTTGTTGTTTAAGGTGAAAGGGTATGACGAGGAAAATCGACGTAAGCTTAGCTATCGTCGCAAATTGGTGCTCCGAGAATAAGGATCAGGTAGCACAGTTTGAAATCATCAAGATAATGATATAGCCAAACAGGCTAGGAATGGCGTGATCGGGTACAAACTCGTACTTATAGAAGCTTACTGGAGAGTTGTTGAACCGTAGTGCGGACTCGGTTCAGTTATCAGTGTCTTTGAGTGTCTAATAACTCAGAGCCCGTGGAAAAATTGGAATCAGTGGGAAGGTAGCACTTGATGAAGAACTCATAAGAAGTTATGCAGTTCCATGATAATCTCGAGATTCCAGGGGGGTAATACTCGACGATAGATCAAAGTAGAGGTTGGAATAGGGTATTGCTTTGTAGAAGACAAGTGCTTAAACTTGTCCGAGAAAAGGTATTTACAGGAGAACATGGTCAGAACCACGATTGCAAAAGGCCGGATCCCAGATATAAACTTATACCAAGGGAATAATTAATTTAAGAGAAGCTTTAATGATAAGATCTACATCGTGTCCATGGGCATGAACACAGAGTTCAAGGTCGACTCCCACTTCTTCAATGTATAACCTTTCATTCCTGCTCTAGATAAAATGATTCCAGTGTCAAAACCTACCTGGTGAATTACCAGAGCAGTATGACCCGTGAAAACTTTCGAGTTCACACCGATTAAGGAAGGCATCGGTTCAACCCATTGGGGCATTTAAGGAACATATGCTACAAACTTCCAAGGTAAATAACACAAGCTCGAAAGCAGAGCAAGGTTAAAAAAAAGAGAGGATACAATTTACCAAAGGCATTATGTATCAGAGAAAGAACTCACAAGGTGATTAATTATGAAGGACACTATCGGATAATAATCCAACAGTGGATATGGCGATCCACAACGGGGCTGATGTGAGTATCGGTACTCAACCAGAAGAAGAAGAATGCAAGGAGATCAGAAGATAGAAACAACTGACTAATTCAAAGCTTAATTGCAAAGGAATTATGAATTCCATGTCAAGGGATCAGAAGCAATGCTCTGATTAGGAATGGATAAGTTGAATAGCCTTAGGGTACAATCAACGACAATTGGATTGGTCGAGAACCAATTCCAGTTAAAAGAATTGCAGCTCAGCCGGAAAGGTAATTTATAAGGATCAATGATGATTGCGTGTATTCGCAATCATATTGAGTCAACAGACTGAAAATGATAATGACAAGGAATGTCAAGAAGACTACGAGACTTATGGGATTAACCATAATGCAAGCAAGCAAGAATTTCAAGAGCCAAAGGCTCCAGAGGATTTTCGGAAGATCGAATAGTATTTTGAAGACTTTTGTGAAACACATGAACAACTGGGGGTGAGCGGATACTCGACAAGTGCGAGGATTTATCTGAAGGGGTATTCGTGTGGCAAAGAACTGCTAGGCAGTAGGCACAACGTATTCTCGGAACAATAGAGAAAACTTCGGGGTATCTTGTAATAACAAGATCAATGGGGGAGGATCGTATGAATGGCAAGTGTAAGTAGTTATCCATAAGGGTTTATCGGTGGTCAAGAATTGCAAAAGCAACGGGCACAAGGTCTCGAGAGAAAATCGGAGAGTATCTTCGAAATCTTCTGGTGCAGCAGGCGGTCATCGGTAACAAATGGCTCTCCGGGAGAAAGTACTTGTGAGAACCTATAGTTAGTTTTGTTTTTAGCAAAATCATTTAACCCGAATAGAAGAGAGCTCAGAGTCCCAGAGTAAAGATCGAGGAGTAAAAGATCCTAATACCACACAATGGCGACGTGGGCCCATGGGCCACACAGCCAAGTTAGTAAAAGTTTTGTAAAGTCTAGACTCGACTTCGGCCAAGGAGTGTGGAAGGGGATTCCTACAGGCAGTCGGCTCTGATACCAACTTGTGACGCCCCCGATTCAATCGTACACTAATCATGCACGCAAATGTGTATGATCAAGATCAGGGACTCACGGGAAGATATCACAACACAACTCTACAAATAAAATAAGTCATACAAGCATCATAATACAAGCCAGGGGCCTCGAGGGCTCGAATACAAGTGCTCGATCATAAACGAGTCAGCGGAAGCAACAATATCTGAGTACAGACATAAGTTAAACAAGTTTGCCTTAAGAAGGCTAGCACAAACTGGGATACAGATCGAAAGAGGCGCAGGCCTCCTGCCTGGGATCATCCTAACTACTCTTGGTCGTCGTCAGCGGGCTGCACGTAGTAGTAGGCACCTCCGGTGTAGTAGGGGTCGTCGTCGACGGTGGCGTCTGGCTCCAGGGCTCCAGCATCTGGTTGCGTCAACCAGGTAGAAGGGAAAAGGGGAAAGAGGGAGAAAGCAACCGTGAGTACTCATCCAAAGTACTCGCAAGCAAGGAGCTACACTACATATGCATGGGTATATGTGTAAGGAGGCCATATCAGTGGACTGAACTGCAGAATGCCAGAATAAGAGGGGGATAGCTAATCCTGTCGAAGACTACGCTTCTCGCAGCCACCGTCTTGCATCAAGTAAAAGAGAGTAGATTGAAGTCCTCCAAGTAGCATCTCCAAATAGCATCTCATAGCATAATCCTACCCGGCGATCCCCTCCTCATAACCCTGAGGTAGAGCGACCACCGGTTGTATCTGGCACTTGGAAGGGTGTGTTTTATTAAGTATCCGGTTCTAGTTGTCATAAGGTCAAGGTACAACTCCAAGTCGTCCTGTTACCGAAGATCACGGCTATTCGAATAGATTAACTTCCCTGCAGGGGTGCACCACATAACCCAACACGCTTGATCCCATTTGGCCAGACACACTTTCCTGGGTCATGCCCGGCCTCGAAAGATCAACACGTCGCAGCCCCACCTAGGCACAACAGAGAGGCCAGCACGCCGGTCTAAACCTAAGCGCGCAGGGGTCTGGGCCCATCGCCCTGAGCACACCTGCATGTTGCGTGGGCGGCCGGAAGCAGACCTAGCCTAGCAGGCGTTCCAGTCCAATCCGGCGCGCGCCGCTCCATCGCTGACGTCTGAAGTGCTTCGGCTGATACCACGACGTCGGGATACCCATAACTACTCCCACGTAGATGGTTAGTGCGTATAGGCTTGTAGCCGACTCAGATCAAATACCAAGATCTCGTTAAGCGTGTTAAGTATCCGCGAACACCGAACAGGGCCAGGCCCACCTGTCTCCTAGGTGGTCTCAACCTGCCCTGTCGCTCCGCCACAAAGTAACAGTCGAGGGCCGTCGAGAACCCAGGCCCACCTCTACCGGGATGGAGCCACCTGTCCTTTCAGCCCCCTCGTCAGAATCACTTGCGGGTACTCAATGAGCTGACCCGACTTTAGTCACCATCTGTATAGTATGTATGTATAGTATATACCCGTGATCACCTCCCAAGTGATCACGGCCCGATAGTATAGCAAGGCAGACTGACAAGAATGTAGGGCCAATGATGATAAACTAGCATCCTATACTAAGCATTTAGGATTGCAGGTAAGGTATCAACAGATGTAGCGACAATGTCAGGCTATGCATCAGAATAGGATTAACGAAAGCAGTAACATGCTACACTACTCTAATGCAAGCAGTATAGAGGAGAATAGGCGATATCTGGTGATCAAGGGGGGGGGCTTGCCTGGTTGCTCTGGCAAGAGAGAGGGGTCGTCAACTCCGTAGTCGAACTGGGCAGCAGCAGCGTCGGTCTCGTAGTCTACCGGAGAGAAGAGGGGGAAGAAACAATGAATACCAAGTAAACAGATGCATATCGATGCATGACATGTCAAGAAGCGATGCTAGGCGTGCCCTAACGTGGTATGAGGTGGTACTGGTTAAGGGGGAATCATCCGGGAAAGTATTCCCGGTGTTTCGTGTTTTCGGGCATAGGAGCCGGAGGGGGAAAGTTGCGGGTTCGATAGGTTAGGGGGGTGTGGCGGATGAACGGACTGCGTATCCGGAATCGTCTCGTCGTTCTGAGCAACTTTCATGTTGAAAATATTTTAATCTGAGTTACGGATTAAAAGATATGATTTTCTAAAGATTTTATTAATTTCTGGAATTTATTTAATTATTTAATTAATTCGGAAAATGGATTTATGACGTCAGCATGATGTCATGTTGACGTCAGCAGTCAGCAGGGTTGACTTGGTCAACCTGACATGTGGGTCCCGTGGGACCCACCTGTCATACTCTATTTAGGTAACTAGGGTTTAGGCTAAACTAATTACTGTTTAATTAGACTAACAGGTTAATTAGATTAATTAAGTAGGATTAATTAACTTAATTAATTTAGTCAATTAATTAATTAATTATTATAATATTTATTTATTAAATTCTTTTTTTTTAATTCTTTTTCTTTTTCTTTCTTTTTTTTAACAGGGGCATGGGGGCCACTGGGCAGTGGCCCAAAGGCCAAACCGGGTGCGAGCGTTCATGCCCGAGGCCCCATCCAGGCGCGACAGGGAGAAGGCCCCTGGGGCGCGGCGAGGTCGCCGGCGACGGGGAAGCCGGCGAGCGCTTGCGGGGTGGCAGACGACGCGGGGGCGAGGTGCAAGCGGGTGCGGCCTCGCGCGAGCGTGCGGGACGCGTAGGCGCGACGAGCAGGGGCTGCCGGGGGTGAGCAACGGCACGCAGGCGCGGCCAGGGGCGCCGAGGCGC
>NC_041386.1:142866744-142939797 GCF_002162155.2 Triticum dicoccoides
GATAAGGAGAGGAGTGGGGTTGGCCGGTTGGGCCTTTGGCCGGTTGGGCCGGCGGAGGCCAGCTGCGCCACTTGGCCCAGCAGGGGGGGGGTGTCTGTTGTTTTTGTTTTATTTTCCTTTTGGTTTTCTGTTTTTCTTTCCTTTTGTATTTTCTTTTATTATTTCTTTTCTGCTTAAATCATTTAATCCATTTGGCCATTTTATAAAAAATATGTCTGTTGCACTATAATTACCTTTGTAATATTTAGTACAAACCGAACATTTTATTTTTAATGTTTGAAAACTTTTATCGTTATCATTAATCTGAATTTTGAATTTTGGACCGGTTTTGAACTAACTCAAGATTAGCAACTATAATTGAGGTGACATGGCATCACTAGCAGAGGATCACTGTAGCTTAATTCCCCGGGCGTCACATTCTTTCCATAAGAACGTATGACTATTTATGGAATACATGCCTACATTATATTGATGAACTGGAGCTAGTGCCGTATCACCCTAAGTTATAAGTGTCTCATGATGAATATCATCTAACAATTCATCGATCCAATGCCTATGAAATTATCCTATATTGTTAACCTAATCACAGCAGCCGCTAGCATTTCATTGACTAACTTTTCAATTGCTGCCTTTTGATCATGCGAGTATCTATACGGCCTGAGATTAATCGGCTCAGCTCCCTCAAGTTTCTACTGGAGTTACCAAAGGTCTTGATCACAAAGTTCTAAGGCCAATTCTCTAATGAGAACAGACTCTGTCCACAAGGGCCATCAAGCCAACTATATGGAAGGACCCAGTCCAACATTCCTGCTCGTGTTCCATTTTCCTTGTGGTTCCCGGTAACCTCTAGTTTGACCAGGGAAACTACTGAAAATGAATCTGCTAATGAGGGTTACAAATTTTAAGTAATCCCTATTATTAAGTAAGTCATTCACAATCCATATCATTATCCTGATATTTACCAAGTCCAATTTGAGAATACTCCTTTTCTTTTTTAGTCCCTTTAATTGAAATAGCAAAAAAACAGACTAATTTGATTCTAAAAAATTGATAATACATATTTTATTCTGCTTAAATTGTGCCGACAAGGAGAGATATTCAATATTTGAAAAGAGCTAAGCCTCCGCCGATTTAACCAAAGCAGGCCTCGAGAAAATAATGGGAGTCGGTGTCCCCACGACCACCATTTCATTTACCTTCACCCTGGGACTCAGGAACAACATCTTAGAAACTGTTTTATCCTCTGAACAACCAACAACAAACACTAGAACTAGAGTTATAACCAAGTCAACCCAAAGATTAGCTATCCATATAACTAAATTTACCAAACCAATAATTTTGTATTTGTAAATGAAGTGAGTCAAAGTTAACCGAAATCAATACTTACTTTCAATTGGTAGAGAGGAAGAAGAGAACTGGCACTAGTAATAGGTTGATGACTTCTCTTAATAGAACTGACACTAGTAATAGGTTGATGACTTCTCTGACTTAATAGCTGGTCGACAAGAAAATTTCAGGGTAGGAAACATTATCTAGAATTTCTCTTTTTGAGGCTCAGTCGTCCGGCTCCTCCAAAATTATGTTAGGATCGGCTGGCTCATCCGAAAAGAAAATAGAGACAAAACATATTTGTTTCAATGACATATCTACTGGTTAGTAATAATAGGAGCGATCCAAATAGTCTATGCAGCTTCAACTTCTCTTGGTCAATGAAATTTCAAAAAAAAAAGCTAGAATGGTTGGTACAAAGCCCTCCGGCCTTTCATACTTCCTTTTTTGATCCTGCAGGAGGGGGAGACCCAATATTATACCAGCATCTCTTTTGGTATGAACCACTTCCAATTGAAAAAAAATTGTTGTGATTTATGCTGCTGTCAACGGCTTCTGTGATCGAATGCAACTAGACAGAATTTCTCAATATGAAAAAGCCATTCTAAGTACTATTAATCTAGAATTACAAAATAGCTCAGTTGGTTAGAGTGCTGGTCTATCACGCCAGAAGTTGCGGGTTTGAACCCCGTTTTCCCCGCCCGATCTTCCTCTTCCTACCCGACTCATATTGAAAAGCACACTTGCTACGAAACTACTGCTATCACTGTTACTGTTACCATAGCTACTTCTACTATTATCAAAACTATCATATTACTATGCTACTGATCACTTTGCTGCAGATAATTAATCTCCAAGTGTGGTTGAATTGACAACTCAGCTGCTAATACCTTCAAATATTCTTTGGCTCCCCTTGTGTCGAATCTATAAATTTGGCTTGAATACTCTACCCACGAAAACTGTTGCGATCCCCTATACTTGTGGATTATCAATGCATAGCAACGATGGTTAGAGTATGTCTACGTACCCTCCTAGATCGTAAATGGAAGCATTTAACAACGCGGTTGATGTAGTCGAACTTCTTCGTGCTCCAACCGATCAAGTACTGAACGTATGACACCTCCACGTTCTGCACACGTTCAACATGGTGACGTCCTCCGCCTTCTTGATCCAGCAAGATGGCGAGATAGTAGATGAGTTACGTCAGCACGACGGCGTGGTGACGGTGATGTGGAGTGATCTCCGTAGGGCTTCGCCTAAGCACTACAAAAATATGATCGGGGGTGTAAACGATGGAGGGGGGCGCCGCACACGGCTAAGCAATTGCCCGTTGTGTGTGAGGCACCCCCCTCCAACATAAATATAGGTGGGACGGAGGGAGCAGCCAAAGGAGGCTCCCAAGTAGAAGGAATCCTACTTGGGGTCCCTCCCAAGCCGCGCCCCCCATTTCCTTATTTGGAGTGCGGGGAAAGGCAGGGGAGGGTGCCCCCATTCCTTTCTCCCATGAGAGGAAAAGGCGGGAGGGGCTGGCCCTCCCCCTTTTCCTTCCCTAGGGCTGGACAAACAATAGATGGGGCGCACGTGCCCCCTTGTGGGCTGGTTTGTCCCCTCCTTTGGCCCATAAGGCCCATAACTTGCCGGGCGGTGCCCAGAACCCCTTCGGATGACCCGATTCCTTCGCGGTACGTCCCGAAACACTTCCGGTGTCAAATACCATTGTCGGTGTCAAAACCAGCGGATCTCGGGTAGGGGATCCCGAACTGTGCGTCTAAGGCAGATGGTAACAGGAGGCAGGGGACACGATGTTTACCCAGGTTCGGGCCTTCTTGATGGAGGTAATACCCTACGTCCTTCTTGATTGTTCTTGATGATATGAGTATTAGAAGAGTTGATCAATGATACGTCTCCAACATATCTATAATTTTTGATTGCTCCATGCTATATTATCTACTGTTTTGGACTATATTGGGCTTTATTTTCCACTTTTATATTATTTTTGGGACCAACCTATTAAACGGAGGCCCAGCCCAGAATTGATGTTTTTTTTGCCTATTTCAGTATTTCGGAGAAACAGAATATCAAACGGAGTCCAAACGGAATAAAACCTTCGGGAACGTGATTTCCTCACCGAACGTGATCCAGGAGACTTGGACCCTAC
Source organism: Triticum dicoccoides (assembly GCF_002162155.2). Taxonomy (NCBI): domain Eukaryota; kingdom Viridiplantae; phylum Streptophyta; class Magnoliopsida; order Poales; family Poaceae; genus Triticum; species Triticum dicoccoides. The sequence continues at coordinate 142,870,232 of NC_041386.1, forward strand.
TCCAAGGAGTCAAAGAGGCGGTCACGAGGGTGGGGGGCGTGCCCACCCCCCTAGGGCGCGCCCCCCTGCCTTGTGGGCCCCTCGGTGCTCCACCGACATACTCCTTCCTCCTATATATACCTACGTACCCCCAAACGATCAGAACAGGAGCCAAAAACCTAATTCCACCGCCGCAACTTTCTGTATCCACGAGATCCCATCTTGGGGCCTGTTCCGGAGCTCCGCCGGAGAGGGCCGTCATCAAGGAGGGCTTCTACATCATCATAACCTCTCCGATGAAGTGTGAGTAGTTTACCTCAGACCTTGAGGTCCATAGTTAGTAGCTAGATGGCTTCTTCTCTCTTTTTGGATCTCAATACAAAGTTCTCCCCCTCTCTTGTGGAGATTTATTCGATGTAATCTTCTTCTTTTTGCGGTGTGTTTGTTGAGACCGATGAATTGTGGGTTTATGATCAAGTCTATCTATGAATAATATTTGAATCTTCTCTGAATTCTTTTATGTATGATTGGTTATCTTTGCAAATCTCTTCGAATTATCCGTTTGGTTTGGCCAACTAGATTGGTAGTTCTTTCCATGGGAGAAGTGCTTAGCTTTGGGTTCGATCTTGCGGTATCCTTTCCCAGTGACAGAAGGGGCAGCAATGCACGTATTGCATCATTGCCATCGAGGATAACAAGATGGGGTTTATTTCATATTGCATGAATTTATCTCTCTACATCATGTCATCTTGCTTAAAGCGTTACTATATTTTTAACTTAATACTCTAGATGCATGCTGGATAGCGGTCGATGAGTGGAGTAATAGTAGTAGATGCAAAATCGTTTCGGTCTACTTGTCACGGACGTGATGCCTATATACATGATCATGCCTAGATATTCTCATAACTATGCTCAATTCTGTCAATTTCTCAACAGTAATTTGTTCACCCACCATAGAATACTTATGCTCTTGAGAGAAGCCACTAGTGAAACCTATGGCCCCCGGGTCTATTCTCATCATATCAATCTCCGTCACTTTAATCTTGCTTTGCTTTTTTACTTTGCCTTTTACTTTTAACTTTGCATCTCTATACCAAAAATACCAAAAATATTATATCTATCAGATCTCACTCTCGTAAGTGACCGTGAAGGGATTGACAACCCCTAATCGCGTTGGTTGCGAGTAGCTATCGTTTTATGCAGGTACGAGGGACTTGAGCGTGGCCTCCTACTGGATTGATACCTTGGTTCTCAAAAATTGAGGGAAATACTTACACTACTCTGCTGCATCATCCTTTCCTCTTCGGGGAAATCCAACGCAAGCTCAAGAGGTAGCAAGAACAATTTTTGGCGCTGTTGCCGGGGAGTCTACGCAAAAAGTCAACATACCAAGTACCCATCACAATCCCTATCTCTCGCATTACATTATTTGCCATTTGCCTCTCGTTTTCCCCTCCCCCACTTCACCCTTGCAGTTTTATTCGCCCTCTCTCTCTCTATCCTCCCTCTCTATTTGCCTCTTTTTGCCCGCTTGCCTTTTTGTTTGCTCGTGTGTTGGATTGCTTGTTTGTCTCAATGGCCCAACCGAGATTTGGTGATCTTCACCTTAAAATGTTAGAGGAGATCGAAAACAACGTTAGGAAGTTTATAGTTTTGCAATTTGAGCATAATAATTTCTTTAGAAACGAGCTTAAGGAACAAAAAAGTTTTATGAGTTATATGAATAAGGAGCTTGATGATATGTCTAAAGAATTTGATGGTATAAGATCCCAAATTGCTCATCTAGAAAAGATGACTTCTGAAATTTCAGATATGCAAGCCACCTTAGTCAATAAGATGGCCGCTAAACCCAATTCCTATGAAAATCAAGATGAAGATCTAAAAGTTATTAATGTGTCTCCTATTAAATCTTTGTTTTGTAATATGAATCTTGATGAAACTGAATATGATCTTCCTTTACCTAGAAGACGTTCTAAAAATTCGGAGTATTTAGATCTTTATGATGAAATTGATGAAAGTGGGATTGAAAGAAATAAAAATCTAGATGTTGCTAAACCAACTATATTGGATTTCAAGGAATTTAATTATGAAAGTTTCTCTTTAATTGATTGTATTTCCTTGTTGCAATCCGTGCTAAATTCTCCACATGCTTATAGTCAAAAGAAAGCCTTCGCCGAACATATTGTTGATGCCCTGATGCAATCGTATGAAGAAAAACTTGAGTTGAAAGTTTCTATTCCTAGAAAACTCTATGATGAGTGGGAACCAACTATTAAAATTAAAATTAAAGATCATGAGTTTTATGCTTTGTGTGATTTGGGTGCTAGTGTCTCCACTATTCCCAAGACTTTGTGTGATTTGCTAGATTTCTGTAATTTTGATGATTGCTCTCTAAACTTGCATCTTGCGGATTCTACTATTAAGAAACCTATGGGAAGGATTAATGATGTTCCTATTGTTGCAAATAGGAATTATGTGCCCGTAGATTTCATTGTTCTTGATATAGATTGCAATCCTTCTTGCCCTATTATTCTTGGTAGACCTTTCCTTAGAACGGTTGGTGCGATTATTGATATGAAGGAAGGGAATATTAGATTTCAATTTCCATTAAAAAAAGGGCCTGGAACACTTTCCAAGAAAGAAAATAAAATCACCATATGAAACTATCATGAGAGCCACTTATGGATTGCCTACCAAAGATGGCAAAACCTAGATCTATCCTCGCTTTTATGCCTAGCTAGGGGCGTTAAACCATAGCGCTTGTTGGGAGGCAACCCAATTTTATTTTTATTCCTTGCTTTTTTCTCCTGTTTAGTAATAAATAATTTATTTAGCCTCTGTTTTGGTTGTGTTTTTGTGTTTAATTAGTGTTTGTGCCAATTAGAACCGTTGGGAAGACTTAGGGAAGGTCTTGTTGAACTTGCTGTAAAAAACAGAAACTTTAGCACTCATGAGAACTGCTGTCATTTTTATTTGAAGACTGATATTTGGTTAATTATTTTTCAAGATGATTAATAGATAAATTCCTCACTTCCAGCAATTTATTTTAGAATTTTTGGGGTTCCAGAAGTTTACGTTAGTTACAGATTACTACAGACTGTTCTGTTTTTGACAGATTCTGTTTTTCGTGTGTTGTTTGCTTATTTTGATGAATCTATGGCTAGTAAAATAGTTTATAATCCATAGAGAAGTTGGAATACAGTAGGTTTCACACCAATATAAATAAAGAATGAGTTCATTACAGTACCTTGAAGTGGTCTTTTGTTTTCTTTCTCTAACGGAGCTCACGAGATTTCTATTGAGTTTTGTGTTGTGAAGTTTTCAAGTTTTGGGTGAATTCTTTTGATGGATTATGGAACAAGGAGTGGCAAGAGCCTAAGCTTGGGGATGCCCATGGCACCCCCAAGATAATCCAAGGACACCAAAAAGTCAAAGATTGGGGATGCCCCGGAAGGCATCCCCTCTTTCGTCCACTTCCATCGGTAATTTACTTGGATCTATATTTTTATTCACCAACATGATATGTGTTTTGCTTGGAGCGTCTTGTTTTATTTGTGTCTTTTGTTTTAGTATGCCACAATCATCCTTGTTGTACACACCTTTTGAGAGAGCCATACATGAATTAAAATTTGATAGAATACTCTGTGTGCTTCACTTATATCTTTTGAGCTACGTAGTTTTGCTCTATGTGCTTCACTTATATCTTTTGAGCTAAGTAGTTTTGCTCTATGTGCTTCACTTATATCTTTTGAGTGTTATAATTTTGCTCTATGTGCTTCACTTAGATCTTTTAGAGCACGGTGGTGGATTTGTTTTAAAGAAACTATTGATCTCTCATGCTTCACTTAAATTATTTTGAGAGTCTCTTAATAGCATGGTAATTTGCTTAATAATAATATGTTTGGTATTCAAGATTTGTGAAACTTTCTTTTGAGTGTGTTGAATACTAAGAAAAGACTGGAGCATGATAATTGTTTTGAGATATGGAGGTGATAATATTAGAGTCATGCTAGTTGAGTAGTTGTGAATTTAGAGAATACTTGTGTTAAAGTTTGTGATTCCCATAGCATGCACGTATGTTGAACCGTTATGTGATGAAGTCGGAGCATGCTTTATTTATTGATTATCTTCCTTATGAGTGGCGGTCGGGGACGAGCGATGGTCTTTTCCTAGCAATCTATCCCCCTAGGAGCATGCGCGTAATAATTTGCTTTGATAACTTCTAGATTTTTGCAATAAGTATATGAGTTCTTTATGACTAGTGTTGAGTCCATGGATTATATGCACTTTTTCTCACCCTTCCACCTTTGCTAGCCTCTCTAATTCTGCGCACCTTTCGCCAGTATCATACACCCACCATATACCTTCCTCAAAACAGCCACCATACCTACCTATCATGGCATTTCCATAGCCATTCCGAGATATATTGCCATGCAAATTTCCACCGTTCCGTTTATCATGACACATTCATCATTGTCATATTGCATATCCAGGTACACCGCCAGAGGCATTCATATAGAGTCACATTTTGTTCTAAGTATCGAGTTGTAATTGTTGAGTTGAAAGAAAAATAAAAGTGTGATGATCATCATTTTTAGAGCATTGTCCCAAGTGAGGAAAGAATGATGGAGACTATGATTCCCCCATAAGTCGGGATGAGACTCCGGACGAAAAATAAATAAAAGAGGCCAAAGAAGCCCAAATAAAAAGAGGCCATAAAAAAGAGGAAAGGCCCAAAAAAATGAGAGAAAAAGAGAGAAGGGACAATGTTACTATCCTTTTACCACACTTGTGCTTCAAAGTAGCACCATGATATTCATAATAGAGAGTCTCTCGTTATGTCACTTTCATATACTAGTGGGAATCTTTCATTATAGAACTTGGCTTGTATATTCCAATGATGGGCTTCCTCAAATTGCCCTAGGTCTTCATGACCAAGCAAGTTGGATGCACACCCACTTAGTTTCTTTTTGAGCTTTCATATACTTATAGCTCTAGTGCATCCGTTGCATGGCAATCCCTACTCGCTCACATTGATATCTATTAGTGGGCATCTCCATAGCCCATTGATACGCCTAGTTGATGTGAGACTATCTTCTCCTTTTTGTCTTCTCCACAACCACCATTCTATTCCACATATAGTGCTATATCCATGTCTCACGCTCATGTATTGCGTGAAGATTGAAAAAGTTTTGAAAAAGTTAGAGTATGAAACAATTGCTTGGCTTGTCATCGCGGTTGTGCATGATTTAAATACTTTGTGTGGTGAAGATAGAGCATAGCCAGACTATATGATTTTGTAGGGATAACTTTCTTTGGCCATGATATTTTGAGAAGACATAATTGCTTTGTTAGTATGCTTGAAGTATTATTATTTTTATGTCAATATAAACTTTTGTCTTGAATCTTTCGAATCTAAATATTCATATCACAATTAAGAAGATTTGCATTGAAATTATGCCAAGTAGCACTCCGCATCAAAAATTCTCTTTTTATCATTTACCTACTCGAGGACGAGCAGGAACTAAGCTTGGGGATGCCTGATACGTCTCCAACGTATCTATAATTTTTGATTGCTCCATGCTATATTATCTACTGTTTTGGACTATATTGGGATTTATTTTCCACTTCTATATTATTTTTGGGACTAACCTATTAACCGGAGGCCCAGCCCAGAATTGCTGTTTTTTGCCTATTTCAGTATTTCGGAGAAACAGAATATCAAACGGAGTCCAAACGGAATAAAACCTTCGGGAACGTGATTTTCTCACCGAACGTGATCCAGGAGACTTGGACCCTACTCCAAGGAGTCAAAGAGGTGGTCACGAGGGTGGGGGACACGCCCACCCCCCTCGGTCGCGCCCCCCTACCTCATGGGCCCCTCGGTGCTCCACCGACGTACTCCTTCGTCCTATATATACCTACGTACCCTCAAACGATCAGAACAGGAGCCAAAAACCTAATTCCACCACCGCAACTTTCTGTATCCACGAGATCCCATCTTGGGGCCTGTTCCGGAGCTCCGTCGGAGAGGGCCATCATCACGGAGGGCTTCTACATCATCATAACCTCTCTGATGAAGTGTGAGTAGTTTACCTCAGACCTTCGGGTCCATGGTTAGTAGCTAGATGGCTTCTTCTCTCTTTTTGGATCTCAATACAAAGTTCTCCCCCTCTCTTGTGGAGATCTATTTGATGTAATCTTCTTATTTTTGCGGTGTGTTTGTTGAGACCGATGAATTGTGGGTTTATGATCAAGTCTATCTATGAATAATATTTGAATCTTCTCTGAATTCTTTTATGTATGATTGGTTATCTTTGCAAGTCTCTTTGAATTATCCGTTTGGTTTGGCCAACTAGATTGGTAGTTCTTGCCATGGGAGAAGTGCTTAGCTTTGGGTTCGATCTTGCGGTGTCCTTTCCCAATGACAGAAGGGGCAGCAAGGAACGTATTGCATCATTGCCATCAAGGATAACAAGATGGGGTTTATTTCATATTGCATGAATTTATCTCTCTACATCATGTCATCTTGCTTAAAGCGTTACTCTGTTTTTACCTTAATACTCTAGATGCATGTTGGATAGCGGTCTATGAGTAGAGTAATAGTAGTAGATGCAGAATCGTTTCGGTCTACTTGTCACGGATGTGATGCCTATATACATGATCATGTCTAGATATTCTCATAACTATGCTCAATTCTGTCAATTGCTCAACAGTAATTTGTTCACACACCGTAGAATACTTATGCTCTTGAGAGAAGCCACTAGTGAAACCTATGGCCCCCGGGTCTATTCTCATCATATCAATCTCCGTCACTTTAATCTTGCTTTGCTTTTTACTTTGCCTTTTACTTTTCACTTTGCATCTCTATACCAAAAATACCAAAAATATTATATCTATCAGATCTCACTCTCGTAAGTGACCGTGAAGGGATTGACAACCCCTAATCGCGTTGGTTGCGAGTAGCTATCGTTTTGTGCAGGTACGAGGGACTTGAGTGTGGCCTCCTATTGGATTGATACCTTGGTTCTCAAAAACTGAGGGAAATACTTACGCTACTCTGCTGCATCATCCTTTCCTCTTCGGGAAAATCCAACGCAAGCTCAAGAGGTAGCAATCTACCACGAGATTGTAGAGGCTAAACCCTAGAAGCTAGCCTATGGTATGATTGTATGTTGTCCTACGAACTAAACCTTCCGGTTTATATAGACACGGAGGGGGCTAGGGTTATACAGAGTCGGTTACAAGGGAGGAGATCTACATATCCGTATTGCCTAGCTTGCCTTCCACGCCAAGGAGAGTCCCATCGGACACGGGACGAAGTCTTCAATCTTGTATCTTCATAGTCCAATAGTCCAGGCAAAGGATATAGTCCGGCTTCCTGGAGACCCCCTAATCCAGGACTCCCTCAGTATCCACTGAACCAGGCTTCAATGACGATGAGTCGGGCGCGCAGTATTGTCTTCGGCATTGCAAGGCGGGTTCCTCCTCCGAATACTCCATAGAAGATTTTGAACACAATGATAGTGTCCGGCTCTGCAAAACAAGTTCCACATACCACCGTAGAGAGAATAACATTTCCACAAATCCAATCTGCTGACACGTTTTGACAGCATGACATCATGTCACGGCCCGGTCTTTATTCGAACCGTTTTTCTCAACCAGCACCAAACATATTGCGGGGCGGTTTTCTCGACACGTCTTGTCAAAGCAGAGATTGTGTCCCCCTTATTACGAGATTCTCATCAATACGGACGTGGGTAACCCAACCGCGCCATTACTTATGGCGCTTGGGGAATAAGAGGTTTTACCAAGCGAGCGGGAGGCGCATCGCCTCTTCCGCCCTTATAAAGGAACAAGAATTCACCCTCTTCACCCATACCTTCTTCCCAACTCATACCATTCTGCTCAGGCTCCAACGCGAGTGCTCACCTCCTCTACCCACAAGAGGTCTTCCAAAGATGTCTGGATCCAGAGCAGGAGGCAAATGGATGGCCTCTACCATCCGAGAGAAGGATATCAAAAAGCTTCGGGAGGCCGGGTATCTGGCCAAGAAAATCGGCCACCGTCTCCGACGGTGGGACAGATCGTCCCCACTCCAGAACCCCACGAGAGGGTTGTATTCCTCCCTCACTTTGTCCGTGGGCTGGATTTCCCCTCCACCCAATCGTTCGCGGTATCATGTACTATTATGGGATCGATCTTCACGATCTGTCCCCTAATTCCTTCCTCAACATCTCGACATTCATTGTCGTGTGCGAGGCTTTTCTCCGTGTTTCGCCACACTTTGGTTTATGGCTGAAGGTCTTTAACGTGAAGCCCAAGATGGTGGGCGGTGAGCACGCCGAGTGTGGGGGCCCTATGGTGAGCAAGACGTCCAACGTCATATGGCCAACATGAACCTTTAATGATTCTGTCGAGGAGTGGCAACAACAATGGTTTTACATCACTGAGCCGAGCGGTAAGGAGCGGCCCGCTTCTCCCGAGTTTCGATCCGGCGCCCCTCAGCGGCTTACGTCTTGGGTCCTCGTCCGATGAACTGTCGGTGCTCCAGACACACGTTAAAGATATGGGAGATAAGAACATTGAACTAGTCGACGCAGTCCAGGTGATGTTAGTCCATCGGATACTGCCTTGTCAACACCGGACTTGCAATCTATGGGAATTTGGTTCCGCCGGGCACCAAACCTTGCGAAGGCTCTTTGGCTCGTCGCACAAGGACATTTGGAAGGTGCTTTTTAAGTCCAGCAAATCATGGCCGGACTACGCCAAAGACCGCGGGTACCAACTGTCCCGCCCTGCAAGTTCGGTGATTTTATCAAACTTTTCCATCTGCATGACCCAAAGGAAGCGCTTGACGCGTGTTTATTCAACTTTTCCCGGAGCTAGAGGAAGAAGGCGGAGCGAATCCATTGTTCGGCCCCGCTACCCGAAGACCCGGCCATCCCACTTCTGACGAAGATGCTGGTCCCGGCGCCTTACAAGGTGCCGAAGAAGACGGCCAAGAAGGAGGCTAAAAAGACCCGGGGCGGCCTTCGTCGTCGCGGCACTTCGGGCACAATACCCGAAGGCTCTGATGCCCATTCCGCCTTCAAAGAGGACGAAAAGGAGGAGGTAGATGAACCCCCTACGGAGGGAAGAAGGAAGAGGACGGCCTCCGCATCCTTGGAGGCCGAACTACCCGAAAGAGGAAAGATTCCTCGTCAAGGGGAGTCTCCTTCCGCCGCCGACAGCGGCCTGGCATGGGATCCCAGGGCCCAGCTCCTGGTGAACTCGTAAGTATCCAAATACGTTTAAGTGTCCGGACTCATCGTGGCTTAGTATTTTAACCTAAGCCATATATTTCTTGTAGTCCGGCATGGTCCCGTACCGAACAATCCTCATCGGAGGACCTGCTGAGCTCAAACGCCGTGGAGAGCAGGACGCCCCCGAAGGACCCTTCCTCCAAACAGGTGCCAAACACCGAGACCTCATCCCAAAAGGACCCCGGCCAAGGAGAAAAGGAAAAAACCGTGAAGGTGGCGCCCGGAGGTCGAACCGCAGGGGCCGGAGACGTGGGGAAAAAGATTCCGTCGGCAACCTCTGTCCATGCAGAAGTGTCGGATGCTTTGTTGGTGGCGCTACGAGATGCCTCCATCATTGATGAACACCGTGCCCTGATGGGCGCGGTGATTGAGAAAATTCAGTCGACCGAGAGTGGACTGAACGAAGCCTGTATCAGTCTTATAAAAGGCTTTGAGGTATGTTTTATGAGTTATCGAAGAGTGTCATAGTATAGATAGTAGCCCCTGATACACTGTTCGGTGAAAGAAAGAACCGGATAGGGGATCGAATTCATAATCTCAGGAAGACTCACTAAAAGACATTGATTTCTCTCCTGTTTCAAGCAGATACCTGTAGTGGCTGCTGCCTCTCACACTGCGGAGATCGCCGGACTGAATCAGAGTGCGACACCCAGATAATTAAGCTACAGTAACCCTCTGCTAATGATGCCATGTCACCACGATTACTGTTGTTAAACTCGCGTCGATTCAAACTCCGTTCAAATTCAAAATTTAAAATCAAGTCCAACTTTAAAAGTTTTCAAATGTCAAAAATAAAATGTGCAAACTATTCTATAATTCCCCCTGATCATTGTCATGTTGTGGCTAACATCATTTGACTCACCAAACAATCTTAGGAAATTAATAAATGCTCCAACAATAAATAAAATGGTCTTTTCAAAATAAACTAAAATGTATACTTTCCAAATTTATCTCAAACTTTGTAGCCTCTCCATTATTTTGCCTATTATTTATGTGCCAATTTACACATTTAACCAAAAGTCATTTAGTTGCTAAGTTTGGTAAAAGACCGAGTGTGTTAAATAAATAAAAAGGGTAAAAGAAAAGAGATAGAACATGCACTGTACGCTTGGGCCCAAATGCAAAGTACAGGGAGGCCCAGCCCACTCCCCCTCCCACTTGTCTCCCTCTTTGCTACAGAAGCAGAGGGGCGGTCGTGGCAGTCATCCGCATGCCATGGTCGCGCCCTCGGCTGCGTGGCGGCCATCCCGCCCTCCTCGACGCCCTATAAGATGCCAGGATTCCTCCCCCCGAAACCCTAGCTTGAACCACCTTCACTCCCTCACCCTCTCCCTTCTTTGATTAGAGATAGCCATGGCGCATCGAAGCACGTCGTCGTGAAGCGTCGCAACCGCCGTTGTCTTCGGCGTGCGGGAGCACGTCCAGGAGGTCCGCGGCGGGCGGCTACGTCCGTCCCGGGGACCACCCCAAGCCTAGACGCCTTCGAACCGTCGCCATCGGCGACCTTCTCCGCCGCGGATGTCGTCGCCTCTCCACTCGACCCACTGGCTACAACCCTTCCCCGAGCCTGCTGCCCTCCTCTACAGATTCGCCGTGAGCTCCTCCCTTGATTCCCCCTCGCCCCGGTCTCGATCCATCGCCGGAGTGCGTCTCCCGCTCGTAACCATAGCCGTCGTCCGTCACGGCCAGTGTCCGCGCAACTCGCGTCTGCCCGAACCACCGTGTCGTGGCCACCCCGTGTCTGCGCCTTGCCTCGCCTCCGTGCCGCGCTAGGCCACGCCCGGGCCTTGTCCGTCCCCGCACCCGGCCGCACCCACAGCCGTCCCGCGCTGGCCGCGCCTCTGCTTCTCCCTGTGAGGCGATGCTGCTTCTGCCTTGCTCTACTTCTTATTGCTGCTACTCCCGCCTGCTACGCCACTGTGCTTGACCGCCGTGGCCTCCCTTGTCCGTCCGCGCGCGTGCCCGCGCTCGCAGATGCCCGCCCGCGCTTGCCGCTCTTGCCGCTGCGTTTCGCTGCTACAGTAACAGAATGTTACTGTAGCGCTGGCTAGCTTTTGCTATTTCTACCTTCTTAGCTCTCTGGATGGCAACAAAACTATGGTTAAACAAAGTCTAACTTCACTGAAATTAATTTGTGTTGGGAGTACACATGACAACCTCCAAATTATTCCATTGGACCAAATTTAAATACGGCATGGATTAATTCCTATAAAAATGACAAAAGTCTATGTTATCTTAAGAGAGAAAACTGAAAAACAGATTTACCGTCTTAGCTACTTCAGAGCTGTAAGTTCACCTGTTACAGGAGCTGTTCCGACTATCTAATGGCATGGCCTTGTAGTGTTGTTGATGCAGAGTAAAACACTTATATGTAGTGTCTTTATTAGAACTACATAACATTAGTTATAGCTTTTGGAAAACAGCCAAGTGATGTTTAAAAAACTGTCGAATTCTCAGACTTGACAAAATTTCAGGGATTTCTAGGATATTGGTTAAAACTTTAGAAATTCATATAAAATAGACCGTAGCTCGGATGAAAATGTTTTATACATGAAAGTTTCTCAGAACGACGAGACAAATCGGAATATGCTCTCCGTTCATCTGTCACCTGTCCCTAGCATAGCAAACATCGAACTTTTGCCCTCCAGTTCGCCTGTCCGAAAATGCCTAACTCCGGGAGAACTTTTTGGATGTTATCCCCCTTCGCCGGTGTCGCGTAGTACTGTGTTAGAACAACCCTAGCACCGCTTTTTGTCTTGCCATGCATGTGTTTGCTCTGTATTTACTGTTTCTTCCCCCTCTTCTCTCCGGTAGACCCCGAGACCCCTGATGATGCCCATGTGATCGGCTACGTCGACGACGACACTTCTTCCTTTTCAACAGAGCTTCCAGGCAAGCAAACCCCCTTGAGCATTCCGATATGGCCTATTTCTTTCCCTCTCATGCTTGCATTAGAAGTGCTACTGCTTTATGTATGATCCTACTCTGATGCATAGTCTGTTTTTGTTACCTGCTTATCCTAAAATGCTTAGTATAGGTTGGTTAGAGATCTATTAGTGACCCCCACCTTGTCCTAGTTGCCCCGCTTTATGTTCGATGACTCAATCAACGTGATCGACGTCCAGGCCCCGACACCGCACATCACTTTTCCCTTTTGTTGCTCGACTCTGCAGAGTTACCATCGAGTGCCGAGGGTGGAACCTCATACATCACTCCTGATGAGATCTCTGTAATGTAGCTATCCGGTCGTGGTCATCGGGGGTGATTTCCTCCTTAACCACTTCCGTTACGGCTCTGTCGTGCAACCCCTCAAGTGTGAACCTCGTGGGTGGATCCTCTTATGTTCACCTTGATGATAACATCGAGTGGAATTCAACGGGGGTGATTCCTCGGGTTTTCCCATTGGTGTTAGACACACAGTTACTACGGTTACTATGGCTTTACACTGAATCATGTTACTAAAGACGGCCCGGCCCCGAGGGGTACCCGCGCGAGCTTAATAGCGAGTGATGTGGAGTCGGGTTAACCTGGAAGGTGCCCGCAAGATACTTATGAGGCGTGGCCGGGCATTCTTAGCCCTTGCCGCAAGTACTCGAGACAGGGCGACGGGGTCACATCGTTCATGAGTCTCTGCTCATTACCGCGTGCTCCTAATCCACTACGGTTTGGATATTTGATCCGAGGGGCCTCTGGCCTAATAGCACTAACCATCACGTGGGCATAGTATGGTTGTTCTGCGTCGTATACATCAGCCGAAGCTTAATAGACATCAGCAACTGAGCAGCGCACGGTGGGTTGGACTGCGTAAGCTCCTGCCTTGTTGAAGGAGGTAGCTAGGTCTGCTCACCGGCCGCATACGCAACGTGCAGGAGTTCCCGGGGAGATGGCCCATGACCCCTGGGGGCATAGGTTTAGTTCGGCGTGCTGGCCTCTCTATTAAGCCTAGGTCGGGTTGCGGCGTATTGTTTGGCCGAGGCCAGGAATGACCCAGGAAAGTGTGTCCGGCCGAAGTTAATCGAGCGTGGTGGGTAAGTTGGTGCACCCCTTCAGGGAAGAAAACATCTATCGATAGCCTGTCCTACGGTAACGGACACTTGGAGTTGTATCCCGATCGATACAACTAGAACTGGATACTTGAGATGAGAAATGGATATGATACATGGTTATGATGAATGGATAGTATGGCTCTGGGATTGCTTTCTCGTAGGGAGTCGAGAAAGGATCTCTGGCCGAGGTTGATAACACTACTACTACTTTTCTTTATGCTACTCTTATCTCTCCTGATGTTGCATGATGCTTGAAGATGTTGAAGATGCTAGTCTTCGATAGGACTAGGCTCTCCCCTCTATTCTGGCATTTCTGTAGATTAGTCCACAGATGCAGCCCTTTCCCTTTGATACAGATGCATACGTAGTTTAGATCTGATGTAAGTCTTGCGAGTACTTTGGATGAGTACTCACGGTTGCTTTGCTCCCTCCTTTTTCCCCTTTTCCTTTCTTTCCGGTTGACGCAACCAGATGTCAGAGCCCAGGAGCCAGACAACACCACCGACTACAACTACTACCACAAGGGTGCTTACTACTACGTGGAGGCCACCGACGACTAGGAGTAGTTAGGAGGCTCCCAGGCAGGAGGCCTTGCCTTTTCGATCGATGTTGCTTTTGTGCTAGCCTTCTTAAGGCAAACTTGTCTAACTTATGTCTGTACTCAGATAATGTTGCTTCCGCTGACTCTTGTGTATTCGAGGTTATGTATTCGAGCCCTCGAGGCCCCTGGCTTGTAATATAAAGCTTGTATTTTTTTTATTTGTGTCTAGAGTTTGTCGGATTTCGGGTTCCGGCAGACCCTTGAGGTTCGAACACTGGGGTGCGCGCGGAGATTTCACTTTCTACCTACCTGCACCCCTCCGGCTTGCTAAGATCTAAGCTATGGAAAGAACAGCACAAGAGACACAAGGTTTATACTGGTTCGGGCCACCGTTGTGGTGTAATACCCTACTCCAGTGTGTGGTGTGGTGGATTGCCTCTTGGGCTGATGATGATGAGCAATACAAGGAAGAACAGCCTCGCAAGGGTCTGTTTGTGGCTGGGGGGATGAACTGCTAGGAGGAGTTCAGTCACCCTTCTGTCTCTCTCTCTCTTCTCGATTCTCTCTCCGATTTTGATCCGATCTCTGATCTCCAATCTCTGATCTCCAATCTCTCCTCTACCCTGTGGGTGGCTAGTCCTATTTATAGGCAAATGCCCTGGGCCTCTTCCCAAATATTGAGCGGGAAGGGCGCCAACAATTGACCATTTTGAAGGGGAACATCTGGTACACTTATCCTGACTAAAGTTGGTCCTCGCCTACCAAAGGCTCTGGTGGTGACGCTGGCTTGGGCTCCACAATGACTTCCTCCCTGCCGTTGGACCGGTCTTGGTCTCGTTGCACCGAAACGGGTGCCTTTGCTTGATGCTCTCGCCTGCGCTTGCTCCCTTTGCACCAAAGAGGAAAGGAGGACACTGCGCGGGCTGGCGCCCACCTGGCACCCTTGGTCGTCATGGCTTGCGTCACGGGCACCTCGTGAGGTACCCCGCCTTGATCTCTCCGCCTCCTCGCGAGCCAGCCTGATGAGGTCGTCCCGAGGAAGCTCCGTGTCGTCCGCCCCGCGAGGCTTGACGCCTCGCGAGGGTCTTGGGTCTGTGTTGATGAAGATGGGTCGTGCTGGGCCCCTCCTCGAGCCACGCCGCAGGCCGCAGGTAGGCAAGTCTGGGGACCCCCGTTCCCAGAACGCCGACAGTAGCCCCCAGGCTCAAGGCGCGCCCGAACTTGGTCGTGCAGGGAGGCGAAAGGGCAAGAGCGAAGCGCCGCGGGCCCTAACAGCCTGCGGCCTTGGGCGCCGCGTGGCGGTTGATTGGATGTGGGCATCTCCACTTCCCCGCGGCGCCTCGGCAACTGCGCGGATTGGACAAGTCCTCGCATGCAAAGCGGGTCATGATTACCTGCGATCGTGGGGGGCGATGGTTGGCCCTCGCCGGCTATAAGTACGGATTGGCTCGCGCCCTTCCAGTTCATCCCCCCTCGCTTCTCCTTCTTCTTCATGGCCCCGTCGAGGAGGTTCCCGCAGAGAAGGGGAAGGCTCACCAGGTTGAGCCTGCCTCTCCCCCGCCCAAGCGCGGCCGAGGGCGCCCTCGCAAACATCCTGTGGCCACCACGGCAGCTCCCCGCGGCCGTGGAGACAATTTCCAGCACGGTGACGGGTGGACTGCTGTGGCCGGGGGGCGCGCTTCGGTCACACGTTCCCCTAGGCCGCGTTTTCGCGCTGCAGAGGTGCTGCCGGAGTTCGTTGTGTGGTCGGTGGAGCCGACTAGCACCCGGCTTCAACTTCCTCGCTTCCTCCTCGGCGAGCTCCCGGCCGGCGCCCCGGGCGGCCTCTGGCTTCAGGCAGACGGCTGCTGCAGCCGGGCCTCATGGGCTTCACCGGAGGTCTCCGCAGCCGGGAGCCTGGCCTTGACCCGCGGTTGGCAGACATTTGCCCGCGCGCGTGGCCTGAGCCATCGGTGCACCCTGCACTTCAAGTTTGATGGCGATGCCACCCTCTACGTGAGGGTGTTTGGCGAAGACGGTCGCCGCGCAGGGTGCTGCCCAGAGGACGACGACCGCGGCCGGGAACCCAGCCCCGGCGATGATGGAGAGGACAGCGCTCGCGTGATTGGCGGCGCTCAGGGTTCCCCAAGCTTCACCGGTTCTTCTTTAGGCGGCGACTCTTCTAGCGGTGGCCGCGGTTAGCCTCCACGCCGTCATACCTGCTTGGGAGGTGGTAGCATGTCTGCCCGCCGTCGCGCCTTGGTGAAGCGCGAGAGGGAGTCTGCCTGAGCCCCGGAGGCAGCTCGAGTCTTCCCTGCAGGCCGGTGTGAGGCGAGCTGCGCCTGATTTGCTCTTTCTTTTCCTTTTTCCTGCGTAAAAAGACAGTAGCGTGGAGCCCCGCAGGGGCGTGTCTGGGTTATTGCTGTTAATCATCGCTTTGCTTCCGTTATCGTGCCTTCCGACTACGTGCCCGCGCGTGGATAGTTCCTGGCCCCAGCCGTGAGGGGGCGACCGACCCAGGCCATGTGTTTGTGTCGCGGTGCCCGTGGGGCACGGACTAGAGGGGTGCTCCTGTAATGGACCCAGGTCACGAAACCTTTGAACGACTAGGACAGGAACACTCGCGAGGGCGCTCGGCTACCCCCTCGCGAGGCCTTGCATAAGAGAAATCGAGGCAGGAGAGTGAAAAGTCGAAGAACCACAAGCCAAAGACGGCAACAACTTCCATAAAACTTCGAATGAAAATGAACAAGCCAACTGCGGAAAGCAAATGAAAAAGCCGCGTCCGGCACCTAATCTAGTCTTCGACGTCTTCTCACCAGCGCGGAGCTAAGTGCTGCACTGCGCGTGGGAGGGAGCCCCAGGGCCTGAGGCCGACGCTCCTGAGACTCTGGGGCGTGTACAGCCCCAACTCATTATTACGTCAGAGTGTCACGGGCGGCGAGCTTCACAGGCGTTGGCCTTCTTCACAGGCTCCGGGCCTTTCTTGGGGGAAGTAGGCTTCATGGGCATTTTCCCTCTTCACAGGCTCCGGGCCTTTTCCAAAACGCGACAGCTTCACAGGCATTTGCCTTCTTCACAGGCTCTGGGCCTTTTCCAAAATGCGACAGCTTCACAGGCATTCGCCTTCTTCACAGGCTCTGGGCCTTCTCCAAAACGCGACAGCTTCACAGGCATTCGCCTTCTTCACACGCTCTGGGCCTTTTCCAAAATGCGACAGCTTCACAGGCATTCGCCTTCTTCACAGGCTCTGGGCCTTTTCCAAAACGCGACAGCTTCATAGGCATTCGCCTTCTTCACAGGCTCTGGGCCTTTTCCAAAACGCGACAGCTTCACAGGCATTCGCCTTCTTCACAGGCTCTGGGCCTTTTTAGGGGTAGAACCTCCGGAGGTGCTGGATGTTCCATGCGTTCTGGACCGGCACCCCCTCCTGAGTCTCCAAGCGCGCGGAGCCGGGCCTGGAAACATGAACAACCTTGAACGGGCCCCCCCACATGGAAGAGAGCTTGTGCAGTCCCTCCCTGGAGAGAACCCGCCTAAGCACGAGGTCTCCTACCTCGAGAGTTCTGGGGCGGATGTTGCGGCAGTGATATCGTCGCAGCGCTTGTTGGTACCTCGCCGCTCGCAGCGCGGCTTCTCGGCGATGTTCCTCCCCCAGCACGAGGTCCATCCCCCGCATGGCGTCCTGCTGCGCCTCGTTGAACGCCAAGACCCGCGCGGAGCGACATCTGACCTCGTGAGGGAGGACCACTTTGGCTCCGTAGACCAGGAAGAACGGGGTCTCTCCAGTCGGCTTGGTCGCGGTTGTGCGGATGGACCACAACACGGACTGAAGCTCGTCGTACCAACCTCTGCCGCAGGCCTCCAGCTTCTTCTTGAACGTCCTGGTCTTGAGGCCCCTCAGGACCTCTGCGTTGGCTGGCTCGGCCTGGCCGTTGCTTCGGGGGTGCGCCACCGAAGCGTAGCATATTTGCGTTCCAAGGTTAGCATAGTATGTTTTGAAGAGGTTACTGGTGAACTGCGAACCGTTGTCTGTGATGATGCGGTTCGGCGCCCCGAACCGGCTCACGATGCCCCTGATGAACTTGACCGCGGAACCCGCGGGGATGGTGCGGACGGCCTCTACTTCAGCCCACTTGGTGAACTTGTCCACGGCAACGTAGAGGTAGCGGTAGCACCCTGGCGCCCGAGAAAACGGGCCCAGGATGTCCAGCCCCCAGACTGCGAATGGCCACGAAAGGGGTATAGTCTGTAGGCCTCCTGCCGGCTGATGGATCTGCTTGGCGTGGAACTGGCAGGCCTCACAAGCTTTCACCAGTTCGACGTCATCATTGAGTGTGGTGGGCCAATTAAACCCACTGCGGAACGCCTTGCCGACAAGGGTCTGTGATGATGAATGATGTCCACAGTCTTCGCCGTGTATATCTTCCAGCAGTTCCTTTCCTTGCTCCCTGGAGATGCAGCGTAGGGATACATCGTTTGGTCGCTTCCGGTAGAGCTCTCCATCCTTGATGCAGTATGCCGTGGCCTGCCGTGCCACACGCTCCGCTTCCTCCTCCTTCTCCGGCAGGGTCCCTTTTGTTAAGTAACTCCGGAGCTCCGTGATCCAGCACCCCTCCTGAGGTTCCATGGTCAGGAGCAGGCGTGCTCCTGAGGCCGGGCCCCAGACCGGGGCTCCTGAGGCAGGTGGCTGGGGGAGCTCCTCCCGAGGCTGAGCCGTGTTTGACAATGACGGCAGAGCTGAGGGCTTGAAGAGCCGCTCCTCGAAGACGCTAGGCTCCTGAGGTAACCGCCTGGACGCCCGTTTGGCGATGTCGTCGGCCTCCTGATTGGTGCCACGGGGCACATGCTGCAACTCCAACCCCCAGAACTGCTTCTCCATCCTGCGGACCTCCGCAAGGTAGGCTTCCATGTGCTCATCTTTTGGCTCGTACACCTTGTTGGAGAAATTGACAAGGAGCTACGAACTCGCCCTTGATGGTGAGGCGTTTCACCCCCAGGGCAGTTGCGGCCTTCATGCCCACTATTAAACCTTCATACTCTGCTATGTTGTTGGAGACCTTTTCACCTTGGTGGAAACAGAGTTGTACAGCGTAGTAGAGCTTGTCCTGAGTGAGCGATATAAGCACCGCCCCAGCCACAGCGCCATGCATGGAGAACGCCCCATCGAAGTACATGACCCAGCCTTCTAGCGCCTCGCTTCCCAGGGAGAGGGACCGATCCTCGTCGGCCTTGAGGCATGGTGCCTCCGTCCATTCTGCCACAAAATCTGCTAATACTGCTCCCTTGATGACTCTGGTCGTGCTGAATTCGAGCTGAAACGCTTGCAGTTCTATGTTCCACTCTGCGCCCCTTCCAGCTGAGTTAGGGCTCCTGAGCACTCTCTCTAGGGGGTATGACGAGACGACCTTGATGGGGTGACCCTGAAAATAGTGCCGCAGCTTGCGCGAGGCCACCAGTAGCGCGAGAAGGAGCTTCTGAGGCATGGGGTACCGTGCCCTCGCATCCCGCAACACCGTGCTGACGAAGTACACTGGGTGCTCAACGAGGTTGGGTGCGTCAGTGCTGGTGGCACCCTCCGGAGACCATGGCGCCTCCTGAGGTGATGAGGCCTCCTGAGGTTGGCCACCTGGGAGAGGGGCCTCTTCCGCCTCCGGTGCACTCCTCTGTGGCGGCTGATCCTCCTCAGCCGCGGTGGCGGTTTCTGTGGGCCTTCCTTGTTCCTGTTTTGCCTTGTCCCGGGCTGCTGCTGTGGTTTTGATTCGACGCTCCTCCCTAACCGCCACCAGGGCTGCGCTGGCGGAGTAGGGAGTGGCGGAGAGGTAAAGCACCAGGGGATCTTGAGGGCGCGGAGCCACCATGACCGGAGGGCTGGTCAGGTATCTCTTGAGATCCTGGAACGCCTTGTCGGCCTCTTCAGTCCATTCAAAGGGCCCCTTTTTCTTCATTAGCTGGAAGAAGGGCAGCGCTCGCTCCGCCAACTTGGAGATGAAGCGCCCTAGCGCAGTCACGCGTCCAGTGAGCTTCTGCATTTCTCTGAGGGTCTTTGGCGGGCTCATGTCCTCGACCGCCTTAACCTTTTCCGGGTTAGCCTCGATGCCTCGGTGGGACACGAGGAAACCCAAGAGCTTGCCCGAGGGGACTTCGAACACACACTTCTCTGGGTTGAGCCGCAGGTTCACTGCATTGAGGCTCGCGAAGGTTTCCTCCAGGTCTTGTATCAGGGTCCTGGCCTCCCGAGACTTCGCCACAATGTCATCGACGTAAGCCTCAACATTCTTCCCGAGCTGCGGGCCCAAGGTGATGTGCATCAGCCGCTGAAAGGTCGCCCCTGCGTTACGCAGCCCGAATGGCATGCATGTGTAGCAGTACACCCCACACGGGGTTAGGAAGGCTGTATTTTCGACGTCTTCTACCGCCATCTTGATCTGGTGATACCCAGAGAAGGCATCCAAGAAGCATAGAAGGTCGCATTGTGCGGTGGAATCGACGATCTGGTCGATGCGGGGGAGCGGGAACGGATCTTGCGGGCATGCCTTGTTGACGTTGGTGAAGTCGACACACATGTGCTCCTTCCCTCCCTTCTTTAGCACAACGACAAGGTTGGCCAACCAATCCGGGTATCGGACCTCGCGAATGACCCTGGTTAATTTCCCGAGAATGTTAGATTGTATTTGCGTCAACTGTTATTGCACCTTCCTTCTCAGGCATCACGAGTCTGAGGTATCCGGACACCAATTAGATTTGAAACTTGGTCAGATATGATGGTTGGAACATTTTCCAAGAGTCCTAGCATTGGTCTTTATATAACCCAGTAAGGTGATATCATGCCTAGCACACCTGGTCGGAGGACCTATTGGTATAGTATCCTTTTACAAGGTTAGTCATTCGTCCATGAGGAAATTGTAAGACATATTCTATAAGATGTTCCTGATGGGTCCTTTGTGTATCCAAAGTCTGGTCTTTACCCAATGTCTATGTCAATGCTATCTCGAAGCATGTCTGTGGTACTCCGATTTTCAACGAGAACATTTGAAGCCCAATGTTAAATGTTTCCTGCTCAATTATCCAAACACCGTTGTATGGGTAATGTCATGAAATTTCTCCCCCTACCTAAAGAGTTTTCTACATTATATCCTATCAAGGATATCATGCTCTACTTGTCCTTGGGAAGGATATACCCTTGAAATATGTGTTTTAAACACATTTTCCTTTCCATTGTTTTGTTTAATCTGATAATCATATTTTCCTTTCCATTGGTTGGTTTAACGTTTCTTCTGATCTATATGATCTAAGCAGTAATATTCTTCCTCTTATGAAAACACCTTAGAGTACAACCGTGTCAGTAAGACCCTGTTACTACTGTTGATAACATTTCGGTAACCACCGATGGATGAGAACTTTGCCTACTGGTCCGCCTCGTTCAACGAGCAGGAAAATGGTTCTCTTTGTCCCTCGCCCTTGGTACCGATGTTGTTGCCGACGTAACTGATAGGCTATCATCTGACTTGCCTTGTTATCATAACCGTGCAAGATGTCACCGCTCCTTCTACTTTTAACCCGCATGGTGGGCCCATAATCCACAGTTCCACAGAATTGAAACCTAACTCTCCTATAGACCCTATTACCCAAGATATTCCTTGAGCTTGACTTCGTATGTAATACACATGCCCCCTGCCTAGTAATCAATTCTAGTATCAGACACAAAACTAATTCTCGTTGCTTTGAACCCTTTCACGCCATGTTTCAGGCATCGAACGATTGCCTGCCCGCTCAAAAGTTCCCATGATACCTCCTTACATCGCTCTTGATGTTTTCTTAATTCAATTCAAGAGTTACTTCCTGCCACTTCCCCTGAGCTATCTACCATATATTCGACCTTGATAGGTCCGTTCTTCCAGAGTTAACCCATGTCCCTTCGTAAATACGGTGAAGATCCAGAAGAAAGAACGACAACTTCATTATGATGCATTGATGCAGAGGAATGAAAACATCAATGAAAGGGATCAACTTCTTCGAGAAGAGCAACGAATAACAAGATGATCCATTAGAATTTCTTAACCAGAACTTTCCCCATTATTTCAACCCTTAAATCTCGGGACGAGATTTCTGGTAGTGGAGGAGAATTGTGACGCCCGGATAATTAAGCTACAGTAACCCTCTGCTAATGATGCCATGTCACCACGATTTCTGTTGTTAAACTCGCGTCGATTCAAACTCTGTTCAAATTCAAAATTTAAAATCAAGTCCAACTTTAAAAGTTTTCAAATGTCAAAAATAAAATGTTCAAACTATTCTATAATTCCCCCTGATCATTGTCATGTTGTGGCCAACATCATTTGACTCACCAAACAATCTTAGGAAATTAATAAATGCTCCAACAACAAATAAAATGGTCTTTTCAAAATAAACTAAAATGTATACTTTTCAAATTGATCTCAAACTTTGTAGCCTCTCCATTATTTTGCCTATTATTTATGTGCCAATTTACAATTTAACCAAAAGTCATTTAGTTGCTAAGTTTGATAAAAAGACCGAGTGTGTTAAATAAATATATTTTTTTGAGACAATCTCGCATGCTTTATTCATCGCCCATAATGTTTACAGGAAGAAAATCAAGATCTCCTAGTTGTCCTAGCCATACATGACGACCAAAGTCTAAGGATAAAGCATATCTAGCAAGATTGTGAGCCTCGAAATTCGAGCTCCTAAACTCATGAACTACTTTACATGAAAGGAAAGAGTTTGCACGAAGTATTATTTCATGCACTATAGCTCCATAGCCAGCCGTCGAGTTCTTCTGCACATCTTCAACCACCTTCTTGCAATCTGTAGCAATTTGAATGGAGTTCTCGTATAAATCCTCAGCCAGAGATTGGCCTTCCCTTACTGCTATTGCCTCTAGTGTGCTCACATCCGTGATAAACTCGAGTTTTAAGATCGAAGCACCCAAGAAAACTCCCTTGTGGTCTCGGCACACTGCTCCCACGGCACCAAACTCCCCTTGCTAGGATACAGCCGCATCTACATTCATCTTTGCATGACCCTCTTGCGGAGGCATCCATGTATGTTGTCCCAGGCTAGCACGCTTCGTACCCCTGCCCGCTCCTCTATCGATCATCTCCAAATCCCTCAAAAAGGAGAGTATAAAAGAGTTAGTAGTAAAAGGACTATCAAATATCTCTTCATGTATAGCTCTCCTTCTTGCTCGCCAGATTGCCCAAAGTGTCACCACCATTCTTATGAATTCCCCCTGCGGCAACGATTCATGCAATGTGAAGATCTAGTTTTTTGCATCCATAGAAAGATTGCCCAGCATAGTCTCCACCATATCCTCCGAGCACAGTGACCATATACTCCTGGCCATCACGCAATCTACTAGTGCGTGCTTCCAGTCATCTTCAGCAGAACAGAAAGCGCACACACTCATAGTAGACATATTCCGGTGGTGTAGCACCCCGGCTGTTGGAATTGTTTCATGGCATAGTCTCCATAAGAATACCCTGATTTTTGATGGGACTTTAATGTGCCACAGGGACGTCCAGGCTGCTTCTTCATCTGCCTCATTTGAGTGTCCTCCAACCGGTTGCAGTAATGCTTCGCCTTGCAGTTTCATTTTCAACAAAAATTTGTAGACTGACCTTACTGAAAAAACGCCTCGTTCGTCCTCCCCAAGCCAAAAAATCATCAACTCTTCTAGTACACAGCGGGATTTTAAGTATCACATTTGCATCAACTGGCAGAAAAGTCGCACGAACCTTGTCCTCCTTCCACTTTGCCAAGGTTGGGTCAATAAGTTCAGCGACACGTGCTGGTCTATCCGCCACCAGACACGCAATTGGGAGTGTGTTAAATAAATAAAAGGGTAAAAGAAAAGAGATAGAACATGCACTGTACGCTTGGGCCCAAATGCAAAGTACAGTGAGGCCCAGCCCACTCCCCCTTCCACTTGTCTCCCTCTTTGCTACAGAAGCAGAGGGGCGGTCGTGGTAGTCATCTGCATGCCATGGCCGTGCCCTCGGCTGCGTGGCGGCCATCCCGCCCTCCTCAACGCCCTATAAGACGCCAGGATTCCTCCCCCCGAAACCCTAGCTCGAACCACCTTCACTCCCTCACCCTCTCCCTTCTCTGATTAGAGATAGCCATGGCGCCTCGAAGCACGTCGCCGTGAAGCGTCGCGAACGCCGTTGTCTCCGGCGTGCGGGAGCACGAACAGGAGGTCCGCGGCGGGCGGCTACGTCCGTCCCGGGGACCACCCCAAGCCGGGACGCCTTCGAAACGTCGCCATCGGCGACCTTCTCCGCCGCGGACATCGTCGCCTCTCTGCTCGACCCACTGCCTACAACCCTTCCCCGAGCCCGCTGCCCTCCTCTACAGATTCGCCGTGAGCTCCTCCCCTGTTTCCCCGTCGCCCCGGTCTCGATCCATTGCCGGAGTGCGTCTCCCGCTCGTAACCATAGCCGTCGTCCGTCACGGCCAGTGTCCGCGCAACTCGCGTCTGCCCGAACCCCCGCGTCGTGGCCACCCCGTGTCTGCGCCTCGCCTCGCCTCCCTGCCGTGCTAGGCCACGCCCGAGCCTTGTCCGTCCCCGCGCCCGGCCGCACCCATAGCTGTCCCGCGCTGGCCGCGCCTCTGCTTCTCCCTGTGAGGCGATGCTGCTTCTGCCTTGCTCTACTTCTTACTTCTGCTACTCCCGCCTGCTACGCCGCTGTGCCTGACCGTCGTGGCCTCCCTTGTCCGTCCGCGCGCGTGCCCGCGCTCGCAGATGCCCGCCCGCGCTTGCGGCCGCTCTTGCCACTGTGTTTCGCTGCTACAGTAACCGCTGGCTAGCTTTTGCTATTTCTACCTTCTTAGCTCTCTCAATGGCAACAAAACTATGGTCAAACAAAGTCTAACTTCGTTGAAATTAATTTGTGTTGGGAGTACACATGACAGCCTCCAAATTATTCCATTGGACCAAATTCAAATACGGCATGGATTAATTCCTATAAAAATGACAAAAATCTATGTTCTGTTAAGAGAGAAAACTGAAAAATAGATTTACTGTCTTAGCTACTTCAGAGCTGTAAGTTGACCTGTTACAGGAGCTGTTCAGACTATCTAATGGCATGGCCTTGTAGTGTTGTTGATGTAGAGTAAAACACTTATATGTAGTGTCTTCATTAGAACTACATAACATTAGTTATAGCCTTCGAAAAACAGTCAAGTGATGTTTAAAAAACCGTCGAATTCTCAGACTTAGCAAAATTTCAGGGATTTCTAGGATAATTGTTAAAACTTTAGAAATTCATATAAAATAAACCATAGCTCGGATGAAAATGTTTTATACATGAAAGTTTCTCAGAACGACGAGACAAATCGGAATATGCTCTCCGTTCATCTGTCACCTGCCCCTAGCATAGCAAACATCGAACTTTTGCCCTCCAGTTCGCCTGTCCGAAAATGCCTAACTCCGGGAGAACTTTTCGGATGTTATCCCCCTTCGCTGGTATCGCATAGTACTGCATTAGAACACCCCTAGCACCGCTTTTTGTCTTGCCATGCATGTGTTTGCTTTGTATTTACTGTTTCTTCCCCCTCTTCTCTCCGGTAGACCCTGAGACCCCTGCTGATGCCCCTGTGATCAGCTACGTCGACGACGACACTTCTTCCTTTTCAACAGAGCTTCCAGGCAAGCAAACCCCCTTGAGCATTCTGATATCGCCTATTTCTTTCCCTCTCATGCTTGCATCAGAACTGCTACTGCTTTATGTATGATCCTACTCTGATGCATAGCCTGTTTTTGTTACCTGCTTTCATGCCTTACCTGCTTATCCTAAAATGCTTAGTATAGGTTAGTTAGAGATCTATCAGTGACCCCCACCTTCTCCCAGTTGCCCCGCTTTATGTTCGATGACTCGATCAACGTGATCGACGTCCAGGCCCCGACACCGCACATCACTTTCCCCTTTTGTTGCTCGACTCTGCGGAGTTACCATTGAGTGTCGAGGGTGGAACCTCATACATCACTCCTGATGAGATCTCTGTAATGTAGCTATCCGGTCGTGGTCATCGGTGGTGATTTCTTCCTTAACCACTTCCATTACGGCTCTGTCGTGCAACCCCTCAAGTGTGAACCTCGAGGGTGGATCCTCTTACGTTCACCTTGATGATAACATTGAGTGGAATTCACCGGGGGTGTTTCCTCGGGTTTTCCCCTTGGTGTTAGACACACAGTTATTATGGTTATTATGGCTTTACACTGAATCATGTTACTAAAGACGGGCCGGCCCCGAGTGGTACCCGCGCGAGCTTAATAGCGAGTGATGTGGAGTCGGGTTGACCTGGAAGGTGCCCACGAGATACTTACGAAGCGTGGTCGGGCATTCATAGCCCTTGCCGCAAGTACTCGAGACGGGGCGACGAGGTCACATCGTTCGTGAGTCTCTGCTCATTACCGCGTGCTCCTAATCCACTACGGTTTGGATATTTGATCCGAGGGGCCTCTGGCCTAATAGCACTAACCATCACGTGGGCATAGTATGGGCGTTCTGCGTCGTATACATCAGCCGAAGCTTAATAGACGCCAGTGACTGAGCGGCGCGCGCTGGGTTGGACTACGTAAGCTCCTGCCTTGTTGAAGGAGGTAGCTAGGTCTGCTCACCGGTCGTGTACGCAACGTGTAGGAGTTCCCAGGGAGATGGCCCATGACCCCTGGGGGCCTAGGTTTAGTCCAGCGTGCTGGCCTCTCTATTAAGCCTAGGTCGGGTTGCGGCTTATTGTTTGGCCGAGGCCGGGCATGACCCAGGAAAGTGTGTCCGGCCGGAGTTAATCGAGCGTGGTGGGTAAGTTGGTGCACCCCTGCAGGGAAGAAAACATCTATCGATAGCCTGTCCCACGGTAACGGACACTTGGAGTTGTATCCCGATCGATACAACTAGAACTGGATACTTGAGATGAGAAATGGATATGAGACATGGTTATGATGAATGGATAGTATGGCTCTGGGATTGCTTTCTCGCAGGGAGTCGAGAAAGGATCTCTGGACGAGGTTGATAACACTACTACTACTTTACTTTATGCTACTCTTATCTCTCCTAATGTTGCGTGATGCTTGAAGATGCTGAAGATGCTAGTCTTCGATAGGACTAGGCTCTCCCCTCTACTCTGGCATTTCTGTAGTTTAGTCCACAGATACAGCCCTTTCCCTTTGATACAGATGCATACTTAGTTTAGATCTGATGTAATTCTTGTGAGTACTTTGGATGAGTACTCACGGTTGCTTTGCTCCCTCCTTTTTCCCCTTTTCCTTTCTTTTCGGTTGACGCAACCAGATGTCGGAGCCCAGGAGCCAGACGACACCACCGACTACAACTACTACCATGAGGGTGCTTACTACTACGTGGAGGCCACCGGCGACTAGGAGTAGTTAGGAGGCTCCTAGGCAGGAGGCCTTGCCTTTTCGATCGATGTTGCTTTTGTGCTAGCCTTCTTAAGGCAAACTTGTCTAACTTATGTTTGTACTCAGATAATGTTGCTTCCGCTGACTCTTGTGTATTCGAGCCCTCGAGGCCCCTGGCTTGTAATATAAAGCTTGTATTATTTTAATTTGTGTCTAGAGTTGTGTTGTGATATCTTCCCGTGAGTCCTTGATCTTGATCATACACATTTGCGTGTATGGTTAGTGTACGATTGAATCGAGGGCGTCACACAGAGTCTGGAGCAGGCCAGAGAAGAAATTGGCTGATTGCAAATGCAGTTGAGGGATAAACAAGGTATGCACCAGTATTATGTGCATTTATTGTGAGATAAATGTTCAGTATGAAATAAACCGCATAATTTGTTCTAGGAGTTATGACTGAAGTCGAGGCCCTCAAAAGGGCCATTGCCGAGGCCGAGAAAAAGGCGGCCACGGAGCGGACTCTTTGTGAGAAACACGAAGCCAGAGTTATTAAAGCTGAGCATAAGCTGCAAGAGGCCATAAGTAAATGTGAGGCCTTGGAGCAGAGTTTAACGGAGAAAGAGTCCGAACTCACCAAGGCGCGCCATGCCACGAGCGACGCCCAGGGGGAAACCCAAAGCGAGCTGCAGGGGATCCAAGAGGCGAGGAAGATCGCGGCAGGTAAGTTTTTCCCATGTAAAGAAAATATTTGAAGGGAAAACTATGTTTCTGATTGCGAATCTGGACTTCTCAAGTGTATTTGCCGAGCTGCCGCACAGCATATCAGATGCCGCTCACTTCTACTGAGCTGAAGGAAGGAACACCGCCGACAAGCTTTTTTGGTCTCAGTATTTGGCACCGAATTATCCGGTGCCTTTTGCCGATCAACTGAAACAGCTGATCGAACTGCATAAGGTGGCGGAACTAGCCATGAAAGATGTGGTTATCCGGCTATGGCCTATCGAACCGATTCCAAGCAGCTACTTCGGGCTCGTAAGGCAGCTTATAAGCGCTTGCCCTCGACTTGACGTCATCCGGTTGTCGGTCTGTATAGAAGGAGCGCGAATGGCCTTCGCCCTTGCAAAGGTGCACTGGGGGAAGATGGATGCCGAAAAGCTGGTGACCAAAGGACCGTCGGAGGGGAAGGAGCACCGCAAGCCCAAATCATATTATAAGAGTGTCCTGGAAGGATCCTACCTTGCGGCGGAGCTATGTACTAAGGACATTATATTTCCCTAAATGCGGATCATGTTGTCCGTTGTAATGTTTAAACAAGGTCGTTGATATGTCGCCTGTTATATAGAAGTTTACCCTCTTGTGCGGCTGTTTGTATATTAAGGCTGAGAGTTAGCCAGTCGGCGGCTTCTGCCCCCACGTAAGGAGTACGGGGGTGTTCGGGATAAACCTGAGCACTCTTTATCCCAGTTTTGGGTCCTCCAAGGGAGGTGCTCAGCACAACGAACCAGGCAATCGGACTATAGGGCTTTATCACTCTCACTTAGCCAGAGGAGCTTTAGTATGGTCGGCGCAGCCCCTTGTGTTCGAAAGACCATACTAGGGGCTCTATAAGCGCCTGATCGAAGAAAAAAGCCGATCCATCGCACGCTACATTGGTTATGGCATTATGGGGGAGAAATCCTTAAAGATTTTGCGACCGCTCGAATAGCTAACCACCTCTCGCCGTATCATGACAGTCAGTTTCCGGCTTTCTCTACTGAGGTGCTCGTCCAGAAGAATCAGGACACAATCGCAGTAGTTCTCCCAGTGCTACCTTAGCCGATATAGCGGAACGTAAGGTACCAAAACATAAGAGCCGGGCAAACCAACTATTGACCCAAGACATGATTCGGAGCTGATGCATATAATGCTATAAGTTCGGGGTGCCGAACTTCCATGAAGGTGTTCGGACTTGTATTGCCGTGCTACGGGGAAAACGAAGCCCCTGGCATATTTAAGGCATATCGTTGTGTACGGATGCCATTTGACGAAATGATTTTAATGAGAAATAATCAGCGGTAAAATGTTATATAAATCCACATGTTGTATTTGAATAATACGTCTATGCGTATGGGTACAAGTAATGTGATAAAAAAAGGAGTTGTGATAGCAGAACCTGTTGTGACCAGGGGGAGAGGTTGAGTGCGGATTTGTATTGTAGCCGGATGTTCACTGCGGGGAATGTCTAAGGATCCCTAGACGTGTTCGAGCTGCCTCTGTAGAGTCCGTCCTGGTCGGTGCGAAGGTGAACCTGGGAAGGAAATATAAGAAATGTTTGCGTGCCGGAGGGCGGTTGAGCCGCTGAGTTCGGCCTGTCGTGGCCTTCACCGGAGTGTTTAATTGAGCCCTGGACGAGCCGGAGTATCCTTCGGCAAAGTAGTTCGGAGCCCCTTGACGGTGTCCGGGAGCCTAGGTGTCGGCTCGAGGTTTGGCTGCAAGGTGCTTCTCGGTGTTCCTGCTGCTAAGGCGGTGATGTATTTGTTGGTGCCGAAGGAAAATTCGGCCTTGCCATGAACCGTGATGACGCCGCGTGGACCGGGCATTTTGAGCTTACGGTAGGCATAATGTGGTACCGCGTTGAATCGAGCAAACGCGGTTCGCCCGAGAAGTGCTTGATAGTCATTGCGGAAGGGGGCGATTTCGAAGATTAACTCTTCGGTACGGTAATTTTTTGGTGACCCGAAGATTACCTCGAGGGAAATGGAGCCTGTACAGCTGACCTCCATATTTGGTATTATGCCTCTAAAAGTGGCCTTACTGGGCTTGATCGCTGACTGATCGATGCCCATCTTGCGCACAGTATCCTGGTAAAGCAGATTTAAACTGCTACCTCCGTCCATAAGGACTCGAGTGAGGTGGAACCCGTCTACTATTGGGTCGAGGATTAGTGCGGCTGGATTGCCCCAATTGGCTGTAACCGGACGATCAGTGCGGTTGAAGGTGACCGGCCCTAGCTTATATTGTGGGACGGCGAGTTCCGTTGAGCCGCCATCCTTAAGGGTGTATATCTGGTCCAAGTGGGCCGGTTGGGTGGTATTTACCACATTCACTGATTGCGTAAGGGGGGATTTCTTTTGCCCTCCTATGTTCGGAAATCTGGGCTCTTCGTTGCTATCGTCGCTTTGAGACCCCTCTTCGTGTTTGGTGCCTGCCTTGTCGGCTTGTTTGAAGACCCAGCATTCTCTGTTGGTATGGGTGACTGGAGTTTCTGGGGTGCCATGAATTTGGCATTGGCGAGCGTGTATGCGATCCAGACTGGATGGACCCAGATTTGTATTTTTGTGGGGCCCTTTCCATTGACCGGGCTTTGAGACCCTGAACCCGGCATTAACTGTCGTATTGGTTTTATCACCATATTTGCGGCGCTTATGTTTGTTGCGTCGTGATTTGCCGTTGGCATCTTTGTTATCCGGAGTCCCCGGATTCCTGGATGTGTTATTGTTGCGAGCCAGCCAACTATCCTCGCCCGCGCAAAAGCGGGTCATGAGTGTCGTGAGGGCTGCCATAGACTTCGGCTTCTCCTGGCCGAGGTGTCGGGCAAGCCACTCGTCGCGGATGTTATTCTTGAATGCCGCTAAGGCCTCTGCATCCGAATAGTCGATAGTTTGGTTTTAGTCAGGAACTGAGTCCAGAATTGTCTGGCTGATTCCCCTGGCTGCTGAGTTATATGGCTCAAGTCATCAGCATCCGGTGGTCGCACATAAGTGCCCTGGAAGTTGTCAAGGAATGCGTCTTCCAGATCCTCCCAACTGCCGACGGAGTCAGCTGGCAAGCTACTCAGCCAATGCCGGGCTGGTCCATTGAGTTTTAGTGTGAGGTACTTGATGGCATGTAGATCATCACCACGATCCATGTGGATGTGAAGGAGGAAATCCTCAATCCATACAGCGGGATCTGTTGTACCATCGTATGATTCGATATTTACAGGTTTGAAACCCTCCGGGAAATCGTGATTCATAACTTCACCAGTGAAGCATAGGGGGTGTGCGGTGCCTCTATGCCGGGCTATATCATGACGCAGTTCATATGAGTCTTGTCTGCTGTATTCGGCCTGGCCGGATTTGCTTTTGTTGTATCCGGCGCGACGATCATCGTCCCGTATTGGCGCGCGTGCCCGTGTCCCGTATATTGACCTTGCAAGTTTTGCATTACTGTCCAATACGTCTCGCAGGTCCCGTGTGTTGCCCCGGGCCTTGGTATTTTTGATTGAGTGGCGGCGGGGTGCAGGATGAACTTCAGGCTGAAACGCCTCTCTGGCTCGTCCACGCAGTGGCCGGTCAGCCGCATCGTACACTGGTGAATGAGGTTTCAATGCTTCCTCCTCGAGGTGAGGTAGCAACCTGCGTTTTGGGTAACTCTCGGAGGGGCGCTCGAGTTCGTATTCCTCGGCCGTAAGGACTTCGGTCCATCTGTCTTCTAGCAAGTCTTGATCAGCTTGAAGTTGTTGTTGCTTTTTCTTCAGGCTATGTGATGTGGCCATAAGCCTGCGCTTGAAGCGCTCCTGCTCGACGGGGTCCTCAGGCACGATAAATTCTTCATCGCCGAGGCTCGCTTCGTCTTCGGAGAAAGGCATGTAATTGCCCTCCTCCGGTTCTCCATCTGCTGCCTGCTCTGGAGGGCTAGCTTGTTCATCCTCCGGCTCTACATCGTGCTAGAGGGGATTGTGGTTGTCTTCGACACTATCCGGAGTGTTATTATCTCATGTGTCGGTATCACTACTTTTGCTGTGGCGGGACTTAGAGATGCGCCACTGACGTCAGTGCTTGGGTTGCTTCTAGGAGGGGTCATCCTCCGCTGTCTCGTCGCCATTGCCTTCTTTAGGGGTGTCCACCATGTATATGTCGTGTGATGAGGTAGCGGTCCAGCGCCCTGTGGGCGGTGGTTCCTGCTCGTCTCCTGCATCGTCGTCCATACTGTCGATGTCTTCGGAGTCGAAGTCGAGCATGTCGGTTAAATCGTCGACAGTGGCTACTAAGTGGGTGGTGGGTGGGAAGCGAATTTCTTCGTCGTCCGCATGCCATTCTAGCCGGACATAGTTCGGCCAAGGTTCTCCTGACAGGGAGAGAGATCTTAATGAATTTAGCACATCGCCGAAGGGCGAGTGCTGAAAGATATCCGCGGAGGTGAACTCCATGATTGGCGCCCAGTCGGATTCGGCGGGCACGGATGTAAGCGGCTCGGAGTCCGTGGCCGGAGGTGAATCCAGTGGTTCAGCGACACGGCTCTCGTAAGGGGTGAAGTTAGTATCCAGCTCTATCGCCACTCAGAGTGCGGCCTCCATGGCGGGGTCTATCCCTCCGCTCTTGGATGGCGCGATTTGCTCCGGATTGACGGCCGGAGTAGTTGCAGATGCGATCTCCTGAATATTGTCCGACGGCAGAGTTACGCCATGCTCGTCGTGACTGTGCGGCGCATCTGACATGGGCTTGAATCCGTCGAAGATCAAGTCTCTGCAGATGTCGGCAGTGTAGTTTAAGTTTCCAAACCTGGCCTGATGGCCAGGGGCGTAGCTCTCGATCTGCTCCAGATGGCCAAGCGAATTGGCCCGCAGTGCAAAGCCGCCGAATACGAAGATCTGTCCGGGGGGAAACCTCACCTTGGACCGCATCGCTACCGATGATCGAAGGAGCCATCGAGCCTTACGGTGATGGCACAGTGGAACTCTCAATGAAAGCACCAATGTCGGTGTCAAAACCGGCGGATCTCGGGTAGGGGGTCCCGAACTGTGCGTCTAAGGCGGATGGTAACAGGAGGCAGGGGACACGATGTTTACCCAGGTTCGGGCCCTCTTGATGGAGGTAATACCCTACGTCCTGCTTGATTGTTCTTGATGATATGAGTATTACAAGAGTTGATCTACCATGAGATCGTACAGGCTAAACCCTAGAAGCTAGCCTATGGTATGATTGTATGTTGTCCTACGGACTAAACCCTCCGGTTTATATAGACACCGGAGGGGGCTAGGGTTATACAGAGTCGGTTACAAGGGAGGAGATCTACATATCCGTATTGCCTAGCTTGCCTTCCACGCCAAGGAGAGTCCCATCCGGACACGGGACGAAATCTTCAATCTTGTATCTTCATAGTCCAACAGTCCGGCCAAAGGATATAGTCCGGCTGTCCGGAGACCCCCTAATCCAGGACTCCCTCAACCATCGTCCTATATATCAATCTTTACCTATCTACAATTTAGAGACTCCTCGTCGTGTCCTTGATCTCATCCGGGACTCTGAACAACATTCGGTCACCAAAACATATAACTCATATAACACTATATCCTCAACGAACGTTAAGCGTGCGGACCCTACGGGTTCGAGAACTATGTAGACATGATCGAGACACCTCTACGATCAATAATCAATAGCGGAACCCGGATATCCATATTGTCTCCTACATATTCTACGAAGATCTTTATCGGTCGAACCGTTATGACAACATACGTAATTCCCTTTGTCCATAGGTATGTTACTTGCATGAGATTCGATCGTCGGTATCTTCATCCCTAGTTCAATATCGTAACCGGCAAGTCTCTTTAATCGTTCCATAATACATCATCCTGTAACTAACTCATTAGTCACTTTGCTTGCAAGGCTTCTTATGATGTGTATTACCGAGAGGGCCCAGATATACCTCTACGATACTCGGAGTGACAAATCCTAATCTCGGTGTATGCCAACTCAACAAACACCTTCGGAGATACCTGTAGAGCATCTTTATGATCACCCAGTTACGTTGTGATGTTTTATGGCACAGAAGGTATTCCTCCGGTATCCGAGAGTTGCATAATCTCATAGTCGAAGGAATATGTATTTGACATGAAGAAAGCAATAGCAACAAACTGATAGATCATTATGCTAAGCTAACGGATGGGTCTTGTCCATCACATCATTCTCCTAATGATGTGATCCCGTTATCAAATGACAACACATGCCTATGGTTAGTAAACATTAACCATCTTTGATCGACGAGCTAGTCTAGTATAGGCTCACTAGGGACACGGTATTTGTTTATGTATCCACACATGTATTTAAGTTTCCAATAAATACAACTCTAGCATGAATAATAAACCTTTATCATGAATAAGGAAATATAAAATAACAACTTTATTATTGCCTCTAGGAAATATTTCCTTCAGTCTCCCACTTGCACTAGAATCAATAATCTAGTTCACATCGCCATGTGATTAACACCCATAGTTCACATCGCCATGTGACCAACACCCAAAGAGTTTACTAGAGTCAATAATCTAGTTCACATCGCCATGTGATTAACAACCAAAGAGTACTAAAATGTGATCATGTTTTGCTTGTGAGATAAGTTTAGTCAATGAGTCTATCAAATTCAGATCCATGTGTATTTTGCAAATTTCTATGTCTACAATGCTTTGTAAGGAGCTACTCTATCTAACTGCTCCCACTTTCAATATGTATCCAGATTGAGACTCGGAGTCTTCCAGATCAGCGTCAAATCTTGCATCGACTTAACCCTTTACGACGAACTCTTTATTACCTCCATAATCAAGAAATATCTCCTTAGTCCTCTTAGGTAACTAAGGATAATTGTAACATCCCGATTCTCAGAATGTTTAAGAAAAAGTTTTCCTAAAATTAGGGCGAGAAAATTTCATTTGTTTTATTTGTTAACAAAGCTTAAATTGGACTTTTATAATTTGAAGGATTTAATTTGAACTAATGTGAACCTAATTAAATTT
Source organism: Triticum dicoccoides (assembly GCF_002162155.2). Taxonomy (NCBI): domain Eukaryota; kingdom Viridiplantae; phylum Streptophyta; class Magnoliopsida; order Poales; family Poaceae; genus Triticum; species Triticum dicoccoides. The sequence continues at coordinate 142,905,210 of NC_041386.1, forward strand.
TGTGTTTAGTTCTTTTCTTTTCATCAGCTCTTCTTTGGCATATTAAATATGCGCCTTGAATTTTTTTTTGGGTTACTGAAATTTGTTTGATTGCTCGAGCTTCTTTTCCTTCTCTCGATTTCCTAAAACGGAAATCAATTTCTTTTCCTTTTCTCAATCTCGGGCCAAATTCCATCGGACCATTAGATACGTTCTACCATTTGAATTGTTCACATATCTTACTAACACTTCTTTCACACGTACATTGTTTATTAGACAAATCCACCAATACATGCATATGTACATCTCTTCTCTTCCCTGAGTTGAGCCACTGTTATTTTTTTCCTGTCTAAGTCGCATGGGCTTAGCCCATCTAATTTTTTGTTTTCTTTCTTTTTCTTTCTCCTCCCCTCCTTTCCACATGGGCTTCCATCCACTTGGCCCATCCAACTAACGCCTATCCTCCTCTCCTCCTGTACGTTGACAACTCCAGAAGAGAAACAGCCAACACACACGTACAGGAAGGGAAAAAGTCACCTGCAAATACATAGAGGAAACGGCTTTGCGTTCCTTCTCCTCCACTCCTTCCTTGGCCTATTTCTCTGCCCATTTCTTCTGGCGAGCGAGCGCCCCTTGGTGCTTCCTATTCCTTTTTAGTTTCGTTCATAAACGCACAGAGAGCAAGAAACATACAGCCATGATTCTCCTCCTCCTCTAACTCCCTTGATCTTAGACCATTTCCAAAACCGGAGATATCTAGGCGTGCGCCTCTACTTCCTCTTCCAATCCCCTGGCAACTCATGCCCTCTCTCTTCCTCCTCTGCCCAAGAACACTCATTGAACTTTTGAAGCTCCATGGACGCAAGGTTTCGATCCCGATGACTCGGACCATCTCTATCCGAATCCTTGTGCCATAAACTCCTCCTCCACGCCATGATTCCATTCAGGGAAGAAGGAACGTGATCCGTCAAGCACACACGAAGAATTCTGCATGTCCGCGTACACTGTTCATCAAGTTTGTCGCACCGTTCCATCAAACTCGGTGAGCCTCTATAAAATTCCTTTTGCATACGTACTTGTCATCACCTAGTGTATCCCGTAGACATCATGATTCGACCTATCTCTGCCGTTGGCCGCGTGTGTCCAAAACTGAATTCAATTTGATGGCATAATTCTTTAGTTTTGTTCATCATATGACTTTGAGCCCAATAGATAAAATTCTCCATATGACCGTAGAAATCCAGTGATGGGGCTAGATTGTGGGTTCTATCTTGTGATCGGTAGAAGAGATATAATCTTAGTCGTTTTTTTGTATGGAATCCAAATAGGTTTTGTGTTGGTAAAACTTTTCTATTGGTATGTTATTTCTATGTCTCTCGTTATGCCTAGGAGTATCAAATGTTTTACTCGATTGATTTGAAGGTGCGTTTTATTTTTTTGTAGCATTTCGTGTAGATAACTTTGTGCATCATCTAAAAGTATGATATGCCTTTGTATTAGTTCCTTCGAGTTATTACCTTGTGTAGGAGTTGATTGGTGCATTAGTTATCATCCCTCATACATGATTGGCACGTGTTATTATTTTAATTAGATTTGGAGCATTATTAGTGTAATCTTATTATCATTATTTTGGTTATATTTGATACTTATTGTTTGCGAGCGTACAATATTTGGTGAACGCTCGACATGCTTATATTTATGTGGAATTATTCTAAACTTTGCTTTATGTATGGAATAATGGAATATTTCATGTTCCGATTATTTCCTTTTGTTTAGCATGAATATATCTTAGATATATTTTCTATATTCATTTACATCCATGTAGCATGTGTGTTTTATATATTCAAAATCATATCATGCCTATGATAGTGGTCCGTCAATCTATTATTTTGTTGTTTAGTTTCTTTATAGTAGTTGTCTTGAATTGGCATGTTAACTTAGAACATAGTCATGGTTGTGATGAATTACTTGTTGTAGGCACTCTATTAGCATTTTAATTATCTGTCGCATCATGCGTGGTTCAATATCACTTTCTCACTTTGCTAAGTTGTGTGACATGTCATGTTTGATGTGTTATTTTAGTAGCAACTTTTGAGTAATTGTTAACGTGATTTTGTAGATGTTTATTGTTTAGTATTGCATGGATAGTTGCTTTATGTCATTGTCATATTTGCATTCTATATAGAATTTATTCGTTGTGACATAGAGTTCAGTTTATTATTTCTTGGTAATTAGCCAACGTGTTATATTTACCTAGGATAGTAGCTATGCATGGTTAGTTGATTGACATGTCATATTAGTATTTACGCAAGTAGAAGGCATATTTGGTCGTATACCTACCATGTGTTATATCATTGGTAGTTTGTACCTTATGTTCATACATTTGGTTAACGTTTACTTGGTAGATATATCATAGTGATTTGTTGATACCATACATTCTTTTATTTAAGAATTTCTTGCCTTATCAATACCATGTCATGATGTTCGATTGTATAACTTGATTGCATAACGCGTGTGTGTACCAATATGTGTGTTGTATGATGCTTAGTTGTGTACCTTTTATATATTTGCAAGTGTATGATGACTACATAGAAATGCATGTCATATCATTACTCATGCTAGTATAGTACATTGCTTAATGTTATCGATGCCATGATCTAGTATTACTTGCCTACATGCTTAGTATGCTTATTCGGTGTGCTTACAGTCATAACTAGTATTTAGGGATTGTGTGCTATTGCTATGCTTGATAGTCATGTTAGTTGGTATCAATTAAATTATGTCATAGTTATGAGTAGTATAGTCTCGGTAGCATAGTCTCATATCTTTTGTGATCATTATACATGTATACTTGTCATAACTAATTTATCAAAATGTTGCATTTGTGGTATGCCTAAGTATAGACACCAAGTCATGCTAGTGATCTTTTTGTTATAATATTACATGTGTTATAGTTGTTCGTGTGTTGCTTATATATGCTTGAGTTTTCTCTGTTAGTATTATGAGTGCTCTATTCTTGTTGCAATAGTTCATCACATGCATAGGATAGTTTACCTTTCATGTTAGTAGAGTTGTGCTTGATCATACACTTAGTGTGTGCATCATGCTTTGTTATTTTAAGCATGTGGTTATATTATAATTGCTAGTGGTCATTAGTATTAGCTATTGTTAAGACCTTGTCCCAGTTTAGTATCTTCTCACGATAACATGCATGTTTGATGTTTGTGTTGTTAGTTAAGACATCTTTATAATTCTTCCCTCACATACCTTGTATCAAATGTGTCTTATTATTTAGTTGTTTAATTAGCTTTCACCATAGTAATGGTTTAGCTCTTGTTATAGAGGTGCTTACTAATAGTTTTTATGATTTATGTTTAGTCTTTGATTGTTGTTAACCATTATAAGTATTTGGATTCATCCAAATATTTATTTTTGGTTGATTGTTACTCTTAATCATATCATGCCTAGGATAGCTGTGCATCCATTTGTCCCATGTGTTGTATAGTTTCTTGTTAATTGTTTGACAAATGAATTGGTTTGAAATAATGGAGTCGATCCTATTCCATTTTAATGTTGTTTAGGGGCTAGACCTAGATCAAATCAATTCATGTTGTTGAATGATGTTTGATTGCTTAACTTGTTGCCCTTATGTTTGTTATATGGTAGTTCCCTTTATTTAGACGTGATTTGTAGTGGGCACTACTACTGGATAGTAGCATAGTTCATACTAGAACATCAGTCTTGATCGCCAAGCCTTCTTTAGATGGGTCAACCTAACCATGTCATTTCACTGAATCATCTCCCTCACCTCCCGATCATGCTACCTCATTTTGAATCTACATCTTGATCAATATCTTGCTATCCATCCACTCTTAAAAAAATTCGGATGTTATTTGGATTTGCTATTTCTTTGGTATTTATTGTTTGTCTTTTGCTATCGTTACGACGAGTAGGGAGTGGCGATGTTGGACAAGGACAGAATAGGTTACTGAAGAAGGACTCAACAACGAAGGCATGCCTCCTTCTTTGATCATACTTATCCTATGGTTTACAAAATTGCATTGAGTTTTATTGTTACTATATGCATGCTATTTTAATTCTCGTAGCTAGCGTGTCGATTGACACATTACCTTGATCCGCTTGTCGCCTATTTACTTGACACCTGAGTAGAAGTATAAGGTTCCCGTAGAGTAGAAATGCTTAGCCATGCTTATCACCCTATAGGTGCCTTGTTGAATGACCTCTAAGTCATTGACAGTTGAAACTTAACGCTGAGCTAGGCCTGTTGGCCCTTGATGACCTTCTCTATCCTCTTCTACTCTGGGTGAAACTTACCATCTGAATACTGGCACGGGCGACAGTTGAATCAAGGATTGAAGGAGCGATTGGCTGCCCTTCACAAGTAGAAGGGGGCAATCAGTCATCCATGCCGCATAAGGCCTAATAAGTCTTGGATTTGAAGATTGTGATTACAGTACAACCACATGCTATATGGGCACTGACTTGGTTAAGTAAGCTAGTCAGCCTTAGGTGTCGATGTCGCCGTACCGCAGATGGGATAGCTGCCCTGCGGGGAGTATCCTCGGCACAGATGGGGGGACCGGTTTGAGGACGTACTCTTAGTTCCATGCACCAGACCCGGTGGGCATGTCACATCTTTGGGGGATGTAGTCCAAAGACCTCGTCACAATCTCCCTGCCGGTACACCATATGGAGTACTATACCAGCGGCCACTGGTGGCAACAAGTCAGGATTGTGTCATGTGGGCAAAGTGTACGACCTCTGCAGAGTGTAAAACTATTCGAATAGCCGTGTCCACGGTCAAGGACAGCACATGAATCTTTCTCGACGTACAGGACCTGTCTTGCTTATTCCCTCTTTGCCCTATTCTTGAAACCTATGAAGGACGTGGGTTGATCGAGGATCCTCACTTGATGAAAGTTGTTTTGAAGATAAACATGCTTTCGTCTAAAATTGCTTTTATCCAATTGCTTTATTTGTTAAACAAAATTAGCTTTACGCAAATGAGCCATACAGCCTTCCTTTGAAGCCACATAGTTATTAGGTCCTTCCCCGAGGGAGGCATGTTGAGTACGTAATGTACTCATGGCAATAATTTTGTTGACAACAGAGTTGCATGGAGATGAAGGTGATGACTACGACTACTATGGCGATCCGTAGTACTTTCCGCTGTTTTTATGAATGTAATAATTGTCATGAGACATTTATCTAGGTATGCCTTGTGGCAAGATATATTTAAAATTGTAATATCTTGTATGTATTGTGCAATGATATAATTTCACTGTGTTGTCAACAATGATCCTGGGGTTGACAAATATACACAGGAGGGTCTGGAAGTTAATTCCGGGTTCTCACAAAAGTGGTATCAGAGCCGATGTTGACCTAGTCACGTGGCCTTAGTTAGAAATGGAAAGCCTTAGGGACTATTTTTATAAGAAAAACTATTCTGAAAAGGATCATTCTCGTACTCTTCTCCTTCACTGCTGTGCCAAGAAACCCTTTTCCCTGCCCTGGGTGTTGAAAAGTCAGAAGCTTCACACGATGTGCCAAGAATTTCAAGATAACTTCAACCCCTGAAGCTTTGAGTAGCAACATTTTTCCAAGAGAAGACACTTTGAGACCTCAAGAAGGCAACAACTGTCGATCATGATCGTCAACGTTGAAGATTTGCCCCAAGATTTATTGTGACCTGCCATATAGGATTAGGTTGGTTAACACCCTTGTAGTGATAGAATCCGTAGCTTGTAGACGCAAAACCTTTCTTGTGTGAGTATTGTCTACATATTTTTGGTGTTTTCCTAGCAGTCATACTAAAACCCTATTTGCCAAAATGAGTTGCTTTTGAGTTCTATTTGGATAGCTTCATGGTTATATCGGTGTTATCTTTTGTTTATCTTCTGGGGTACCTTCACCTTTTGTAGGATTCTTTTACTCCTCTTAAACTCTTTCCCTCTTCTCTATAAACCTTGGAGGTCACCTTGAGATGAACAAAGTTGCAACAACCCACTTGGAGATCTATTATGAAAGTGAATCCTATGGAAAACGTCTTTTAAGGGGGGTAGTTTGATGGTGATTTATGGCGAGATCAAAGATTTGAAGACCTTCATTTGCAAAGAATACGAAGATTTGAAGATCTTCACTGCACCTACTATAAGTTTAACCTGAAGAGGGATCAATGAGTCTATCCACACCAATGCTTGGCCTACAGAAGAAGAGAAAGACTGAAGAATGTCAACCACTCAGAGAAGCTATCACATTACCATCGCCAAGACCCAAAGACTATGACAATCTTTGAACAAGCTGGAGATAGCATCGCCAATCAAACTATCTCCAACAAAGACCCCAAAGTTGTATGTCGCAAGTTTAGAATCGACCATGGTTCCACAAGTTTATGAGAAGATGTGTGTCGAAGACGAAGCTTACCTAAACCCATTCTCTTTAGTCGGCCTGAATCTCGGGGACAAGATTTCTTTTAAGGGGGGTAGATCTGTAACATCCCGATTCTCAGAATGTTTAAGAAAAAGTTTTCCAAAAATTAGGGCGAGAAAATTTCATTTGTTTTATTTGTTAACAAAGCTTAAATTGGACTTTTATAATTTGAAGGATTTAATTTAAACTAATGTGAACCTAATTAAATTTTGTGTTTAGTTCTTTTCTTTTAATCAGCTCTTCTTTGGCATATTAAATATGCGCCTTGAATTTTTTTTGGGTTACTGAAATTTGTTTGATTGCTCGAGCTTCTTTTCCTTCTCTAGATTTCCTAAAACGGAAATCAATTTCTTTTCCTTTTCTCAATCTCGCGCCAAATTCCATCGGACCATTAGATACGATTCTACCATTTGAATTGTTCACATATCTTACTAACACTTCTTTCACACGTACATTGTTTATTAGACAAATTCACCAATACATGCATATGTACATCTCTTCTCTTCCCTGAGTTGAGCCACTGTTATTTTTTTCCTGTCTAAGTCGCATGGGCTTAGCCCATCTAATTTTTTGTTTTCTTTCTTTTTCTTTCTCCTCCCCTCCTCTCCACATGGGCTTCCATCCACTTGGCCCATCCAACTAACTCCTCTCCTCGTCTCCTCCTGTACGTTGACAACTCCAGAAGAGAAACAGCCAACACAGACGTACAGGAAGGGAAAAAGTCACCTGCAAATACATAGAGGAAACGGCTTTGCGTTCCTTCTCCTCCACTCCTTCCTTGGCCTATTTCTCTGCCCATTTCTTCCGGCGAGCCAGCGCCCCTTGGTGCTTCCTATTCCTTTTTAGTTTCTTTCATAAACGCACAGAGAGCAAGAAACATACAGCCATGATTCTCCTCCTCCTCTAACTCCCTTGATCTTAGACCATTTCCAAAACCGGAGATATCTAGGCGTGTGCCTCTACTTCCTCTTCCAATCCCCTGGCAACTCATGCCCCCTCTCTTCCTCCTCTGCCCAATAACACTCATTGAAATTTTGAAGGTCCATGGACGCAAGGTTTCGATCCCGTTGACTCGGACCATCTCTATCCGAATCCTTGTGCCATAAACTCCTCCTCCACGCCATGATTCCATTCAGGGAAGAAGGAACGTGATCCGTCAAGCACACACGAAGAATTCTGCATGTCCGCGTACACTGTTCATCAAGTTTGTCGCACCGTTCCATCAAACTCGGTGAGCCTCTATCAAATTCCTTTTGCATACGTACTTGTCATCACCTAGTGTATCCCGTAGACATCATGATTCGACCTATCTCTGCCGTTGGCCGCGTGTGTCCAAAACTGAATTCGATTCGATGGCATAATTCTTTAGTTTTGTTCATCATATGACTTTGAGTCCAATAGATAAAATTCTCCATATGACCGTAGAAATCCAGTGATGGGGCTAGATTGTGGGTTCTATCTTGTGATCGGTAGAAGAGATATAATCTTAGTCGTTTTTTGTATGGAATCCAAATAGGTTTTGTGTTGGTAAAACTTTTCTATTGGTATGTTATTTCTATGTCTCTCGTTATGCCTAGGAGTATCAAATGTTTTACTCGATTGATTTGAAGGTGCATTTTATTTTTTTGTAGCATTTCGTGTAGATAACTTTGTGCATTATCTAAAAGTATGATATGCCTTTGTATTAGTTCCTTCGAGTTATTACCTTGTGTAGGAGTTGATTGGTGCATTAGTTATCATCCCTCATACATGATTGGCACGTGTTATTATTTTAATTAGATTTGGAGCATTATTAGTGTAATCTTATTATCATTATTTTGGTTATATTTGATACTTATTGTTTGCGAGCGTACAATATTTGGTGAACGCTCGACATGCTTATATTTATGTGGAATTATTCTAAACTTTGCTTTATGTATGGAATAATGGAATATTTCATGTTCCGATTATTTCCTTTTGTTTAGCATGAATATATCTTAGATATATTTTCTATATTCATTTACATCCATGTAGCATGTGTGTTTTATATATTCAAAATCATGTCATGCCTATGATAGTGGTCCGTCAATCTACTATTTTGTTGTTTAGTTTCTTTATAGTAGTTGTCTTGAATTGGCATGTTAACTTAGAACATAGCCATGGTTGTGATGAATTACTTGTTGTAGGCACTCTATTAGCATTTTAATTATCTGTCGCATCATGCGTGATTCAAGATCACTTTCTCACTTTGCTAAGTTGTGTGACATGTCATGTTTGATGTGTTATTTTAGTAGCAACTTTTGAGTAATTGTTAACGTGATTTTGTAGATGTTTATTGTTTAGTATTGCATGGATAGTTGCTTTATGCCATTGTCATATTTGCATTCTATATAGAATTTATTCGTTGTGACATAGAGTTCAGTTTATTATTTCTTGGTAATTAGCCAACGTGTTATATTTACCTAGGATAGTAGCTATGCATGCTTAGTTGATTGACATGTCATATTAGTATTTACTCAAGTAGAAGGCATATTTGGTTGTATGCCTACCATGTGTTATATCATTGGTAGTTTGTACCTTATGTTCATACATTTGGTTAACGTTTACTTGGTAGATATATCATAGTGATTTGTTGATGCCATACATTCTTTTATTTAAGAATTTCTTGCCTTATCAATACCATGTCATGATGTTCGATTGTATAACTTGATTGCATAACGCGTGTGTGTACCAATATGTGTGTTGTATGATGCTTAGTTGTGTACCTTTTATATATTTGCAAGTGTATGATGACTACATAGAAATGCATGTCATATCATTACTCATGCTAGTATAGTACATTGCTTAATGTTATCGATGCCATGATCTAGTATTACTTGCCTACATGCTTAGTATGCTTATTCAGTGTGCTTACAGTCATAACTAGTATTTAGGGATTGCGTGGTATTGCTATGCTTGATAGTCATGTTAGTTGGTATCAATTAAATTATGTCATAGTTATGAGTAGTATAGTCTCGGTAGCATAGTCTCATATCTTTTGTGATCATTATACATGTATACTTGTCATAACTAATTTATCTAGAGGTTGCATTTGTGGTATGCCTAAGTATAGACACCAAGTCATGCTAGTGATCTTTTTGTTATAATATTACATGTGTTATAGTTGTTCATGTGTTGCTTATATATGCTTGAGTTTTCTCTGTTAGTATTATGAGTGCTCTGTTCTTGTTGCAATAGTTCATCACATGCATAGGATAGTTTACCTTTCATGTTAGTAGAGTTGTGCTTGATCATACACTTAGTGTGTGCATCATGCTTTGTTATTTTAAGCATGTGGTTATATTATAATTGCTAGTGGTCATTAGTATTAGCTATTGTTAAGACCTTGTCCCAGTTTAGTATCTTCTCACGATAACATGCATGTTTGATGCTTGTGTTGTTAGTTAAGACATCTTTATAATTCTTCCCTCACATACCTTGTATCAAATGTGTCTTATTATTTAGTTGTTTAATTAGCTTTCACCATAGTAATGGTTTAGCTCTTGTTATAGAGGTGCTTACTAATAGTTTTTATGATTTATGTTTAGTCTTTGATTGTTGTTAACCATTATAAGTATTTGGATTCATCCAAATATTTATTTTTGGTTGATTGTTACTCTTAATCATATCATGCCTAGGATAGCTGTGCATCCATTTGTCCCATGTGCTGTATAGTTTCTTGTTAATTGTTTGACAAATGAATTGGTTTGAAATAATGGAGTCGATCCTATTCCATTTTAATGTTGTTTAGGGGCTAGACCTAGATCAAATCAATTCATGTTGTTGAATGATGTTTGATTGCTTAACTTGTTGCCCTTATGTTTGTTATATGGTAGTTCCCTTTATTTAGACGTGATTTGTAGTGGGCACTACTACTGGATAGTAGCATAGTTCATACTAGAACATCAGTCTTGATCGCCAAGCCTTCTTTAGATGGGTCAACCTAACCATGTCATTTCACTGAATCATCTCCCTCACCTCCCGATCATGCTACCTCATTTTGAATCTACATCTTGATCAATATCTTGCTATCCATCCACTCTTAAAAAAAATTCGGATGTTATTTGGATTTGCTATTGCTTTGGTATTTATTGTTTGTCTTTTGCTATCGTTACGACGTGTAGGGAGTGGCGATGTTGGACAAGGACAGGATAGGTTACTGAAGAAGGACTCAACAACGAAGGCATGCCTCCTTCTTTGATCATACTTATCCTATGGTTTACAAAATTGCATTGAGTTTTATTGTTACTATATGCATGCTATTTTAATTCTCGTAGCTAGCGTGTCGATTGACACATTACCTTGATCCGCTTGTCGCCTATTTACTTGACACCTGAGTAGAAGTATAAGGTTCCCGTAGAGTAGAAATGCTTAGCCATGCTTATCACCCTATAGGTGCCTTGTTGAATGACCTCTAAGTCATTGACAGTTGAAACTTAACGCTGAGCTAGGCCTGTTGGCCCTTGATGACCTTCTCTATCCTCTTCTACTCTGGGTGAAACTTACCATCTGAATACTGGCACGGGCGACAGCTGAATCAAGGATTGAAGGAGCGATTGGCTGCCCTTCACAAGTTGAAGGGGGCAATCAGTCGTCCGTGTCGCATAAGGCCTAATAAGTCTTGGATTTGAAGATTGTGATAACAGTACAACCACATGCTATATGGGCACTGGCTTGGTTAAGTAAGCTAGTCAGCCTTAGGTGTCGATGTCGCCGTACCGCAGATGGGATAGCTGCCCTGCGGGGAGTATCCTCGGCACAGATGGGGGGACCGGTTTGAGGACGTACTCTCAGTTCCGTGCACCAGACCCGGTGGGCATGTCACATCTTTGGGGGATGTAGTCCAAAGACCTCGTCACAATCTCCCTGCCGGTACACCAAATGGAGTACTATACCAGCGGCCACTGGTGGCAACAAGTCGGGATTGTGTCGTGTGGGTAAAGTGTACGACCTCTGCAAAGTGTAAAACTATTCGAATAGCCGTGTCCACGGTCAAGGACAACACATGAATCTTTCTCGACGTACAGGACCTGTCTTGCTTATTCCCTCTTTGCCCTATTCTTGAAACCTATGAAGGACGTGGGTTGATCGAGGATCCTCACTTGATGAAAGTTGTTCTAAAGATAAACATGTTTTCGTCTAAAATTGCTTTTATCCAATTGCTTTATTTGTTAAACAAAATTAGCTTTACGCAAATGAGCCATACAGCCTTCCTTTGAAGCCACATGTAGTTATTAGGCCCTTCCCCGAGGGAGGCATGTTGAGTACGTAATGTACTCATGGCAATAATTTTGTGGACAACAGATTTGCATGGAGATGAAGGTGATGACTACGACTACTATGGCGATCCGTAGGAGTGAGGTCACGTGGACTACATCGACTGCCTGTGGCTGAGATGGAGTCGCTACGCATTGTACTTTCCGTTGTTTTTCTAAATGTAATAATTGTCATGAGACATTTATCTAGGTATGCCTTGTGGCAAGATATATTTAAAATTGTAATATCTTTTATGTATTGTGCAATGATATCATTTCACTGTGTTGTCAACAGTGATCCTGGGGTTGACAAATATACACAGGAGGGTCTGGAAGTTAATTCCGGGTTCTCACAATAATTTTGACCGTTGTCCAGTGATCTACTCCTGGATCACTATTGTACCCCCTTGCCAAACTCATGGCAAGGTACACAACAGGTTTTGTACACAACATGGCATACTTTATAGAACCTATGGCTGAGGCATAGGGAATGACTTTCATTCTCTCTCTATCTTCTGTCGTGGTCGGGTTTGGAGTCTTACTCAAGTTCACACCTTACAACACAGGCAAGAACCCTTTCTTTGACTGATCCATTTTGAACTTCTTCAAAATCTTGTGAAGGTATATGCTTTGTGAAAGTCCTATTTGGCATCTCGATCTATCCCTATAGATCTTGATACCCAATATATAAGTAGCTTCATCGAGGTCTTTCATTGAAAAATTCTTGTTCAAGTATCCTTATTATGTTATCCATAAATTCTATATCATTTCCAATCAATAATATGTCATCCACATATAATATCAGAAATGCTACATAGCTCCCACTCACTTTCTTGTAATACAGGCTTCATCATAAGTCAGTATAAAACCATATGTTTTGATCATCTCATCAAAGCATATATTCCAACTCTCAGATGCTTGCACTAGTCCATAGATGGATCGCTGGAGCTTGCACACTTTGTTAGCAGCTTTAGGATCGACAAAACCTTCTAGTTGCATCATATACAACTCTTCTTTAAGAAATCCATTAAGGAATGCAGTTTTGACAACCATTTGCCAAATTTCATAATTTATAAAATGCGGCAATTGCTAACATGATTTGGACTGACTTAAGCGTTGCTACGGGTAAGAATCTCTCGTCGTAGTCAACCCCTTGAACTTGTCGAAAACCTTTCGCGACAAGTCAAGCTTTGTAGATCGTGACATTACCATCATCGTTTGTCTTCTTCTTGAAGATCCATTTATTCTTAATGGCTTTCTGATCATCGGGCAAGTCCACCAAAGTCCACACTTTGTTCTCATACATGAATCCTATCTCAGATTCCATGGCCTCAAGCCATCTATCAGAATTTGGGCTCATCATAGCTTCTTCATAGTTTGTAGGTTCGCCATGGTCTAGTAACATGACTTCTAGGACAGGATTACTTTAGGATCAAAATTAGGTTTAGAGGGGGGCAATTAGACTACTTGACCAAATATAAATCTAGCCTTTGCCCTATTTTAAGTATTGGTAGATTTTAGCAACTTAGCACAAGTCAAACAATCCACCTACACATGCAATTATAAGAGTGTAGCAGCGGAAAGTAAAACATTGCATATGATGCTAAAGGGAGGGGTTTGGAGAAGGCAAACGCAATGTAGACACAGAGATTTTTGGTGTGGTTCCGATAGGTGGTGCTATCGTACGTCCACGTTGATGGAGACTTCAACCCACGAAGGGTAACGGTTGCGTGAGTCTATCCCACCATGGCCATCGCCCACGAAGGACTTGCCTCACTTGGGTATATCTTCACGAAGTAGGTGATCTCCTTGCCCTTACAAACTCCTTGGTTCAACTCCACAATCTTGTCGAAGGCTCCCAAGTGACACCTAACCAATCTAGGAGACACCACTCCCCAAAAGGTAATAGATGGTGTGACAATGATGAACTCCTTGATCTTGTGCTTCAAATGATAGTCTCCCCAACAGTCAACTCTCTCACACAGATTTGGCTATGGTGGAAAGATGATTTGAGTGGAAAGCAACTTGGGGAAGGCTAGAGATCAAGATTCTTGTGGTTGGATTGGAATGTCTTGGTCTCAACACATGAGTAGGTGCTTCTCTCTCAAAAAATGAGTAGTGCAAGTGTAGGCACGTTCTGATGGCTCTCCCTTGAATAGAGACGGGGGTGGAGGGGTATATATAGCCTCCACACAAAATCCAACTGTTACACACATTTGACACAACACGGTCAGGCCGAATAGGTGAACTCGGTGAGACCGATTCAGTTCAAAATGTGAACGTTAGGAAACTCGGTGGGACCGACATGATCAACTCAGTGGGAACAATGTGCTAGGGTTAGGGCAAAACCTCATCTCGGTGTGACCGATTGCATGAACTCGATGAGACCGATTTCAACAATGACTAAACAGAGAGTTGGCCAGGCAAACTCGGTGGGACCAATCGCTCATTTGGTGAGACCAAAATGTTACGAAGGGAAACAGAGAGTTTGCATTGCTAACTCGGTGGGACCGATTGCTCATTTTGGTGAGGCTGAAATGTTACGAAGGGAAACAGAGAGTTTGGTGAGGCCGAACTAATTAGGGTTTCTGGCTTTGGCTATGTCAAAGGAACTCGGTGGCGCCGGATAGATCAAATCGGTAGGGCCGAGTTTGACTTTAGGTTTAGGACATATTTGGATTTGAGAAAGTGGTTGATGGCTTTGGAGCATATCACTAAGCATTTTGAGCAAGTAGACCATTAAGCAACACCTCATCCCCTTTTAATAGTATTGGATTTTCCTATGGACTCAATGTGCTCTTGGATCACTAAAATAGAAATGAAGAGTCTTGAGCTTTTGCCAATCTTTGTCCTTAGCATTTTGAGGGGTCCACATCCATAGATCAAAGCTTCGACAAATGATAATATGAATGAAATACATCGTCGCTTTGAGAAGTATGTGATAAGAAAGAGCTCCCCCTAAATTTGTGCATTATTTAAAATTTGCTTTTGAATGCAAATGCACGATCGATTAGGATCATGGGTTACTCTTCCATGTCACATACATCTTGGTGGAGCGCTCAAAATGATAGAATATGAGGAATATGCACTCATCACCAAGGCAAACATGATTGATAGATAATACACAAGTATTAAGATAACATCATTCAAGCACACATTAAAGCATAATATGATCAAACACATGATCATAAGAGTATCTCACACAAGCACAAATATTGTAGCAAGCAAACGATCAAAAGACAAGTAGCAAGAGAAGCAACAAAAGGGCAAAACACACACACACACACACACTCTCTCGAAGCCTATGATCTATACACTTTCTCCCCCTATGGAAACAAGTTACCAAAAAGCTTGAAAATGCATAGTGCTATGCGGCACTCTAAGCACGATCTCCGGGAGCTCCTGTGTGCGAAGATGGCATTGAGAGGAGTCCCTCTGCAAACACTTCTGATGATGTCTGAGGAGCTGGAGGAGTTGCCACTGGAGGAATAACTGGGGCAGGTGCTGAAGTGGTAGTCCTTGCATCACTAACAACTGGCACAGCTACAGACTTGTGTGCCCTTGGCACACACTGAAAAGTGTTAGTAGTTGGCATGTCACTCTTTTCCTTAATGTCTTCCTATATCTTCTCAACTGTGGTCTGAATCTCAGTGACCTTCTAAAAGTGCAACTATAAGGACAAATGATTGGCTCAAGCTCAAAGCTCAGGACTCTACATTTTTTATTTTAAGTGATCCAAGATCACATTGAGTCCATAGGAAAAGCCAATACTATCAAGAGGGGGTGAGGTGTTGCTTAATGAGTTTCTTTCTCAAAGTGCTTAGTGATATGCTCCAAAACCCCTCAACTACTTTCTCACATCCACATATGTCCCAAACCAAAGTCAAACTCGGCCCCACCGAAACTGTCTATCCGGAGCCACCGAGTTCAGTTGACATAGCCACTTCCAGAAACCCTAGTCCTTTTTACCAATAGGGATCTCGGTCTCACCGAGATGGGATTGCAAACTCTCGGTTTCCCTTCGTAACGTTTCGGTCAAGCCGAGATGAGCGATCGGTCCCACCGAGATTGCAATGCAAACTCTTTGTTTCCCTTTCGTAATGTTTCGGTTCTTCCGAGAGAGCGAATCGGTCCCACCGAGTTTGCCTGACCAACTCTCTGGTTAGTTTATTATCAAAATCGGTCTCACCGAGTTTGTGTAATCAGTCTCACCGAGATTACGTTATGCCCTAACCCTAATGATATCGGTCCCACCGAGTTGACATGTCAGTCCCACCGAAAACCCTAACGGTCACATTATGAACTAAATCGGTCTGACCGAGTTGTATGATTCGGTCCCACCGAGTTTGATGATTTGTGTGTAATGGCTAGATTTTGTGTGGAGGCTATATATACCCCTCCAACCACTCTTCACTCGTGGAGAGAGCCATCAGAACATGCCTACACTTCCAACATACATTTTCTGAGAGAGAACCACCTACACTTGTGTTGAGGTCAAGATACTTCATTCCAACCACATAAATCTTGATCTCTAGCCTTCCCCAAGTTGCTTTCCACTCAAATCATCTTTCCACCAAATCCTATCCTATGAGAGAGAGTTGAGTGTTGGGGAGACTATCATTTTGAAGCACAAGAGCAAGGAGTTCATCATCAACACACCATTAGTTACCTCTTTGAGAGTGGTGTCTCCTAGATTGGTTAGGTGTCACTTGGGAGCCTCCATAAAGATTGTGGAGTTGAGCCAAGGAGTTTGTACGGGGAAGGAGATCGCCTACTTCGTGAATATCTACCCTAGTGAGGCAAGTCCTTCATGGGCGATGGCCATGGTGGGATAGACAAGGTTGCTTCTTCGTGGACCCTTCGTGGGTGGAGCCCTCGATGTACTCGCACAACCGTTACACTTCATGGGTTGAAGTCTCCGTCAACGTGGATGTACGATAGCACCACCTATCGGAACCACGCCAAAAATCTTCGTGTCTACATTATGTTTGCTCCCTCCAAACTCCTCCCTTTACCTTCATATGCAATTGTTTTACATTCCGCTGCTATACTCTTAGAATTGCATGTGTAGGTTGTTTGCTTGACTTGTGCTAAGTTGCTAAAATCTGCCAAGAATTTAAATTGGGAAAAGGCTAGATTTTTATTTGGTCAAGTAGTCTAATCACCCCCCTCTAGACTTACTTTTGATCCTACACCTTCACATCTAAATCATGAAGCTTTGTCTCAAAGATCCTCTCAAGGCTCTCTTTATTTCGAGTCAGGGTGGCCAGTCCTTTCTCTATTCTCACTGTTGCCTCAAGTAGATAGTTGATCTGATCTTGCTTGGTCTTGAGATTGACAGCTGATGCATCTGGCACTGTGGAAGTCTTTGTTGCCTTTGCTTTCTCTCGCTTCTCCTGAGCCTCTACAAATGTAGGATGTGAAGCGTCCATGACAACAATGTTGTCCTCAAAGTCTGGCCTCGGGGGAAGGTGCTCTTTGTCCAGAAGATATGTCTGTGTCCCCATCTTGGAGTTAATGAGCAGCTGAATGTGGGGGGCATATCCACATGACCTTTTCTAGTCAGCAGCAGTCCTCTTGATCGTTTCAACAATCAAGGTCATCACCTTGAACTTCTCTCGCACATCAAACATATGCAGTAGATTGATGGAGTGACCACGGGTCATCCTATGATCTCCTGACTTGGGTAGCAGAGTGTGCCTCAGTATAGTGTTTATAGTGGTCAGTCCTAATAGCAGATAGTAGATTGAACCAAACTTGTGTGTCTCCAAGGCATCATCAAGAATTTCCTTGTACATGTGAGCCATGGAGTTATATCCCTTCATTGGCTTGGCATCTGTGTCATCCTCACCTTCTGCAGGGGCATTGAACAACTTGGCCCACACAACAATTGTTGATTGAGACCTTGTCCCTTCAGTCATCCAAACTATCTTGCCATCTGGGTAGAAATGTGCAATTGAATAAAATTGCATGACCATCTCATCATTCCATTTAGTCAGCTTCTGACCAACAAAAGTGTTAACCCTGTTCATCCTGAAACTCTCATGAACTCCAGGAAAGTAATCCTCATTCTCGTCAATGAATTCCCAGTCAACCCATCTCATGTCACTGTTGTCTGACATGGGTGAATCTGACCCTGTGAATAGATAGATATAGGTAGAGTAGATGAGCATCACAAAGCACAGCTATTTTTGCAAAAAGTTGAGACAAAAACTTAATTTTAGATTTCTACAGAAAGCATTTTGAAGCTACCGATATGAAAAACTCGGTGACATCGAAGCAACTATAGAGTCTAAACATGTGATTTCGGTCAGACCGAAATGCAGTTTGGTGACTCTGAGATGCTAGGGTTTCACAAAGAATGTGAACTCGGTCACACCGATTTGTACACTTCGGTCAGACCGAGTAGTACATGTGCAATGGCCTGGGCCAAATCAGTGAGACCAAATTCTTCAAATCGGTCAGTCCAAGATGAGTTCGGCTGAAACCTAACCCTAAGTTTTTGCATCAAATCTAATCTAGAGGAAGTTTTAGGTGGATAGATTGATTTCATTCGTGGCTAGAAACATGGCATTAACCTTCGTGCAAGAATTGGAGTAAAGGAATACACAAAGGGGCCGAGTTCGTACCCTCACTCGGCGATGAACTTGATACGGGGAAAACGGCGGAGGAGATTCCCGTTGATGGCGGCGGAGACCAGCGGCAGGAGGGCACTAACGACGATGGAGACGATCCGGAGACCAGGAGGGGCGGCATAGCTGGGCAGGTGCGGTTGGAGTGTTTGAAGAATTTTCCAAATTCAACCCACGGATATATATATATATATATATATATATATATATATATATATATATATACCCAGTCACTGTCGGTGTGACCAAGTGGAACGACTCGGTGGCACCAAGATGCAGAATCGCAAGCGGTTAATGCAACTCGGTGAGAACGAACTGTTCTAATCGATTGCACCGAGGTGAAAACCTAGATCAACTTAATGATTTTGGTGGGACCAAAAGGGATGCATCGGTAAGACCAAGATGTCATTAAGAGGTTTGGGAAGTTTAAGCCCTTGACGGATCGGTGGCTCTGAGTGCTCCTCACCCGGAGGGTCCGAATTCGACTTGATCAAACTTTATGATGTAGCATGAATAGAGTTTGAGACGAGAAAAGCATAGATAGCTAGAGGGAGTACTTAGGCATTCTTGTCCATCCATTTGTCTAAAAGAAAAGTCAAACAATCAAAGCAACAAATGGATGTCCTTGAATGGGAAAATATGCAACCAAAATGCTCACACAATAAGATAGCAAATGAAATATGTGGCAAAGCATGCACAAACACTCTAGCATCTATCAAGTAATGGGTGAAGGAAATATGCCCTAGAGGCAATAATAAAGTTATTATTTATTTCCTTATTTCATGATAAATGTTTATTATTCATGATAGAATTGTATTAACCGGAAACATAATACATGTGTGAATACATAGACAAACATAGTGTCACTAGTATGCCTCTACTTGACTAGCTCGTTGAATCAATGATGGTTATGTTTCCTAACCATAGACATGAGTTGTCATTTGATTAACGGGATCACATCATTAGAGAATGATGTGATTGACTTGACCCATCTGTTAGCTTAGCACGATGATCGTATACTTTGTTGCTATTGCTTTCTTCATGACTTATACATGTTCCTATGACTATGAGATTATGCAACTCCCGTTTACCGGAGGAACACTTTGTGTGCTACCAAACGTCACAATGTAACTGCGTGATTATAAAGGTGCTCTACAGGTGTCTCCGGAGGTACTTGTTGAGTTGGCGTATTTCGAGATTAGGATTTGTCACTCCGATTGTCGGAGAGGTATCTCTGGGCCCACTCGGTAATGCACATCACTATAAGCCTTGCAAGCATTGTAACTAATGAGTTAGTTGCGGGATGATGTATTACGGACGAGTAAAGAGACTTGCCGGTAACGAGATTGAACTAGGTACTGAGATACCGACGATCAAATCTCGTGCAAGTAACATACCGATAACAAAGGGAACAACGTATGTTGTTATGCGATTTGACCGACAAAGATCTTCGTAGAATATGTGGGAGCCAATATGAGCATCCAGGTTCCGCTATTGGTTATTGACCGGAGACGTGTCTCGGTCATGTCTACATAGTTCTCCAACCCGTAGGTTCCACACGCTTAAAGTTTCGGTGACGATTATATTGTGAGTTTATGTGATTTGATGTACCGAAGGTAGTTCAGAGTCCCGGATGAGATCAGGGACAAGATGAGGAGTCTCGAAATGGTCAAGACGTAAAGATCGATATATTAGACGACTATATTCGGACATCGGAAAGGTTCCGAGTGATTCAGGTATTTTTCGGAGTACCAGGGAGTTACGGGAATTCACCAAGAGAAGTATTGGGCCTTATTGGGCCATACGGGAATAGAGGAGAGAGGCCAAAAGAAAGGAGGCGCGCGCGCCCCCTCTAGTCCGAATTGGACAAGGGGTGCAGCCCCCTTTTCCTTTTCCCTTTCCCCCTCTTTCCTTCTCTCCTACTCCGGAAAGGAAAGGGGAATCCTACTAGGACTTGGGAGTCCTAGTAGGACTCCCCACACTTGGTGCGCCCCCTCTAGGGCTGGCCTCTCCCTCCCTCCTTTATATACGGGGGCAGGGGGGCACCTCGAGACACACAAGTTGATCTGTTGATCTCTCCCAGCCGTGTGCGGTGGCCCCCTCCACCATAATCCACATCGATCATATCGTAGTGGTGCTTAGGTGAAGCCCTGCGTCGGTAGCATCATCATCACCGCCATCACGCCATCGTGCTGACGGAACTCTCCCACGAAGCTCTGCTGGACCGGAGTTCGTGGGACGTCATCAAGCTGAACGTGTGCTGAACTCGGAGGTGGCGTAGTTCGGTACTTGGATCGGTCGGATCGTGAAGACGTACGACTACATCAACCGCGTTGTGCTAACGCTTTTGCTTTTGGTCTACCAGGGTAGATGGACACACTCTCCCCTCTCGTTGATATGCATCATCATGATCCTGTGTGTGCATAGGAAATTTTGAAATTACCGCGTTCCCCAACAATGGGCGATGACTAGGTCATCTATATATGAGTATATTGACTGAGGAGTCAAATGAGAACATTTGATCATAGGTCATACTCATCGTTTAAGCACAAGTGGGGTTACCACTTTTACATAAAGCTTTATTGTGTTCACACCATTAGAGTTGCTTTTTCTCAATTCTTAGAGCAAAGCTCCCCCTAGATGTGATATCCCCCTGAGAGGGATGAACTAACCTTGGGTTTTGTCGATGATGACTTCATGTAGGTGTTGAAGATGTAGATGCTCAATGTTGATGTAGATCATTTGGAGCAATCCAATGGAGTGAGTTACACTTTCAATAGCTACATGGGTTAGTCCCACAAGGAACATACAAGGATATCCGTAGACATAGAGTGAAATACCCATATATGTTGTCCATGAAAGCATTAGGTTACCTTGTCCCTTGTCTTACCAACAAGAGGGTTTATGACTCCTTGAACTAGTGCAATATGTGAAAGTTGATTGCACTTGTCCTTGCCAAAATGAATATGAGTGAAGTATGTTGGTGGAGTCACCCTCAAGAACTCTCTAGTTCTTATTCTTTGGGATCCACATCATCTTGATGGGAATTCTTGGAGTTGTAGTCATACTTGATGAAGTAGAACTTGATGTAGTCTTGGGAACCCACTTGACCATGGCTTTTGGAGCTTCTTCAAACGAATCAATCTCTTCTTAAAGCTTGTCCTTGACTTTTAGCTTGTGGTCTTGTGGTGGAAGATCAACTTGAGCTTGTGTTCCTTGGAAAGAGGTAGGATCATACTTCTCTTGTTGAGGAACAAAATTCGTCTTGGGGTATTGATCTTTCTTCCCACTCAACTCCATTGGCATTGAACTTGCGTTCAAAACCAACACCTTGATTCTTTCGGTGCCTTCCTTGCTTGCGTACAATTTCCTCAAATTGCTTACTCCCGGCAAAGCTCTTGTAAACACCTTTCTCTATAATTCCCTTCAATAAGCTATTTTCTTGCTCAATTGTAACTTGGCTAAGAGAACCATTAGTGGAATCAAGAGAACTACTAGAAGCAATAGTATTGCATTTAACATGATTATTGTTACTACTAGAAGAAGAATCTTTCTTGCTCTTGTTGCTAGGTTTTACTTGTGGCATGTAAGTAGACAAGAGTAAACGCTTGGCAATGTAAAAAGAACTTTTCTTACAAAGATCATCATTGATTTCTCTTAAGAACCCATGCTCTTGCTCTAGATTGAGCTTTTCAAAGTGTAGCTTCTCATGAGTCAAAGCTCTCGATGATCCTCTAAGATAGTTTCATGAGCTAACTTAAGAGTGTTTAGTTCTTTAGTTAGACGCTCAATCTCCTTCTTGTCATTGTCATTCGTTTCATCTTGATTAGCATGATTAATAGCAATTTCATTATAGTTCTCATCACTAGAGTTGTCAAAAAGTAACTCGTCATCACCTAGCAAATCATCTTCATCACTATTGAAATCAACATACTCGGGGTGTTATACCTTGGGGCCTTTAGCCATGAAGCATCTTCCAATCCCTTCATTTGGTGAATCGAATATGTCGTAGGAGTTGGATGACACAAGTGCAAGACCGGCAACACCTTCATATTGAGTATATTCGGAGTCGAAGTGATAGCTTCTCTCGGAGTAGTTGTGGGAGTCAGAACCAAATACCCATTCACCAACATAAGCTTGATGTCTTCGTCTTGTGTAGCTCTTTGATGACTTGTCCTTCCTTTCTGAATCATTTCTTCTGCGAGAGGGTCTTCGTTCCTAACGATCATCTCTACTCCTTCTCTCTCTTGGTGGTGATTCTTCTCTTTTACTTCTCCTTTTAGGTGAGTCTTCTCATCTTTTGTAGGGAGTCGTACACTCACTAGAGTAGTGTCCGGGTCTCCCACAATTGTAGCAATTGCGATCACGACTAGAAGATCTTTTGTCGTTGTAGGACCTTGACTTGGAACTTCTATCTTTGCTTCTACTCTCGTAGAACTTGTTTAAGTTCTTCACCATTAGGCTCAATTCTTCATTGAAGACTTTTCTCACTTGATGTCGTAGGAGCATCACATGAGGCTTTGTAAGCACTACTAGACTTCTTGTGAAGCTCTTCCTTATCCTTGAGTGACATCTCATGAGCAACAATTTTACCAATGACTTCCGTTGGCTTGAGATCTTTGTAATTGTGCATCATTTGGATCAAGGTGCACACGGTATCATATTTTCCATCCAAGGATCTTAGGATCTTCTTGATGATGAATCTGTCGATCATCTCTTCACTTCCTAAGCCGGAAATCTCATTTGTGATGGGAGCAAGCCTAGAATACATTTTAGCGACTCCTTCACCATCATTCATTTTGAATTTTTCAAGTTGACTTTGAAGCACATCCAATTTGGATTCCTTGACGGACTCGGTACCTTCATGCATATCAACCAAAGTATCCCAAATTTCCTTTGCATTCTCAAGGCGGCTGATTTCGTTGAATTCTTCGGTGCACAATCCATTGAAGAGAATATCGCAAGCTTGAGCATTGTATTGCAACATCAGTTCTTCTGCGGTCACTTCACGATTCGGTTCTCTTCTATCTTCGAAGAATTCACCTTGCAAACCAATACACACAATTTCCCAAACAACGGGGTTATGTCCAAGAATATGCATTTTCATCTTATGCTTCCAACTAGCAAAATTAGTACCATCAAAGTAAGGACCTCTACGGTGGTAATTTCCCTCGCTAGATGCCATACTATCCTAGGTTGTGAAACCAAGGCTATGATCACCAAAGCTATGGAAATCAAGGCAAATGGAGATCAAAGCTATGATACCACTTGTAGGATGAAAAGTAGGTCTAGAGGGGGGATTAGACTACTTGACCAAATAAAAATCTAGCCTTTTCCCAATTTTAAGTCTTGGCGGATTTTAGCAACTTAGCACAAGTCAAGCAATTAACCTACACATGCAATTCTAAGAGTGTAGCAGCGGAAAGTAAAACATTCCATATGAAGGTAAAGGGAGGGGTTTGGAGAAGGCAAACGCAATATAGACACAGAGATTTTTAGCGTGGTTCCGATAGGTGGTGCTATCGTACGTCCACGCTAATGCAGACTTCAACCCACGAAGGGTAACGGTTGCACGAGTCCACGGAGGGCTCCACCCATGAAGGGTCCACGAAGAAGCAAACTTGTCTATCCCACCATAGCCATCGCCCACTAAGGACTTGCCTCACTTGGGTAGATCTTCACGAAGCAGGCGATCTCCTGGCCCTTACAAACTCCTTGGTTCAACTCCACAATCTTGTCGGAGGCTCCCAAGTGACACCTAAACAATCTAGGAGACACCACTCTCCAAAAGGTAATGGATGGTGCCACAATGATGAACTCCTTGCTCTTGTCCTTCAAATGATAGTCTCCCCAACACTCAACTCTCTCACACAGATTTGGCTATGGTGGAAAGATGATTTGAGTGGAAAGCTACTTGGGGAAGGCTAGAGATCAAGATTCTTGTGGTTGGATTGGAATGTCTTGGTCTCAACACATGAGTAGATGGTTCTCTCTCAAAAAATGAGTAGTGGAAGTGTAGGCATGTTCTGATGGCTCTCTCTTGAATAGAGATGGGGGGTGGAGGGCTATATATAGTCTCCACACAAAATCCAACCGTTACACACATTTGACCCAACTCGGCCAGACCGAATAGGTGAACTCGGTGAGACCGATTTGGTTCAAAATGTGAATGTTAGGAATCTCGGTGGGATCGACATGATCAACTCGGTGGGACCGATGTGCTAGGGTTAGGTCAAAACCTCATCTCGGTGTGACCGATTGCATGAACTCGGTGAGACCGATTTTCAGCCATGAGTAAACAGAGAGTTGGTCAGGCAAACTCGATGGGACCAATCGCTCATTTCGGTGAGACTGAAATGTTACAAAGGGAAACAGAGAGTTTGCATTGCGAACTCGGTGGGACCGATCGCTCATTTCGGTGAGACCGAAATGTTACAAAGGGAAATAGAGAGTTTGCAATCCCATCTCGTTTAGACCGAATCCCTATCGATGAGACCGAACTGATTAGGGTTTCTGGCTTTGGCTATGTCAAAGGAACTCGACGGCGCCGGATAGACCAGATCGGTAGGGCTAAGTTTGACTTTAGGTTTAGGACATATTTGGATTTGTAAAAGTGGTTGAGGGCTTTGGCGCATATCACTAAGCATTTTGAGCAAGTAGACCATTAAGCAACACCTCATCCCCTTTTAATAGTATTGGCTTTTCCTATGGACTCAATGTGATATTGGATCACTAAAATAGAAATGAAGAGTCTTGAGCTTTTGCCAATCTTTGTCCTTAGCATTTTGAGGGGTCCACATCTCTAGCCCATGCCATTGCCAATCATTGAACTTCCTGAAATATTCAACTTGAATGGATATTAGTTCAATGAGCTATATGTTGTTATGAATTACCAAAACCACCTGGGGATTAGTTGCACTTTCAATTACTGTACCACTCTGGTGCGGAACGTGCTCTTTTCGACCTATAAGGTCCAGTAGTAACTTGATCTGAAGTTTCATGATCATCATCATTAGCTTCCTCTCTAGTTGGTGTAGGCATCACGGGAACAAATTTCTCTAATGTTCTACTTTCCAAATTGAGAGAAGGTACAATTACCTCATCAAGTTCTACTTTCCTCCGACTCACTCCTTTCAAGAGAAAACTCCTTCTCTAGGAAGGACCCATTCTTAGCAACAAAGATCTTGCCTTAGGATCTGTGGTAGAAGGTGTACTCAATAGTTTCTTTAGGGTATCCTATGAAGATGCACTTCTCCGATTTAGGTTCGAGCTTATCAGGCTGAAGCCTTTTGACATAAGCATCACATCCTGAAACTTTAAGAAACGACAACTTAGGTTTCTTGCAAAACCATAGTTCATACGGTGTTGTCTCAACGGATTTAGACGATGCCCTATTTAACGTGAATGCAGCTGTCTCTAATGCATAACCCCAAACGATAGTGGTAAATCGGTAAAAGACATCATAGATCGCACCATATCCAATAAAGTATGGTTACGACGTTCGGACACACCATTATGCTGTGGTGTTCCAGGTGGCATGACTTGTGAAACTATTCCACATTGTTTTAAATGAAGGCCAAACTCGTAACTCAAATATTTGCCTCCACGATCAGATCGTAGAAACTTTATTTTCTTGTTACGATGATTCTCCACTTCACTCTGAAATTCTTTGAACTTTTCAAACGTTTCAGACTTGTGTTTCATCAAGTAGATATACCCATACCTACTCAACTCATCTGTGAAGGTCGGAAAATAACAATACACGCCGCATGCTTCAGCACTCATCGGACCGCATACATCGGTATGTATTATTTCCAATAAGTCATTAGCTCACTCCATTGTTTCGAAGAACGGAGTTTTAGTCATCTTGCCCATGAGGCATGGTTCGCAAGTATCAAGTGATTCCAAAATCCCATGTGCATGGAGTTTCTTCATGCGCTTTACACCAATATGACCTAAATGGCCGTGCCACAAGAATATTGCACTATAATTATTAACTTTACATCCTTTGGCATCAGTATTATGAATATGTGTATCACTACGATCGATATTCAATAAACCATTCACATTGGGTGTATGACCATAGAAGGTTTTGTTCATGTAAATAGAACAGCAATTATTCTTTGACTTAAATGAATAACCGTATTGCAATAAACATGATCAAATCACATTCATGCTCAACGCAAACACCAAATAACATTTCTTTAGGTTCAACACTAATCCCAAAGGTAGAGGGAGTGTGCGATGGTGATCGTATCAACCTTGGAATCACTTCCAACACACATCGTCACCTCGTCCTTAACTAGTCCCTATTCATTCTACAACTCCTGTTTCGAGTTACTATTCTTAGCAACTGAACCAGTATCAAATACCCATAGGTTGCTATGAACACTAGTAAAGTACACATCAATAACATGTATATCAAATATACCTTTGTTCACTTTGCCATCCTTCTTATCCGCCAAGTATTTGGGGCGGTTCCGTTTCCAGTGACCATTTCCTTTGCAGTAGAGGCACACATTTTCAGGCTTGGTTCCAGCTTTGGGCTTCTTCATGGGAGCGGCAACTTGCTTGCCATTCTTCTTGAAGTCCCTCTCTTTCCCATGCCCTTTTTTCTTAAAACTAGTGGTCTTGTTAACCATCAACAGTTGATGCTCTTTTTTGATTTCTACCATCATCGATTTCAGCATCGGGAAGAGCTCGGGAATCATTTTTGTCATCCCTTGCATATTATAGTTCATCATGAAGTTCTAGTAGCTTGGTGATAGTGACTAGAGAACTTTGTCAATCACTATCTTATCTGGAAGATTAACTCCCACTTGATTCAAGCGATTGTAGTACCTAGACATTCTGCGCACATGCTCACTGGTTGAGCTATTCTCCTCCATCTTGTTGGCAAAGTACTTGTCAGAGGTCTCATGCCTCTTGTCACAGGCATGAGTCTGAAATACCAATTTCAGCTCTTGGAACATCTCATATACTCTGTGGCATTCAAAATGTTTTTTGAAGTCCCGATTCTAAGATGTAAAGCATGGCGCAATAAACTACCAAGTAGTCATCATATCGAGCTTGCCAAACATTCATAATGTTTGCATCTGCTCCTGCAATAGGTCTGTCACCTAGCGGTGCATCAAGGACATAATTATTCCATGCAGCAATGAGGATAATCCTCAGATCATGGACCCAGTCCACATCATTGCTACTATCATCTTTCAACTTAGTTTTCTGTAGGAACATATCAAAAAAATATAGGAGCTATATCGCGAGCTATTGATCTACAACATAGATATGCAAAACTATCAAGACAAAGTTCATGATAAATTAAGTTTAATTAATCAAATTACTAATGAACTCCCACTTAAATAAACATCTCTCAAGTTTATCTAAGTGATACATAATCCAAATCAACTAACCCATGTCCGAGCATCTCGTGAGATGGGGTAGTCATCAATGGTGAACATCTCTATGTTGATCATATCTACTATATGACTCATGTTTGACCTTTCGGTCTCCAGTTTCCCGAGACCATGTATGTACATGCCAGGCTCGTCAAGTTTAACCCAAGTATTCTGCATGTGCAAAACTTTCTTACACCCGTTGTATGTGAACGTAGAGTCTATCACACCCGATCATCACGTGGTGTCTCGAAATGACGAATTGTAGCAACGGTGCATACTCAAGGAGAACACTTTTATCTTAAAATTAAGTGAAGGGGTCATCTTATAATGCTACCGCCGTTCTAAGCAAAATAAGATGCATAAAGGATAAACATCACATGCAATCAAAATATGTGACATGATATGGCCATCATCATCTTGTGCTTGTGATCTTCATGTCCAAAGCATCGTCAAGATCTCCATCGTCACCGACTCGACACCTTTATCTCCATCATAGCATCATTGCGTCGAGGTCGTCACACCAACTATTGCTTCTACAACTATCGCTAATGCATAGTGATAAAGTAAAGCAATTACATGGCGCTTGCACTTCATACAATAAAGAGACAACCCTAAGGCTCCTGCCGGTTGTCGATATTACAAAACATGATCATCTCATACATCAACATACATCACATCATATCTTGACCATATCACATCACAACATGCCCTGCAAAAACAAGTTAGACGTCCTCTACTTTGTTGTTGAAAGTTTTACGTGGCTTCTACGGGCTTATAGCAAGAACCGTTCTTACCTGCGCATAAACCACAACGGTGTTTTGTCAAGTTTGGTGTTTTAACCTTCTTCAAGGTCCATCCGTAGTCAAATTTGATTCAACTAAAGTAGGAGAAACAGACACCCGCCAGCCACCTTTATGAAAAACTAGTTGCATGTCTGTCGGTGGAACCGGTCTCATGTGCGTGGACATGTAAGGTTGGTCCGGGCTGCTTCATCCCACAATACCGCCGAATCAAAATAAGACGTTGGTGGTAAGCAGTATGACTATCACCGCCCACAACTCTTTGTGTTCTACTCGTGCATATCATCTATACATAGACCTCGCTCGGATGCCACTGTTGGGAAACGTTGCATGGAAAACAACAAAAATTCTATGCACACACAATGATCTATCCATGTAGATGCATAGCAACGAGGGGGAGAGTATGTCTACATACCCTCATAGATCGTAAGCGAAAGTGTTTAACAACACGGTTGATGTAGTCGAACTTCGTCGCGCTCCAACCGATCAAGTACCGAACGTACGACACCTCCGCGTTCTGAACATGTCAGCTCGGTGACGTCCTATGCCTTCTTGATCCAGCAAGACAGCGAGGTAGTAGATGAGTTTCGGCAGCATGATGACATGGTGACAGTGATGGTGAAGTGATCTCTGCAGGGCTTCGCCTAAGCACTACAAAAATATGACCGGGGGTGTAAACGGTGGAGAGGGAGCCGCACACGGCTAGGTAATTGTCTGTTGTGTGCTAGGCACCTCGCTCCCACATATAGAGCAGCCAAAGGAGGCGCCCAAGTAGGAGGAATCCTACTTGGGGTCCCTCCCAAGCACTCCCCCTTTTCCTTCCCTAGGGCTGGCGAAACAAGGGAGGGGGCGCACTAGCCCCCTTTGTTGGCTGGTCTGTCCCCTCCTTTGGCCCATAAGGCCCATAACTTGCCGGGGGGTGCCCGGAACCCCTTCCGGTGACCCGATTCCTTCCTGGTACGTCCCGAAACACTTCCAGTGTCCAAATACCATCGTCCTATATATCAATATTTACCTCTCAAACATTTCGAGACTCCTTGTCATGCTCGTGATCTCATCCGAGACTCAGAACAACATTCAGTCACCAAAACATATAACTCATATAACACTATATCGTCAACGAACATTAAGCGTGCGGACCTACGGGTTCGAGAACTATGTAGACATGACCGAGACACCTCTCCGGTCAATAACCAATAGCGGAACCTAGATGCCCATATTGGCTCCTACATATTATACGAAGATCTTTATCGGTCGAACCGTTATGACAACATACGCAATTCCCTTTGTCCATCGGTATGTTACTTGCCCGAGATTCGATCGTCAGTATCTTCATACCTAGTTCAATCTCGTTACTGACAAGTCTCTTTACTCGTTCCGTAATACATCATCCTGTAACTAACTCATTAGTCATTTTGCTTGCAAGGCTTCTTATGATGTGTATTACCGAGAGAGCCCAGAGATACCTCTGCGATACTCGGAGTGACAAATCCTAATCTCGGTCTATGCCAACTCAACAAACACCTTCGGAGATACCTGTAGAGCATCTTTATGATCACCCAGTTATGTTGTGACGTTTGATAGCACACAAGGTATTCCTCCAGTATTCGGGAGTTGCATAATCTCATAGTCGAAGGAATATGTATTTGACATGAAGAAGCAATAGCAACAAACTAAACGATCATTATGCTAAGCTAACGGATGGGTCTTGTCCATCACATCATTCTCCTAATGATGTTATCTCGTTATCAAATGACAACACATGTCTATGGTTAGGAAACCTTAACCATCTTTGATCAATGAGCTAGTCTAGTAGAGGCTCACTAGGACACGATATTTGTTTATGTATCCACACATGTATTTAAGTTTCCAATCAATACAATTCTAGCATGAATAATAAACCTTTATCATGAATAAGGAAATATAAAATAACAAGTTTATTATTGCCTCTAGGGCATATTTCCTTCAGATCAATGATTAGGCATAATGGGCTAGGGGTAGCTTTCTTTAGCGTTGATATTTTGAAAGATATAGTTGCTTGTTAGTATGGTTGGGTATTGATGTCTTAATGTCAAATTATAGATTATTGATTCGAATCATTCAAGCCCGAATGTCCATGCTACAAAAGAAAAGAGTATATGATGAATATGATAGTAGCATTCCACATCAAAAATTCCGTTTTCAATTGCTACTTTATCATGATAAGTTTTTATGAGAAAGAGTTGTTGTTATGATGCTAGGAAAAGTGATTGAAATTATCATTGATCAAACTTATGCACTATCTAACATTCACACTTCATAAATTATTTCTTTTATCATTTACCTACTCGAGGACAAGCGGGAATTAAGCTTGGGGATCCTGGTACGTCTCCAACGTATCTATAACTTATGAAGTATTCATGCCATGTTTACAATAGTTCTATATGGTTTTGGTATGATTTGAATGGAACCAACCCGGACTAACGTTGTTTTCAGCAGAACTACCGTGGTGTTGTTTTTGTGCAGAAATAGAAGTTCTCCAAATGCAACGAAACTTTTTGACAATTTTTTTGGAACAAAAGAGGCACTAGAAGCTTCGTGGGAGGACCAGAAGGTGAAGGGGGTGGCCACTACCCACCAGGGCGCGTTAGGGGCCTTGATCGTGGGCTGGTGGGTAGTGGGCACCTCGTGGCCCATCTGGACGTGAGACCGACGCCAAAAAGCCATATAAATACAGAAACCCCCAAAAATTACCCTAGATCAAAAGTTCTGCCGCCGCAAGCCTCTGTAGCCATGAAAAGCTGATCTAGACCCTGTTCTGGCACCCTGCCGACGGGGGGAATCATCACCGATGGCCATCTTCGTCATCTGGCGGCCACCAAGATGAGGAGGGAGTTGCCCACCCTTGTGGATGAGGGTTTGTACCGGTAGCTATGTGTTTAATCTCTCTCTCTCTATCTCTCTCTCTCTCGTGTTCTTGATTTGGCACAATCTTGATGTACGCGAGCTTTGTTAATATAGTTGGATCATATGGTGTTTCTCCCTCTCTATCAAATACTTTTATGGATTTGAGAGCACTTGATGTGTGTCTTGCTATGAATACCCGTGGTGACAATGGGGTATCATATTGATTCACTTGATATTTGTTTTGGTACTCAATTCGCGGACACCTAAGGTGACATTGGGGTAATCTATGCATAGGGGTTGATGGATGTTTTCATCCTTGTTTTCCTGGTAGGAATCTTGGGGCACTCTTTGAGGTTCTTTGTGTTGGGTGGAGTATTATGAATCTGAAATTGTTTGATGCATATCATATAATCATCTCACCGATATTCGTGGTGACATTGGAGTATCTAGGTGACATTAGAGTTGGTTGATGTGTATCATTTGGTGTTATTTTAGTACGAACTCTTAGATAGATCGGTCGGAAAAGATAACTTGGTATTATTTTAGTACGAACTCTTGGATGGTTCGATCGGAAAGGATAACTTTGAGGTGGTTTCGTACCCTACAAACACTTTCTTCTTATGTTCTCTGCTAGACAAGAACTTTGGAGTGATTCTTCATTGCATGTTGAGGGATGGTTATATGATCCAATTATATTAGCATTGTCAAGAGATTGCACTAGCGAAAGTACGAACCCTATGCCTTATTTTCAAGCATTGCTATACCGTTTGTGCTCACTTTTGTCACTTGCTATCTTGCTATTTTTATTGTTCCTATTATAAAAATCAATATCTATTATCATTACTACACTTGTATCACCATCTCTCCACGAACTAGTGCACCTATACAATTTACCATTGTATTTGGTGTGTTAAGCACAAAAGAGATTCTTTGTTATTTGGTTACAGTGTTGTTTGAGAGAGACTATCTTCATCCTACGCCTCCCATGGATTGATAGATCTTAGGTCATCCACTTGAGGGAAATTTGCTAATGTCCTATAAAATTCTGCGCTTGGAGGCCCAACACGAGTCTACAAGAACAAGTTGTGTAGTGGACATCAATGCACGCGGGAGAAGTATCAAGTAGTATACCATCCTCGAAGGGGTCAAGCGGACACGTGTAAAGGACATGATTTACCTTTATGTATGTGAAGTAGATGTCACACGTGTCACTTGGTAAACGGACTTTTGACATGATGATGTCCGTAGGATACTCCGCATCATCTGGGCTCGACGCCGAATTAATGGAAGACGAGCGGGATGATTTCGATGTTGACCTATCATCGAGCGCCACACTGCTGGTGAAACTGTCGTCCTCGTCGCCGCTCGACATGGCTGTGGTATATATACAAACCACGAGAAAGCGAGATTGCAGAGTGTGTGCAAGTGTGTAGCACGGCCGGCCGAGACGATGAAGATGATGGACACTGAAGCGGGGTATGCAGAGAAGAGGAATGACAATTGAAGCGAGGGATTGACGGGTTATCTAACCGCCTTGGCAGACGGTTAGAATACTGATATATCAACTGCAATTATTAGTACCTAGTCGCTCTAAATTCCCGCGGTTACGCAATTCTCAATGTCATAATTACACACATGGGTTGAAGCGTCTAGATGTGAAAACAAGCATTTTTCAAACTTCCTCCATACCGGCGACCAAGGCGGGGAGAAACGAGAAACTTGATGTTTATTTGATAATCAATACCATTGCGTGTAGAGAATTGACCGTTGCATGTTAATATTTTTAAAAATCATGGTGAACAAATTTTGAATACGATGAACATTTTTGAATTAGATGAATTGTTTTTCATTTTTTGAACTTGATGGACAAATTCTCAATTCAAGATCACTTTTTTGAAAAATCGGATAATTTTTTGTAAACCGGATGAATTTTGAATTTCATGAACATTTTAAAAAATTATGGTGAACAAATTTTCAAATTCATGAACATTTTTTAATTCACTTATAAAAAAATGTTCAAGATTAAAAAAAAAGTTCACAGAAATGCAAAAAGAAAAACAAAGAAGAAAAGATGGAAATGAGAATAAGAATACCCTTTGCAAAAAACATAGAAACATAAAATAAGAATGTCATTCTAATTTTTTGCAACGATGGTATTCTTATTTTTAATTTTTAAGGGGATGGGAAGCATAAAAACATAAAATAAAATAGCAGCACCTACGCGCCATATAGAAACCTCTAGCGATTTATTCGCTGTGGCACAACCCATCGTTCCCAAAAGCCCATTTAACTATTTTTTCTTAAAAAAAATCTTAGCAAGGGAAGAAAAAACCCAAAATGTCATGATTTAATTTATGTAAGAAAAATGACATTCTACTTTATAAGAACTACCATATCTTCAATTTATAAATGTCACAACCTAGCTAGTCATGCATTAGAGTGTTGCATCATGTTTACTCTTTCATCAGAAACTTGAAATGGGGATGACAGAACCCCCAGTCCCCTCTCAAACCAACTAGGGTTTACTAAAATAATTTTCAATGAACCTGAAATGCCCTTCTAAAATGCCCATCATTTTTGTCTTGGTTCAGAACCTCTGCCAAAAGTGATGCACATTTTCCTAGGCCATCTTAGGGTTTTTGAATTAATTCATAAATATTTGAATTTGGGCATTTAAAATAATATAAAATATTTAAATGCTCAAATATCTCCAAACTAAAATGTTTCATGTTGGAAATAATCCAACTATGGGCCAGGAATAGTTTGGTGATTTTTGAACTTGCCTAGGTATTTTATTTAATTCAACAAAGTTGCAGATATATTAAATAAAACAAAAACAGAAAAATATATAACAGGAGGAGCTTACCTGGGCTCTTCCACTGTGCGGCCCAGCCAGCTGGCTGGCCCAGCCGGCAGCCGGCCCAGCCCACCTCCCTCCTCTGTCGTCTGCGCCCCGACAGAGGGAGGGGAGTGTGGCCGGCGCGCGCGCACGGCCACCGCGCCACGCCACCTGCTCGCCTGCTTGCCTGGCCTCCCCTCCTCGCTCGACTCCCTGGACGACGCCACGCCCTCCCCCCTGCTCTCTCTCACTCTCCCCCGGCTCTCCTCTCCTCTCCCTCGCTCTCTCTCTCGCCCGGCCGAACACCACACTCGCCGCCGTTCGCCATAGC
>NC_041386.1:142940017-142978197 GCF_002162155.2 Triticum dicoccoides
GCTCTCTCTCACTCTCCCCCGGCTCTCCTCTCCTCTCCCTCGCTCTCTCTCTCGCCCGGCCGAACACCACACTCGCCGCCGTTCGCCAAAGCCACCGTCTCCGACCACCCCTCGCTCCCCCGACTAGCTCAGGAGCTCCGCCACGACTCCCTCTTCCTCCCCACCGCTCCACAGCTCCCCGGAAGCCCTGCATCGCCGCCACGTCGCCGTTCCCCTCTTCGGGCTCCGACCACCGTCGCCGTCGAATTCGCCGTCTCCAGCGCGTCCCCGAGCCACTTCGACGCCCACTGCAACCGCGGTGAGCTACGCCACCGTTTCCCCCTCTCCTTCCCCTCGTTCCCTCACCGTAGCCACCTCCCCACCACGGCCGAACCTCCGCCGTCGCCGAGCTCGCCGTTGACGCAGCTCCGGTGACCATTTGGTCACCCCGGCGAGTCCAACAAGTTCGCAAGACCCCGTAGAGCATCCCTAGCGCCTCGCTTTGCTCGACTTCGAGCTCCAGCACCGATCCCGTGCACGACCGAACCCCGGCGGCCGCAGCCGAGCTCGCCGCCGTCGACTCAGGCCACCCCGACCCCAACGGGCTCCGCCAAGAGCTGCGGGTTGGCCTCAGCTCCACTCCGGTGGTCTCCGCAGTCCGTTTGGTGGCCGAAATGACCAAAACCACTTCCGCCGCCGCGTCGGGCTCGCCGGCGGCTAAACGCCGGTGCAGCCGACTCGGGTTTGACCACGGGTGGGCCCTGGTTGACTCCCCTGAGTCAATGACAGGTGGGGCCCAGCCCTGTTAATTAAACAGGATCAGTTTTAATTAAGTTTTAATTAAAATAATCACCCTGACATGCGGGACCCACTGTCAGGTTTGACCTGGACCAGTTCCGTTGACCTGCTGACGTCACACTGACGTCAGGCTGACGCAGTAATTGATTTTCTGGATTTAATTTAAATCAGGAAATTCCAGAATATTATTTAAACTTCAAAAATTCATAACTTTTATTCTGTAACTCCAAATTGGACAAATTATATATGAAAAATGATCAGAAAAATCCAATCTATCCATCTGTACTATTTTCATGCATGATCAAACAAGTTAAATTGATGTTTTAAGCAGAACAAGAAAAGGCACTTTAAAAGGCCATATTTGAATTTGGAATTTGAATCTTTGATTCAAATTTGTTCAAACCCTTCTGGCTTTAGTTGCATTAGCCCAATACACTCATATTGCCATGTTTCATGCATGCATCATATTGTCGCACATTGTTTGGTGATGCTTGTGTATCGATGCCCTTGCGACAGGTTCTGTCCCCGAGGAGTACCGTGATTACCCTAACGAAGAACCGTATCCGTGCATCGAACCATCAGGCAAGCAACCAATCATTTGATCATATCGATACAATCCCATGTTCTCGCTCCTGCTCTCTTTTACTGCATTAAGACAACGCGTTTCAAACTGCTGTGTGTTACGGTAGTTGAACCCATTTCCTCTGCATGACCTGTCATTGCCACAGTAACTAGATGAAACCCACTAGCATGTGTAGGAGTTGTTTGAGCCATATGTATGTGTTGTTCCTACCTTGCTATGCCTGCTATGCTTAGAGTCGTGTCAGGTCTGGTTCATCTGGGTGATGGGCTAGAGTGAAATGTTTATCTCGGTAATGAGAGTGGTGTGGTGAATACGATTTGGTAAAGGTATCGATGAGAGGCCATGTAGGAGTACATGGTGGGTTGTTTCATTGAAGCCGACCTTAAGCACTGAGATCTGTATGCGTGATTTAAGATACAGCTACTACCATGCATTGGGCCCTGAAATATGACCCCGCTCGACTTCTTATTCACCCTAGCTCTCTGTCCAGGAGTTGCAAGTAGTTTCTGGTGTTTGTAGCCTACTGGAGGCCGTGGACAGCGCTGACCGTAGGGGTGGGCTGTGATGCGGTAGGTACGTGGCACGGTGTACCGAATACCCGTTAGGTATCTCGGGAACCCTGTTCACATCGTTCGGGGCCGTATGGGAAACCCCGGCCGGACTCCCTGCGGATGGAACCTGAATAGGCGATAAACCTGGACTAGAGGCTTAAGTGTTTAGGTAGGTTGTGGTCTACACCCACGTCGGCTTTCGCTTGAAGTCTGCCGAGCACATGTCGTGTGCAGACGCTAAGTGGTGGAAACATGTATGAAGAAGTACACCCCTGCAGGGTTATCATAATCTATTCGAATAGCCGCGTCCGCGGTAAAGGACTACTTGGTTGCCTATACAGTTCATAGACAAGTAAATGGAAACTGTTAAAAGCCTCAAGATAAGTGTGAGTGCCGAGGATGGCTCTTCCGTAGGAAGACGGAGGTGGATCCTCGGTAGTGTATTGAAGTGGTGAGTAGTGGACTCGTGTGCGCAAAACCATTTCAAGTTGGAGTATCGTAGGATAGCCTAGCCAAGAGTCAGAGCTGGCTTGCTGCAATAACTCCACCAACCCTTCTTGATACTATGCATGTATGTAGGATCTGATGTAAGTCTTGCTGAGTACCTTTGTACTCATGTTGCTATAATCTACATTTTTACAGAAGACGCTGCAACCCCTTATGATGGGTTCTATGTAGACGTTGACATCAACGAGTAGGCTAAAGACCCAGGTGGTGACCCTGAGCTTGTGAAGGACCACGTAGTATAGCTAGGCTTTCCAAGCCTCTTTTATTTTACTAGTTGTCTGTACTCAGACAAGTTACTTCCGCTGCTGGTTTGTATGACTGTATGACTTGTATGTTGGGTCGTGAGACCCGTACCTTTGTGTATGTTATGTATGGCTCACTGAGCCTTAAATAAAGTACTTGTGTCGTAGAGTCATGTTGTGATGCTTCGTTGTATTTGCACATATCGAGCATATTGTGTGTATGATTGAAATGCTTGGTATGTGTGGGATCTGACTATCTAGTTGTTTATCTTTAGTAGCCTCTCTTACCGGGAAATGTCTCCTAGTGTTACCGCTGAGCCATGGTAGCTTGCTACTGCTCTGGAACACTTAGGCTGGCCGGCATGTGTCCTTCTTCGTTCCTGGGTCTGTCCCTTCGGGGAAATGTCACGCTTTGAGTACCGGAGTCCTGTTAGCCCGCTACAGCCCGGTTTACCGGAGTCCTGCTAGCCCAGTGCTACAGCCCGGACCCACTTGCTGATGACCGACACGTTCGAAGCTGGGTCATGGATGCCTGTCCCTGTAAGTCTGTGCCACTTTGGGTTTACGACTAGTCATGTCAGCCCGGGCTCTTTATCATATGGATGCTAGCGACACTATCATATACGTGAGCCAAAAGGCGCAAACGGTCCCGGGAAAAGGTAAGACGACACCCGTGGGAATACCGTGCGTGAGGCCGCAAAGTGATATGAGGTGTTACCGGCTAGATCGATGTGACATCGAGTCGGGGTCCTGACAGCGTTGGCATCAGAGCCGGACTGCCTGTAGGTTCTCCAAGCCAA
This sequence comes from Triticum dicoccoides, assembly GCF_002162155.2. Classification (NCBI taxonomy): domain Eukaryota; kingdom Viridiplantae; phylum Streptophyta; class Magnoliopsida; order Poales; family Poaceae; genus Triticum; species Triticum dicoccoides. Next base: position 142,943,478 of record NC_041386.1, read on the forward strand.
ACTGGTCGATGTTGAGTCTAGAAATTCTTTAGTTATATGTAGGGGAATTGTTTGTGGGATGGAACGTAAGGCTCTTTTTACTCCTTTACCTTATGACTTTCTGATCTGAGTCAGTCCATTCTTCCACCGGGGTTAAGGAATTAGGATCTGTTCTCTCTATCAGGATCACGAGTTACTAATCAGTAGTACCTTATAAGTTTGATGGTTACCAGCCTAGTTCAGTTCTACTACCACATTATGTTGCCAGAATGGATTCAGAACTTTGATATGATGATGTTGAGTGTGTATGAAATCCTTTGTCAAATGTCTCAAAATCCTTCTTGAGCATTTACAGCTGTTATGCTGCCGAAATTTTGCTAGAAATTCTAATGCCCTTGCATTATGATTGTGCTTTCAGATGGCCACTCGCGACCTCAATCAAGTGGTTCGCCTGACTCGATGCCTAGATGTACCCGGCCATACTGCTAAGTTGGTCAGGGTAATGACTGAGGCTGGATATCGCTGGTATCCCGAGTACACGGTCGAAGAGCAATTCCGAGATTTTAATCAGAGCCAGTATCTCTGCACTGTCAGGATATTTCCATCTTATCCTGGATCCACCGAGCCTCTTCACTGCTCCTATGGACTCGGGGTTACCATTGAGATGGCTGTGCAGGACGCCGCCTACTCTATGATGACCATTATGCGAGTTAGATCTGGTATATTTCGGGACTCTGATTTCCGGTATATGCCAGGATCACTTCCGGGAGCACAAGGGTATCTCCAGGCTATCTATGCTGACCCCACTCAGGAGGATTCACGGACTCGCACCACTGCTGAGATGCTCGAGGATAAGGACCGAGAAAATCGGGCCTTAAGGCTAGAGCTCTTCAACACCCGTGCTGACCACTGGGCCACTTTGACTCGGTTCGCACCGGCGGTGCAAGCTGGATATTCAGATATGCGCGATCTCTATCCTGTGAGATCTGCTCTGCCAGACGTGATGGTTTGGCGTGATGTAGGAGGCATCACCCCACCTCGCGGTCCCCGCAGGCCACCGTTTGTTGGTCCAAGGCCTCATCCTAGCCCCTATGGTCCACAAGCTCCGCGAGACCGTCTGTTTCCGGATGATCATGTTGAACTCCCAGGCTATGGAGGTGAATTTTACGAGGACTACTACGGATCGGTCTGAGTTAGTGGTAGTATCACTAGTTCGCACTAGCTGTGTCGTCTATCGTCCCGCGTGACTCGTGGGATATGACCTAGTTTGTACTCTTTCCGGAGATGTAGAAAAATAATGTATAGGAGCTTGGAATGTCTCCGATGAGATGTAATCCTCTTTTCACCATAATAGTACTTTGTTTGGTCTTGTACTAAACCCTGTATGGTGTGTATGACGATGGAATAAAGAAGCAGTTTCTGTATCTACCATGTCATACGGATGATCATCTTGCATTCCGAGTTATTTCTTACATTATAAATCCTATGTCGGAATTTTACCATCCTGACTAAAACATTGTCTTGATTTCCTAGGATGGTCAACACGCGCGCTAACCCTGCTTCTCAAGGGCAGGCCGAAGGCAGTGAAGCCAGGGATGTAAATCTGCCTCATCCTCCTTCACTAGCCGAGGTGATGATGGAAGCTGAGAGAAACAAGCGGGAGACGAACCGTTTGTTGGAGCGTATTGAACAGAATACAGCACACCATCAGAGGGCTAACGTGGTGTCACTCAGTGATTTTATCAAATTGCATCCACCCACGTTCCACCACTCCGTCGAGCCTCTCGACGCTGATGACTGGCTTCGCAGTATCTCCCATAAACTGCGTTCCGCGCTGGTAGCGGAGGCTGACAAGGTCACCTTTGCTGCATATCATCTTGAAGGCCCCGCCAGTCTATGGTGGGAGAATTATGGAGCTATGCGCCCAGCGGGCCATGTCACTACTTGGGCTGAGTTCAGCGAGGCTTTCCGTGAACATAACATTCCGGAGGGTCTCATGGACCGTAAACGTGAAGAATTTTGCAGTTTCACCCAAGGCCGACTTTCTGTGGATGCCTATAGCAGGGAGTTTGGTAATCTCGCCCGATATGCAACTGAGGAAGTGTCTACTGACGCCAAGAAGCAAGCAAGGTTCCGTAAGGGCCTTAGTCCTGAGCTTCGCCGTGACCTCCGTCTGCATGAGTGCACATCTTTTTCGAAACTTGTCAACAAAGCCATCAGTGCTGAAACTAGTCAGACTGACTATGACGCAACACGCAAGCATGGACGTGACACGGGTTCCTCATCCGGTGCTGGTCCTCAGAAGCGCCGCGTGTGGGTACCCAACACCGCCCTGCCACCCAGGTTCACACCGAGGCCATCCTTCCAGGCGCCTCGCCCCATTCAACAGTCTGCTCCAGCCAAGCCCTATGGGGGTCCAACTAACAATGCTCCTCCACGTACCAGTTCCGTGACTTGTTTCAAGTGTGGGGAATCTGGTCACTATATGCGTGAGTGTCCCCAGACCAACCCCAATCAATCTGCTAAAGCTGTTGGCCGTGGCAAACCGACAGGGAAAGTGTTTCATGCTAAACCGGTCACCGCTTCGCGTGGCCATGTCAACTGTATCTCTGCCGAAAAAGCTCAAGAGGATCCCAACATCGTTCTCGGTACGCTTCTTGTTAACTGCCACCCGGCATCTGTTCTTTTTGATACAGGAGCCTCTCATTCTTTTATATCTGAAAATTATGCTCGCTTGCATAACATCGCATTCGGTGATATGCCAACCTCTATGGTAATCCAAACTCCGGGATCCAAATGGCAAACTTCTAGAGTAAGCCATGGGAACGAAATCCAAGTCGACAGACTTGTTTTCCTTGCATCTTTGATAGCCCTTAAATCTTCAGATATTAATATCATTCTGGGTATGGACTGGATGTCGGCTCATCATGCCCAAATCGATTGCTTCTCTAGGACTGTTCAACTCACCCATCCTTCGGGGAAGATAGTTAATGTCTTGACCCGAATAGCCAAGCGACAATTATATTCTCTTAACGCCAGCCCTTTGCCAGACCTTGAGGACGTTCCGGTAGTCCGTGACTTCCCGGATGTCTTTCCAGAGGAATTGCCAGGTGTTCCACCTGACAGGGATGTTGAGTTTGTAATAGACCTCATTCCAGGAACCGTTCCGATTGCTAGAAGACCTTATAAGATGGCACCCCTAGAACTAGCCGAGCTTAAGAAACAACTCGATGAGTCCTTGAAAAAGGGTTTCATCCGACCTAGCTCATCTCTGTGGGCTTGCCCCGTCCTATTCGTCAAGAAGAAGGATGGTACGGACCGGATGGTTGTAGATTACCGACCTGTTAATTTGGTCACAATCAAGAACAAATATCCACTTCCCAGGATCAACGACCTGTACGATCAGCTCGCTGGATCCTCAGTCTTCTCCAAGATGGATTTGAGGTTGGGCTACCATCAAATCAAAATCAGAAACGGGGACATTCCTAAAACGGCCTTTGTTACTCGTTATGGCCAATACGAGTACACCGTCATGTCCTTCGGATTAACCAACGCTCCAGCCACCTTTTCTCGGTTAATGAACTCAATCTTCATGGAGTATTTGGATAAATTCGTCGTGGTTTACCTCGATGATATACTCATCTACTCCAAGAACGAGGAAGAACATGCCGAACATCTAAGGCTAGTGTTGCAGAAACTTCGAGAGCATCGCCTTTATGCCAAATTTTCTAAATGTGAATTCTGGTTGTTAGAAGTGACCTATCTGGGTCATGTAATATCTGGTAAAGGTATTGCTGTTAACCCCGAGCGAGTTCAAGCCGTCCTTAACTGGACTCCACCCGAATCGGTCAAGCAAGTTCGGAGTTTTCTAGGCTTAGCGAGCTATTGTCGTCGCTTTGTCGAAAACTTCTCCAAAGTTGCTAAACCTTTAACCGAACTCCTCAAGAAAGATAAAAAGTTCGAATGGACTCCACAATGTGAGCACAGCTTTCAGGAACTGAAAAGACGCCTGACTTCTGCTCCCGTACTGGTACCGCCAGACTTCTCTAAGGACTTTGTTATCTACTGCGACGCCTCGCGACAAGGACTAGGTTGCATTCTCATGCAAGATCGACACGTAATTGCCTACGCTTCACGGCAATTGCACCCACATGAGGAGAATTATCCTACTCATGATCTAGAGCTTGCAGCCGTAGTCTATGCACTTAAGACCTGGCGACATTACCTCCTCGGTAATCGTTGCGAAATATTCACTGATCACCAAAGTCTGAAGTATATTTTCACCCAACCGGATTTGAATCTCAGGCAGAGACGTTGGGTTGAATTGATCACAGACTTCGACTTAGGAATAACTTACACCCCAGGGAAAGCCAACGTCATGGCTGATGCGCTAAGTCGTAAATCTTATTGTAACAATCTGATGTTACAACAAAGTCAACCGCTTCTCCATGAGGAATTTCGGAAGCTTAACCTTCACATTGTTCCTCAAGGATTTCTCTCCACCTTGGTGGCGAAACCTACTCTTACGGATCAAATCATTGCTGCCCAGAAGCGAGATAAGGGAATAGCTAAGATCAAGGAGAACATTGCTAGCGGAGGTGCTAGTTGTTTCTCCACAAATGATCATGGTGTTGTGTACTTTGAGAACCGTCTAGTGGTTCCCAAGAACCAGCATCTACGGCAGTTGATCCTTAAGGAGGCTCATGAATCTCCTCTCACTATTCATCCCGGTAGTACTAAGATGTATCAGGACCTACGCCAGAGGTTCTGGTGGACTAGGATGAAGAGAGAAATTGCTCAGTATATTGCTAATTGCGACGTCTGTCGTCGTGTAAAAGCAGAGCATCAACGGCCTGCTGGCACCCATCAACCCCTATCTATTCCTGAATGGAAATGGGATAAAATTGGTATGGATTTCATTACCGGTTTTCCCAGGACCAAGAGAGGGAATAATACTATTTTCGTCGTGGTCGATCGTCTTTCCAAAGTAGCCCATTTTTTACCTGTTCGTGAGAGTATAACCGCTAGTCAACTGGCAGACTTATACATCTCCCGAATAGTGTCTCTTCATGGTGTTCCTTTGGAAATTAACTCGGATCGAGGAAGTCTTTTCACCTCTCGATTTTGGGAAAGTTTCCAAAATGCTATGGGAACTCGTCTCTCCTTTAGCACCGCCTTCCACCCTCAGTCGAGCGGTCAAGTGGAACGCGTCAACCAAATTCTAGAAGACATGCTCCGAGCCTCTGTTATCTCGTTCGGAATGGACTGGGAGAAGTGCCTTCCATTTGCCGAATTCGCTTACAACAACAGCTATCAATCTAGCTTGGGTAAAGCCCCTTTTGAAGTTCTCTATGGACGACGGTGTCGAACACCCCTTAACTGGTCAGAGACCGGGGAAAGACAATTCTTTGGCCCGGATATGATTCAGGAAGCAGAAGAGCAAGTTCGTATCGTTCGTGAAAAGTTGAAAACAGCCCAATCCCGTCAAAAGAGTCAATATGACCGAAAACATAAGGCTATGACTTTCGAGGTTGACGAGAAGGCTTATCTTCGGGTCACCCCTCTGAAGGGAACCCATCGTTTCGGTATCAAAGGCAAATTGGCTCCTCGTTACATTGGACCTTTTCGCATTCTTGCCAAACGAGGAGAAGTTGCCTACCAGTTGGAACTACCTCCGCACCTCTCCAGAGTTCACGATGTCTTCCACGTTTCTCAACTCAGGCGTTGCTTCTCGGATCCTATCCGTGAAGTGGACCACGAAACGCTTGATCTCCAAGATAATCTTACATATCGGGAGTACCCCGTTCGTATCCTCGATCAGGCCGAACGTACCACCCGACGTCATAATATTAAGTTTCTCAAGGTTCAATGGTCGCACCATTCTGAGGATGAAGCAACTTGGGAAAGGGAGGATCGTCTTCGACTCGAGTACCCCGCCTTCTTCCCGGAGGAACCCAAATCTCGGGACGAGATTCTTTTGAGTGGGGGTGAGTTGTCACAACCTAGCTAGTCATGCATTAGAGTGTTGCATCATGTTTACTCTTTCATCAGAAACTTGAAATGGGGATGACAGAACCCCCAGTCCCCTCTGAAACCAACTAGGGTTTACTAAAATAATTTTCAATGAACCTGAAATGCCCTTCTAAAATGCCCATCATTTTTGTCTTGGTTCAGAACCTCTGCCAAAAGTGGTGCACATTTTCCTAGGCCATCTTAGGGTTTTTGAATTAATTCATAAATATTTGAATTTGGGCATTTAAAATAATATAAAATATTTAAATGCTCAAATATCTCCAAACTAAAATGTTTCATGTTGGAAATAATCCAACTATGGGCCAGGAATAGTTTGGTGATTTTTGAACTTGCCTAGGTATTTTATTTAATTCAACAAAGTTGCAGATATATTAAATAAAACAGAAACAGAAATAAAAAGAGAGGAAAACTTACCTGGGCTCCTCCACTGTGCGGCCCAGCCAGCTGGCCGGCCCAGCCAGCAGCGGCCCAGCCCACCACTGCAGCTCTCCGTCGTCTTCCTCCCCTCGCCCCGAAGCTGCTGCGTGCTCGCGCGCGCACGGCCGCGCGGCCACCTCCTGCTTGCCGACGTGCTCCTGGCCGCGTGGACGACTCCCGCAGGCCGTCCCGATCCCCCCTGCTCTCTCTCACTCTCCCCCGGCTCTCCCCTCCTCTCCCTCGCTCTCTCTCTCACACGGCCGAACACCACCGTCGCCGCCGTTCGCCATAGCAGCCATCTCCGACCACCCCTCGCTCCCCCGACTAGCTCAGGAGCTCCGCCTCGACTCCCTCTTCCTCCCCACCGCTCCACAGCTCCCCGGAAGCCCTGCATCGCCGCCACATCGCCGTTCCCCTCTTCGGGCTCCGACCACCGTCGCCGTCGAATTCGCCGTCTCCAGCGCGTCCCCGAGCCCGCTTCGACGCCCACTGCAACCGCGGTGAGCTACGCCACCGTTTCCCCCTCTCCTTCCCCTCGTTCCCTCACCGTAGCCACCTCCCCACCACGGCCGAACCTCCGCCGTCGCCGAGCTCGCCGTCGACGCAGCTCCGGTGACCATTTGGTCACCCCGGCGAGTCCAACGAGTTCGCAAGACCCCGTAGAGCATCCCTAGCGCCTCGCTTTGCTCGACTTCGAGCTCCAGCACCGTTCCCGTGCACGACCGAACCCCGGCGGCCGCAGCCGAGCTCGCCGCCGTCGACTCCGGCCACCCCGACCCCAACGGGCTCCGCCAAGAGCTGCGGGTTGGCCTCAGCTCCACTCCGGTGGTCTCCGCAGTCCGTTTGGTGGCCGAAATGACCAAAGCCACTTCCGCCGCCGCGTCGGGCTCGCCGGCGGCTAAACGCCGGTGCAGCCGACTCGGGTTTGACCACGGGTGGGCCCTGGTTGACTCCCCTGAGTCAATGACAGGTGGGGCCCAGCCCTGTTAATTAAACAGGATTAGTTTTAATTAAGTTTTAATTAAAATAATCACCCTGACATGCGGGACCCACTGTCAGGTTTGACCTGGACCAGTTCCGTTGACCTGCTGACGTCACACTGACGTCAGGCTGACGCAGTAATTGATTTTCTGGATTTAATTTAAATCAGGAAATTCCAGAATATTATTTAAACTTCAAAAATTCATAACTTTTATTCTGTAACTCCAAATTGGACAAATTATATATGAAAAATGATCAGAAAAATCCAATCTACCCATCTGTACTATTTTCATGCATGATCAAACAAGTTAAATTGATGTTTTAAGCAGAACAAGGAAAAGCACTTTAAAGGGCCATATTTGAATTTGAAATTTGAATCCTTGATTCAAATTTGCTCAAACCCTTCTGGTTTTAGTTGCATTAGCCCAATACACTCATTTTGCCATGTCTCATGCATGCATCATATTGTTGCATACTGTTTGGTAATGTTTGTGTACCGGTGCTCTCTGCGGCAGGTTCTGTCTCCGAGGAGTACCGTGATTACCCTAACGAAGACCCGTATCAGTGCATCGAACCATCAGGCAAGCAACCAACCATTTGATCATATCGATACAATCCCATGTTCTCGCTCCTGCTCTCTTTTACTGCATTAAGACAACGCGATTCAAACTGCTGTGTGCTACGGTAGTTGAACCCATTTCCTCTGCATGACCTGTCATTGCCACAGCAACTAGATGAAACTCACTAGCATGTGTAGGAGTTGATTGAGCCATATGTATGTGTTGTTCCTACCTTGCTATGCCTGCTACGCTTAGAGTCGTGTCAGGTCTGGTTCATCTGGGTGATGGGCTAGAGTGAAATGATTATGTCGGTAATGAGAGTGGTGTGGTGAACACGATTTGGTAAAGGTATCGATGAGAGGCCATGTAGGAGTACATGGTGGGTTGTTTCATTGAAGCCGACCTTAAGCACTGAGATCTGTATGCGTGATTTAAGATACAGCTACTACCATGCATTGGGCCCTGAAATATGACCCCGCTCGACTTCTTATTCACCCTAGCTCTCTGTCCAGGAGTTGCAAGTAGTTTCTGGTGTTTGTAGCCTACTGGAGGCCGTGGACAACGCTGACCGTAGGGGTGGGCTGTGATGCGGTAGGTACGTGGCACGGTGTACCGAATACCCGTTAGGTATCTTGGGAACCCTGTTCACATCGTTCGGGGCCGTATGGGAAACCCCGGCCGGACTCCCTGCGGATGGAACCTGAATAGGCGATAAACCTGGACTAGAGGCTTAAGTGTTTAGGTAGGTCGTGGTCTACACCCACGTCGGCTTTCGCTTGAAGTCTGCCGAGCACATGTCGTGTGCAGACGCTAAGTGGTGGAAACACGTATGAAGAAGTACACCCCTGCAGGGTTATCATAATCTATTCGAATAGCCGCGTCCGCGGTAAAGGACTACTTGGTTGCCTATACAGTTCATAGACAAGTAAATGGAAACTGTTAAAAGCCTCAAGATAAGTGTGAGTGCCGAGGATGGCTCTTCCGTAGGAAGACGGAGGTGGATCCTCGGTAGTGTATTGAATTGGTGAGTAGTGGACTCGTGTGCGCAAAACCATTTCAAGTTGGAGTATCGTAGGATAGTTTAGCCAAGAGTCAAAGCTGGCTTGCTGCAATAACTCCACCAACCCTTCTTGATACTAAGCATGTATGTAGGATCTGATGTAAGTCTTGCTGAGTACCTTTGTACTCATGTTGCTATAATCTACATTTTTACAGAAGACGCTGCAACCCCTTCTGATGGGTTCTATGTAGACGTTGACATCAACGAGTAGGCTAAAGACCCAGGTGGTGACCCTGAGCTTGTGAAGGACCACGTAGTATAGCTAGGCTTTCCAAGCCTCTTTTATTTTACTAGTTGTCTGTACTCAGACAAGTTACTTCCGCTGCTGGTTTGTATGACTGTATGACTTGTATGTTGGGTCGTGAGACCCGTACCTTTGTGTATGTTATGTATGGCTCACTGAGCCTTAAATAAAGTACTTGTGTCGTAGAGTCATGTTGTGATGCTTCGTTGTATTTGCACATATCGAGCATATTGTGTGTATGATTGAAATGCTTGGTATGTGTGGGATCTGACTATCTAGTTGTTTATCTTTAGTAGCCTCTCTTACCGGGAAATGTCTCCTAGTGTTACCGCTGAGCCATGGTAGCTTGATACTGCTCTGGAACACTTAGGCTGGCCGGCATGTGTCCTTCTTCGTTCCTGTGTCTGTCCCTTCGGGGAAATGTCACGCTTTGAGTACCGGAGTCCTGTTAGCCCGCTACAGCCCGGTTTACCGGAGTCCTGCTAGCCCAGTGCTACAGCCCGGACCCACTTGCTGATGACCGACACGTTCGAAGCTGGGTCATGGATGCCTGTCCCTGTAAGTCTGTGCCACTTTGGGTTTACGACTAGTCATGTCAGCCCGGGCTCTTTATCATATGGATGCTAGCGACACTATCATATACGTGAGCCAAAAGGCGCAAACGGTCCCGGGAAAAGGTAAGACGACACCCGTGGGAATACCGTGCGTGAGGCCGCAAAGTGATATGAGGTGTTACCGGCTAGATCGATGTGACATCGAGTCGGGGTCCTGACAATAAATTTGCAATGAGTATGATAAAAAAAAAGTAGTGTGATCCACAAAATGAAAATGCCATGCTAAACGTTAAAAACTAACATCCTCTACATAAAAAATGTTTTATTTTGATAAGCCCCAAAATTAGATTATATATTCTCGTTTTGTGAAAAAACAAAAGAAATTCACACAACATGAATTGCCATGGTCAATAAAAAGTTGGCATGCCCTTAATAATAAAAATGCTAGCCCATTAAAATAAGAATACCATCTTTGCAAAAATAAAAATACCATCCCCTTCAAAAATTAAATGCCATCATCTCAATAGTAAAAATGTCATCCTGTTAATAAATAAATATTCCATCCTCTTATAGTAATTAAAAATACCATCCTCTTTAAATTTAGTAACTAAAAATGTCATCCTCTTTAAATTTAGTAACGAAAAACCACACACACACATGAATTGCCAAGGTCAATGAAAATTAGCATGCCATTAATAATAATAAAATCACTTTTGTTAATAATAAAAATGACATCCTGTTAAAGATAATGCCAGCCTTAGAAAAAATTAAAATGCCATCCTCTTAAATAAAAAAAATTGCTGCCCTCTCAATAATAAAAATGTCGTCCTCTCAGTAATTAAAATTCGGGATTTTGGGGTTTTTACCCTCTCAATAATAAAAATGTCATCCTTTTATATGACAAAATGTTTCCTATCATCAGTGGTAGTTACCACCACTTGCGTTTGGTATATTGTATGTAGTATTTGTCAAAACCGAGAGTATGTATGTGTATTATGTAGTATATAACAATGTTTAGGTAGTATATATACTATTTTAGGTAGTGTTTATCATATTTTGAGCATACTTTTTTACATACAAATATGTACGTATTTCATAAATATAACCAAAACTATGGACTCATATCCAAAAAAAATTCATGTAACTTGCTTTGAAACATCTTAGATTTAGTATATAAACATATTTAGAATGATAATGTAGTATATATAGTACTACATGATATTATATGAGACATGTGGGGTAATTACTCCTAGGTGGTAGGATGTAGTTTCTTCATCCTTCGGTCCATTGGATATCGTGCCCGCCACCTTAGCAAAATGTCGGGAGTTCGAACCTCCGTCGTGCACATTCTTCATCTAATTTTTGGATAATAAAAAGAGAGCGTACACGGTGTTAGCCAAGATTCATGCAACGGCAGGGAATACATTCGCCGGGATTACCACCTAACGAACGTTCGCCAGATAACATTTTTATTTTTAAATACCATGTAAAACACCATTTTTTAATATGCGGTGTATATATATCTACAAAAAAATCAAATGCCACATACTCCCTCTGTTTCTTTATGTAAGATGTATTATTCTCGGCATGGTCACCAAGACACAAAATTATAGACATGTTAAGACCAAATTACCCTTGGCAAATCTATTGGTTAGTGGCAAGTAAATTAATTAGTCTAGGAAAGTAAGAGATACATGCAATCGACAGAGAGATACTTTCCTCTTTTTTTGCTACAAGGAGAGATACAGACAATCAGAAAATAGATACTTTCCCTTTTTCTGAAGGGGTAGCAAGGGAATTATAAGGAATTACAAGAAATGCATCTTACATTGTGAAATTTTATCGAAATACAAATACACCTTATATAAAGGAACGGAGAGAGTATTAACAAATCCAATTTTGCTAAGTCTCAGTTGACTGAGACTTCGTTATGTCTCAGTCGATACTATCTTCCTTTGATTTTGCATGGATATTCATGCAAAAAAAAGTTATTTTCGTTTTTTTCTCTTCTTCTTATATACTATATCGTTTGAGTGAGACCTAGCCGCACTCTAACAAATTTGCAAAACAGCGCAGAAATGTGGCATGAAATACAAAATCTGGTTCGGAAAACAATTATAATCTGAAAAAGCAAGTGGGAGTAGTGGTAAAATTGAGCAAAGTGATTCGTGAGCTGAGCCGCTGCCGCTGACCCAGGCGAGCTGCCTCCCGTCCTCTCCGGACACGGCTTTTCTGCCGTGCGCTAGGTGACGTTGGGCCGCTGACATGTGGGCCAGGTATCCCATAGGCCCACATGTCAGTGGTAGAACGGCAGGCTGCGGAACGGTAGAGGATCCTCGCGCGTCCTCTCCTCCCCACGGAGCCGCTCTTCTCAAAGGCGGGAGGAAAAGAGGGCACGGCGAGAGAGATAACCCCCCGAATCCCCAAAATCAGAGAGCGCACAAGTAATAAAACCGAAGCGGCAGATACAATAAGCCGCCGCCACCACGCCACCGCCGCTGCAGAAAAAGGCAAGCAGTCGCACGGGGGAATCGCCTCGCCTGTGGCCGCGGTGGGTTGGTGGGTGCGGGGTGCCGTCGCCTCCTATTCTCAAGTCTCAACCCCACTCCCCATTACCACGCTTCGCCTGGATGCCCTCTCGCTTCTCCCCCACTCCACGCGCCGATCCGCCAGCCAAGAAACCACGAGGCGATCCAGTTGAGGAGGAGGAGGACGAGGAAGGAGGAGGAGGCGAGGTATCCGCGCTGACTCTGCCGCGAGCTGCCCCCTTTTAGCCCCCAGCCCTGGCCACGCTGCCGCTGGACGACGCCATCGCCCACCTGCACGCCGTCTTGGGGTGGTCGACCAGCAGCCGTGGCCGGCCCGGCGCCAGCAAGCGGTGGCAGCGCACTCGGCGGAGCGCGATGCTATGGGCAGCGCGCCTGTCCGGCTTCTTCTCCGCCGCCATGCTGATGGTGGTCCTCTCGCCGTCGCTGCAGTCCTTCCCGCCCGCCGAGGCCATCCGGTCGTCGCAGTTCGACAGCCACGTCCGCTTCCCCGGCCAGATCGCCGGGGGGGCCAGGGGCCTCCCCTTCCGCCGCGCGCCGTCCTTCCGCAATGCCGCTGACTGCGGCAACGCCACCGGCAGCAATGTCTGCGACCCCTCGCTCGTCCACATCGCCATTACTCTGGACGAGGGCTACCTGAGGGGCTCGGTCGCCGCCGTCCATTCCGTGGTCCAGCACGCCATGTGCCCGGAGAGCGTCTTCTTCCACTTCCTCGTCTCCGACCCCAGCCTGGGCGACCTCGTCCGCGCCGTCTTCCCGCAGCTCCGGTTCAAAGTCTACTACTTCGACCCCGCGCGCGTCCGGGGGCTCATCTCGTCGTCGGTGCGCCAGGCGCTGGAGGAGCCGCTCAACTACGCCCGCAACTACCTCGCCGACCTCCTGGAGCCCTGCGTGCGCCGCGTCATCTACCTCGACTCCGACCTCGTGCTCGTCGACGACGTGGCCAAGCTCTGGCGCACCGACCTCGGCGGCCGCACCGTCGGCGCGCCGGAGTACTGCCACGCCAACTTCACCAAGTACTTCACCGACCGGTTCTGGTCGGAGGAGCAGTTCGCCGGGACGTTCGAGGGCAGGCGGCCGTGCTACTTCAACACGGGCGTGATGGTGCTGGACCTGGCGCGGTGGCGGCGCGCGGGCTACACCCGGCTTATCGAGCGGTGGATGGAGATACAGAAGTCAGCGCCCGGGCGCATCTACGAGCTGGGGTCGCTGCCGCCGTTCCTGCTGGTGTTCGCGGGGCACGTGGCGGCGATCGAGCACCGGTGGAACCAGCACGGCCTGGGCGGCGACAACATCCTGGGCAGCTGCCGCGACCTCCACCCGGGGCCGGTGAGCCTGCTGCATTGGTCGGGGTCCGGCAAGCCGTGGGCGCGGCTGGGCGGCGGGCGGCCGTGCCCGCTGGACGCGCTCTGGGCGCCGTTCGACCTGTACGGCCCGGCCGCCGTGGAGCCGTCCCGGTAACCAACCAACCGCAAACAACACTACTACTACAAAGATTCTTTTCCTTCTTTCGCCGACCCGTATAAATCCTGAGCTCTAATTCTTGGTCACCGTTACATGTTCAAAAACCTATATATTTTTTCTCCTCCTTCCCGTTCTCTTTCAATTTCTTCTTCTGTTGAATTAAATGTTTTGTGCCACTCCTAGATTGTTCGTGTTCGTCCCACATATTTTTGGTCGTTTGTTTGGTGCTACAAAAAAGGTCATTTGTATCATACCATACACTCTACAGAGCTGCAGCCTCATCATGGCATCATGGTGATGGTGATGATGATGATGATATAAATAAATAAATAAATAAAAGCAGAGGGAGGGAGGGAGAGAAACAGACTTTGCACATTTGTTGTTCGTCTTCCCCTTAAATGGCAATAGTATCTCACTCCCTGCTGTTTGGTTTGGTGGCTTGGTCTGTTGTACTGGTGCTCTGGCAAACGGTGGCAGTCAATCAATTGAATTCGCACATCCATCCCCCTGAAGGGTCAGCCGGTCCAATGCAACACCTGCACAAGCCTTAACGCTGCTGGCAGAAGAGAAGTGTCCTACCACTCCTACTCCATGGACCGGTTCATTGGGAGGGATGGCTCATGTCGAAATCGCTGGCAGACATGAGTAACTTGGAATCCTCCCTTTGTGGCTCGTGCACTACGGCGGCTGACACCAACAACCATTTCGAGCCTGAGCACTCGCGATCTGCCGATGGGTTCATCATCAGTTAATTATAGGGAGAGCGTTTCCGTTAAGCTCCCGACCCGACGACTGAAAGATGATGGATGGGCGGGCGGTGCGGGGGGAGGACGTGGAGGGTTGCAGCGGGCGAGCAACACGGGACTTGTGAGCTACCGCGCGCCCGTCTCCTCCTTTTCGAGGGCCCTTTCCGGTGGGGCCTCACTCGCCACTTGCTGGGCTCGCCGCTTTATTCTTTCTTTTGCAAATCATTATTGTGCTTTCCCTCTCCGTTGATCAAACATTTTCTTCTCTCTTCTTTTGTCCCGAGCCCTTCATCAGCACCTCATCCCTGGTATATAGAGGCCTGCTAAAAGGTCTCCTCATCATCTCACTTTCCTTGCCAGCCCCCACTAAGCATCTGGTATCTGTTTGTCGACCTCCCGCCCGATACGTGCGTCCAACCATATGTTTCTTTGCTGCTGCTATTGCTGAACGTTGTAGAAGGAACATTTCGTGTCATTTGTTCCCTGGAATCAATCGTATCGTACCCGAGCCTTCACTCGCGGTCGTCCCACTCACCCGACCCGACGGAAGGGGAGGTGGTGAAGGGCACGTCCCCGCTCGGTGCCCGCCACACGCGTCGGTTTCCGCCCTCGCCAGGCGCGGCCTTGGTGTGATGTGCGCGACGGTGACGGTCTAACCGACGCCCATTTCCACCTTTTCACGTGTTGGTTTCTTTGCTTTTTCTTGCTGTGTCATTTAGGGTTCAGAAATCATCTGCTGTTGATGCGTTCCTTGTGGTTCGTTCCGCGGTATAAATTCCTCTCCGAGCTCCGTTTCCCAAAGGTACAGTGTGTTCGGTTCTTTTAGATGATAGATAAGATAAGAAAGTACAGTGTTGATCATTCGTAAAGCCAACGCTAAGCTAATCACTCCAATCTGATTGCATTTCTGTTTGTATGCTAGAGTTCTGGTGCACCTAACGTCCTCTTGGCCGCCCTTTTCTTTTTCTTTTTGCGAGGACCCAAGAAACAAACATTTGTTCCGTTTTGATTTGAACAGCTGCTAACGTTGGATTCGCTCGTGACACTGAAGCACGTACGGACAGCGCACACAGATTGGCCGAGTAAAAACGAGAGAGTATTTTCTGGTTGGCATGCCTGCAGGTGCTTGGCTTTTCTACAGATCGGGCTAGCTAGCAGCGCCGAACGTAGTTTTGGTTGTGTTTTGTTGCCCAAAGCCATGAATGATACCTTTCTTGCCGTCGCTCCGGCAGTTCCTTGTCTCGGGACGGCAGAGTAGAAGAAGGCTAGCTAAGCTAGAGAGACAAAATGTTGGTGGCTTTCTGGAACCCTTGATAGTATACGCTGCCGTCCCCTCTGCCTGCCCTTGAAGTGCCGTATCGCAATACTCTATTAGGAGCAGTCGACCGATGGAGACACGTACGGGGTGGTCCTCGATCGCCATGGATCCATGGATGTGCACTTGCAGGAGGCGCCGGGTTCCGGTGGGCTGGCCTACCGGCCGGCGGTTGGCGTGTCAGCGTCGCCCGAGCACGACCGACCGCCCCCGCCAACGCCAACGCGCGAGGAGGAAAGCCAATCCCCAAATGTGATCGCCAAGGGCCACGCCCACCGGCCTTGTACGTGACATGCCAATCCAAAGTAGTGATCTAAACGCGTTTATATCTACTACCACTATAAAAGAAAGAGAGGGGCAGATCCAAACAATCTAACCCATTCATTTACGAGATCTAATGGCTCCTAATCCTTCCGTGTTTAACACCAAGCCACCACGGTTTAGTGCCCGCAAATCCCTCTGCCCACCATCGTTACGAGAAAAGAGAAGCCCCCACGACCTATTCGCCCCAACCGCTGCACGCCCCTTGCGTCACTGCCGACCACGCCGCCCGCACGCACCCCACACCGCCTCGTCTCTCCGGCGCCTGCCCCGCCTCCCCGATGCGAGGCAGCTCTACGCGCCGCCCCTCATCATCGGCGGCGAGAGGCACGCGGGAGCTGCAGCCGCCGCCAGGGACGTGGACACGCGTGTAGGCCAACCGCCGGCGTACGAGGTCGCTCCTGAGCCCGCGGTGCGGCGGCGCGGAGCCCTCCGCCGCCAGTTCCCTGCCGGTTCGAGATCCCCACCGCTCTCCTCCATGCCATCACTTTCCTTCCTGCTGCCAGTTCCACCCTTCTCTGCCCTATCTCCAGGTAAAGTTCTGCTCCATCCATCGTAAGTAGCGTCCATGTCATCTCTCTCCCTTTAAATCTCTTTAGTACTATTTATTAGCCCATGGTGTTTCCTTTTCGATAGTGAAACTCAGGCGCCCATGACCATTGTGTTTCCTTTCCTTTTATTCCTTGGTCCTAATTTTTCTGAACCACCATGATTTTCATTAGCTGTAACTAATAAAGTAAGGCGTGGCTGTTTGCTTCGGCCAAATTCAGCTCCATTATCAAATGAATGTTAGGAGAAAATAAGTTGGTAGTACTTATCTTTTTCCAGAAGAGCTGGCATGGTGGACAGGAGCGCTCTTTTGGTTTTGCTTAGCTGTAGGATAAAATGATCACCCAGTCAGTCATCGACTCATGGCCAGGTTAAATGTATTCAGCTGTATAATACTCATATGGTCAGACTGCTTTCTTCTGACTTATATTCTAAGTTTTCTGAAGACATCCAACGACCTTTGTACTGATTTCTGTAGTTGTTGTTGCTAATGCTGTTGTACGTACTACGTAATGTTATAACGGTGTTAAATTCTGAAATTCAAGCCTCCCATTGTATGTGGCTGAAGTGATAAATTATCTCTTTTTCTTCTTACTATTCCAGGCGCAAACAACCTGTAGATTCAAGGAGTACAATACCAAAATACGAGCTGCAAAAGTGACTCAAATTCCTCTTCGCTCATAATTAACTACATTGGTAATTGTCCATGTGTGGATCTGGTTGACATGACCATATTTTTTGCTGTTTGCCATTCAATTTTAACTACAATATTGTTTCTAGATAAGATATTGTTTTATGTATTATCATGGGTGCACTTCTTAAGTTTCATGCACAAGTTGTTGATATTTACACAATACTGAGTGTCCTATGAATACATGGTTGTGGCCATCATTAAGGGTATTCTGCCTCTGAAGTATTTTATTTCTTGTATGTTAGTGTTTTGATTCTTGGGGCGCTTGACAAATATGTATACTTCTGCAAAATGGAGTAGGAACATGCAGCTAAACTTACGATAATCAATTTTTTAGTTTTTAATAACTTGTGTTCTGAAGCATTTTGTTTTCTTCAATTACATGATTTAGTAAAATAACATATGGCCAGTTCATTACAAGTGTTGTTGGTTGTAGCGTATTTCGGCTTTATCTTCTAACATACTTCATGGTTGAATTAGTGGACAACATGCTGGAGAGAGAATGTTCATCTCTATGATCCCTTTGGCGCCCTCGGAGGACATTTCGCTTCCTTTCAAATTGAAGAGGAAACAATTCCCTGGATGGATCCTGGAAAGCCTCTTCCGGAACCAAGTCCCCTCCCCACTCGGAGTCCTCCGCCGCTGACGCATGGGTAAGCGCAAGAGCTGTAGCCCGTCCACACGGTTCAGCGAGCTGCCGCCGTCGTAGATAACCAAGACATACACGGAAATAAGCAAGATTCAGTGCGCCGCCCTGCCCCCGCGCGTTCTGAGGGTGCGACGTCCTCGACGTGTCCAAGACAGGGTCCAGGAAGACCCTCTCCTTCGTGATCCCGGTAAGCTTTTGATGTTGGTTTACTCCTCCAATTCCACTTACAGGGGAACAAAGAGTAAGAGTAAGCATGGGGATAATGGTATTTTCATTTGTGATTCTAATTGATAGTATTACTGTCAGCTCCATCCTTAGAGCAATTGACGAAATGTCTCTATCGCCTAGATTGGTAGACAATAATTGTGCACACAGAGGACAATGTCCATAAAATAACTGCTACTGCATTGCTAATGCAGCTTGATTTGATCTCAATAATTTAGTTTTTGAGTATTACTTTCTTTCACACCTCTGCAAAATACTCCTATGTTCTAGCTTCTCAAGTCTCTACTCTCAACCAGTCCAGTTGTTCAGGTGCTTTCTTGATAAATATTGATTTTTTTCCTTTATCTAGCGATTTCAATCCTGTATCCATCATTCTCAGGATAACCGTGTGATGTAGCCATGGGATCCAAAATAACTATTTTTTTATTGAAGCTACAGACTAAGCAGTTTCTACCATGTGTGTTGTATTTTGAGTTAAACCTGAATGGCTTTCGTTTTATGATACACTGTTGTCCTTTCATGTTTATAGGAGGGTAGTTCTTCCCTCTGTTACGAATATGAATACTTTTTATATGGTTAGTTCTTAATTTTCTTCATTATTCAAAATACTTGTACCCACTAGGATTTCATTTTTTTATTTACCTTCAAGCAGAATATATTATCGTTGTTTGTTGTCCACCTTGATCCTTCGCTGATATTTTTCCTAGGAAACTTCACATTGAATTAGGATCACTTAATAAGATTCTGGTATATTTTCAAAATTTCTTGCTTTATGCATGAATCTATCATCAAGTTTTGGATCTCTTATATGTGCCTGTGCTGCTGTAGATTTGTTGGTGTTAATTTGCTGTAAGAGGAAATGTACTATTGTTCTCATCAATTCCTTTCATACCATGTGTATGGTTAGTTCTTAATTTTCTTCATTATTCAAAATACTTGTACCCACTAGGATTTCATTTTTGATTATTTCCCTTCAAGCAGTATACATTACTGTTGTTTGTTGTCCACCTTGATCCTTCACTGATATTTTTCCTAGGCAACTTCACATGGAATTAGGATCACTTAATAAGATTCTGGTATATTTTCAAAATTTCTTGCTTTATGCATGAATCTATCATCAAGTTTTGGATCTCTTATATGTGCTTGTGTTGCTGTAGATTTGTTGGTGTTAACTTCCTGTAAGAGGAAATGTACTATTGTTCTCATCAATTCCTTTCATACCATGTGTATGATTAGTTCTTAATTTTCTTCATTATTCAAAATACTTGTACCCACTAGGATTTCATTTTTGATTATTTCCATTCAAGCAGTATACATTACTGTTGTTTGTTGTCCACCTTGATCCTTCACTGATATTTTTCCTAGGCAACTTCACATGGAATTAGGATCACTTAATAAGATTCTGGTATATTCAAATTTTCTTGCTTTATGCATGAACCTATCATCAAGATTTGGATCTCTTATATGTGAATGTGCTGCTGTAGATTTGTTGGTGTTGATTTCCAGTAAGAGAAAATGTACTATTGTTCTCATCAATTTCTTTCATACCATGTGTAATTGGGTTGGAAAAGGTGATAAACATCTAACCATTCTTGCTTGATGCTTCACTGGAAGCAATTTCGAGTTCGTCCAGGTTCTGAATATTTCTTCTGTTTCCAGATAGGCCCAATCTTCCTCGACGAGGGGTTGTGATGGCGGGCACAGCGTTGCTGGATGACGCTGAGAGTATAGTGGGTGGGTTCAAGTACATCCCTCTGTGCCAGCATGCAGCGGGTCTGCGGACAGGGAGAGCCAGGAAGAGAATGTAGTCCTCGGCAGCCGAGCGGGAAGGGGGGCAGCTTGCCGTGATTGAAGAACATGACGACCATGCTGATACAAGGTCAGTGATGTAGACAGGGAAGATGGACCCTCATGCCCCTGGGTGGACGAAGAGGTAAATTGTTCAATTTTGTGCATATGCTTATCATCAGTGAGGAGTGGGTGATTAGATGCATTAACAATAAACTGAATAAGCGAATCAAACATATGGGACTCAATGAGGCAGAGTGCCCTAGCTTTTGTTTGGCTGTGTTAGTACATTCAGATTGCATGACAAACATTATGT
This sequence comes from Triticum dicoccoides, assembly GCF_002162155.2. NCBI lineage: Eukaryota > Viridiplantae > Streptophyta > Magnoliopsida > Poales > Poaceae > Triticum > Triticum dicoccoides. The sequence goes on from NC_041386.1 coordinate 142,963,916, forward strand.
GATGTGAAGTAAATTGTTCTATATGTCACCGATTGTGCAGGATTGGAGTAGGGAGCCATCCACCGGAAAGGACCCCGTGTTCGGAGAAGGTTTGCGCACTTGAAAAGACGATTAGTATGTGAAGAAGTGCACCTTCACAGATCTGAATATTGATACCCTTCCTAATCCTTAGTTTTGGGCCTTGTTCAACATATACAGATATACTACCATCTTAGAGAAATATGTTGTTTAAAGATAAAGAGGTGGATAAGTTTCTGGCTTTAGTTACTGAATATCCAGATCCGGTTTGCTTCTCAGCCATGGCCTACATTTAGAGAAGACATGTTCATATGTAAGAGATTTAAGGTCAATTACCTCCTCATGTTGTAATGCTCATCATCTTAATTCGGACATTGTTATATATATGCACCATGGTTCATGACTGTACTTTTTTCATACGTGTTTGCAAAGTTTGTTAGTATTATTATGCAGAGACAACCAGTCATGGTTCTGTGTTGATATGTTATTTCATTTTCACTTGTCAATTTCTTTTGCTTTGAAACAATGTTGATTGGCTGAAAGAATGGTTCCCCATGGCTTACACGCTTAGAGCTACTTGAATATTAAACTTTATTAGTAAATCCATCTAGAAAAATGTTAACATTTTACATCTTGCTAGATGAAGTTGTGTACTGCAGAGTACAATGTTAACATTTCCACATTTCCAGTGCACATTGACAATAAGATTGAAGATGTATTTATCTTGATTGGAAAATTATATCTCAAATTTAATTCAATTGTGGATACAGTGACAAATTTATGTCCTGAATAAGTTATACATTTTATGAGTTGTAGAAATTAGGACTGGTGACAACATGTAGAGCGGCACAACAAGTGGTGTTGTAGGGGCACCGAAGGAAGGTTAGTCGGGTAAATCCAACAGGACGCCCGATGTACAGCTTGGGAGGGGTCCGACCACATACTGCAATCACCCTATTTGGATAAGGACACGTTGGTTCATGAAACAATCATCACGTCTTTATGACTCGGGAAGTAGGAATTCTACACACTTTGCATCAAATTTGAAATTCCCAAGAGAGTAGTTATTCTATGTTATGATAAAAATATTTATGTTTCATAGTAGAACATGCTTTTAGTCGAGACGTGCGTTGCACGTGCATGCTTACTAGTTAGTTTACAGAAGGAGTACGTACTATCTCAGCGATGTTGGGTCTAAAGGAAAGCCGGCTTGGATTGGTGCGCGCGCACGCACGCACGCACGGGTGGTAGGTGCGGTGCGGCCGCCGTGTTGGGTGGAGGCACGGGCTTGTTCGGGTTCTGGAGAGGAGCATGATGATGAGGAGGAGGCCGTGCTGAAAACCGAAACGAGACGGAGACCGGTGTGGTGTTTTCTTGTGTGTTCTCTATAAAATGTTTGCTTAGTGAACAGTGACGTGGTTTTTGGGCGTGTCTAATGGCTGAGAAAGACGGCGTATGGACCCAGAAATGCATAGGCCCCCTTCCCCTTCCCCGCCCTTGGCCTTGGCCTTGGGGTTGGTTGTTGTTGACCTCTTTTTGGGGTTGCCCGGGAGCAAGGGATGCTAAGATGTGGGGATAAGATCACGCACGTTCTGCCCCCTTGCATTACATCTTCGCTTCATCTTTTCCAAGAAAAAGAATCATCTTGCATTTCCCCGGAAGCAAGCCAGCCTCTCATAGTCTCATTCGCACAGCCTGGCGCCTGGCGGGGAGGAGGGGCTTCAACTTCTCGGTGCAAACATTGTTTAAGCTCTGTCATCACCATGCCAATTGACAAGTGTGTTACCAGTAGGGTAGTACTATATATCATATGGACGGGAGCTCAGAGGGATCGATCACTCGTGTCCCTGTCCAGTGACATCTGATAACTCTGCTCAAATGTAAAAATACATCTGCTGAAGTGTACGTGTAAACCAGGACAAAAGAATCTCAACTTTTATATGTTGAGGGCTTTTCCCGGTGTGTTCAACTGAAGCAACACATTGGAGGGGCTCTATTATGAGATTCGACTGTATGCAGGGCTCGTCGTCCGCTCCTTTGCTAGCACAGCCTGTTCACTTGTGCTGGGCACCCGGCAACGTTAGCACATCACCACTTAAAGTCAAGTATCTTGGGTGCAATAACGCTGCTAGTACATACCAGTGTACAGCTCCAATCAACCGTGCATTCCTTTTCTGCAGAAGATTAGAGATGGAATCCCCGATCATCGGTGACGCACTAGTACGTTTAGGCCTATCAGAAAGATGTAGCGGACCATATCTCTCTCATGCCTGGTACGTTTGCCATTTTCTGGTCACCCAAAATGTGATTGAGAGAACTCGGGGAAGGAAAATATGATGCATAGACAGTCATACATGGTACCATCATACCCCTATCAGGATTTGCCCCACACATACGAAGCGAGCATATGGCCATTCGATCATATCCCACTTATGCCATGGACCATCCAAGAAGCGTACAGAGATAGACCCTTGCCGCTACATGATCGATGATCAGCGCTGCACGTATGCAGATAAGATTAAGCATCATTCGTCTCGGGGCCTCTCTCTGCAAGAGAACATGATGACAAGGCCTGTCTCTCCTACAACGTGGCAAGTGCCTTCTTCTCCACCTTCTTTTTTGAACACTTGTTTTTTTTTTGAACATGCCTTCTTTTCCCCTGATGGATTATGGATGGGCTTAGTCCCATTAAGACAATAACCCTAATTAATCTGTAAGGCCCATGCATGTGTACGGCAAGTGATGAAAAGTGTGAAAAGTTTAGTACCATACTCCTACAGTAAGAAGAATGAGATCTCTAGCTGCTCCATCACTTGCTATTGGAAGCTTGGGAATGTGAGTTGTACACGCGCGCCTCTCCTTCTCCGCCGCCCGCCTCGCCTCGACGCGCCCGCGCCGCGGGTTGCGAGAACGAGCCGAAGCTTATTTTTGCCGGTCAGGAGTGGAGTAAACCCTAACTCAGTTCACTCGCTCCCTTTTGCACAACCCTAGCCGTCATCTACTGTTCCTCTTACTCTGTTGCTTCCGACGATCCCATCCCGACGACCGCGTGCACGATTGGTCGAGAGAGCAGGTGCCTCCGGAACCCTGTCGTTCAAGATCCTGCCCGGTAGAACGACAATAAAGTTTTTAGGGAGCGTCTCGACGCGACTGCTCCCGATCCGTCCCCGTCTCCGCCCGCCTCTGCTTCCACTACTTCCCCTGCATCGACTCCATGGCTGACGACGAAGCCGCCAAGAAGAAGGCCTCAGCCGATGTCAAGGGTGCCGCCGCGTTGGTCTGGCCAACCGGAGGGTATGACTCGTTCATCCCCTATTTGCTCGTTCATGTGCTGGGCATATATATGATGTCCATAGATGTTTCGGTTCTATGTACTGTACGTGCTCACATGCTGAGGTATCGGTATGAGATGCATACTGTACTTGCCATGTTTACTGTTTAATTGTGGATTAGATTAATCGAGAAAGTGCTAATATTTCCAACAATTCAAAAACCTTATTTTAGAAACTTTTTGACTCATGGCTTCGCCGCTACTCTGAAACCGGAAAAATTTACTGGAACACATTTTAAGCGTTCACTGACGAGGACCACCTTGTGGCTCACAGCAACGAACGTGTTCTGGGTTGATGGTGTGACTCCCACAGTAACAATTGCTCCTGAACAGGAGAATGTGTTTAGGGAGGCAACCATCATCTTTGTGGGAGCCGTTCTTACTATGATCGGAGACAAGCTTGTGGACACATATCTCCATATGCGTGTTGCCAAGAATTTGTGGGATGCGCTCGAAGCTAAGTTCGGCGCAACCGATGTTGGAAGCGAGTTGTATGCTATGGAGCAGTTCCATGATTACAAAATGGTTGATAACCGTTCTATATTGGAGCAGGCCCGTGAGATACAATGCATCTCTAAGGAGCTGGAGCTCCTGAAGTGTGAGTTACCGGACAAGTTTATCGCGGGTTGCATTATTGCAAAACTCCCTCCTGGATGGAGGAACTTTGCTACTTCTCAAGCACTTGAGACGTGAATTCTCTGTTGAGGATGTCATCGGTCATCTAAGTGTTGAGCAGAACTCGAGAGCAAAGGACTCACACGTGAAAGGGGCAGCGGGTTCTTCTAGCGCCAATGTGGCGCAGAAGAACTTTCACAAGTTCAAGGGAAAAAACTATGTCCAGCAGAATACTACCTTCAAGAAGAAGGGTAAGAAGAAAGACAAAAGGAGAGATGGCTGCTTTACTTGTGGTTCAGAGGAACATTGTGCAAACAAGTGCCCAAATAAGTACAAGAAGACAGGACAGGATGCCAAGTCTGTCAATGTCACTCTAAGCAACAATGATGAGGCATCTGGGTATGGTAATCTATTTACCGTACTTTCAGTTTGTCAGTCCACCGATTGGTGGGTTGACACTGGGGCCAATATTCATGTGTGTGCTGATGTGTCTTTGTTTTCTTCTTACCAGGTCGCACGAGATTGTTCCGTCCTGATGGGGAACGGCTCACATGCTTCTGTTCATGGTGTTGGCATGGTAGATTTGAAGTTTACTTCGGAAAAGATCGTACAACTGAAGAACATGCAGCATGTCCCCTTCATCAAGAAGAATCTCGTTAGTGGCTCCCTTCTATGTAAAGAAGGGTTTAAGTTAGTATTTGAGTCTAACAAAGTAGTCGTATCTCGTTATGAACTATTTTGGGAAAAGGATATGATTGTGGTGGTTTGTTCTGCCTTTCCCTGGAGGATTTCTGTAATAAAGTCGTGAACCAAATTCATTCTAATGTGAACAAATGTGAGGTTTGGCATTCACGTCTTTGTCACATAAATTTCGGTTGTATGACGCGGCTAGCTAAGATGAATATAATCCCGAGTTTCACTTTAGCCAAAGGCTCTAAGTGCCATGCGTGTGTGCAAGCAAAGCAACCTCGTAAGCCTAACAAGCATGCGAAGGAGAGACACTTGGCATCACTAGAGCTCACACATTCAGATCTCTGTGAGATGAATGGTGTGTTGACTAAAGGTGGAAAGAAATATTTCATGACTTTAATTGATGATTCCACTAGATTTTGTTATGTGTATCTGTTAAATACAAAGGATGAGGCTCTACACTACTTTAAAAATCTATAAGGCTGAAATTGAGAACCAACTTGAGAAGAAAATAAAACGAGTCCGGTCTGATCATGGTGGAGAGTACTTTTCTAGTGAGTTTGATTTATTCTGTGCGGAACATGGTATTATTCTTGAGTGGACGCCTCCCTATTCACCCCAGTCAAACAGGGTTGCCGAACGGAAAAACCGTACTCTAACAGATTTTTTCTCTCGAATACGCACGAGTGTGCGTACCATTCATTAAAGAAGAAAGCGGGGAGAGCCCGGAGTCCATGGTTACACCAGAGATTTACATGTCGGGGTTAACCGACACCACCATACACACGAGACACTACTCTCGATCCAGCCTACCGTCTTCTACCTCGAACCCTATAGCATTGTCTTTCATAAGGCCAGCCCTAGCCCAGAGAGCACCCTCATCCTTAATCCTAAGCGAAACCGATGCGAGTGATGGTGAAGCACCATTGAACACGATGTCGTTACGGTGCTTCCAAATGCACCACATGGCCAGTAGGCATTTGACGCGAGTGGATCTACGATGAGCAGAAGAACGATCCTGACGGAGGCACCAGTCACCGAGGCCTTCATCGTGATGGGGCTTGAAGTCAGGTCTGTTTGTGAGGCCACCCAGCCAGTGCCACACTTGTTTAGCAAACACACAACCCACCAGGAGGTGCTGAATGGTTTCGTCATCTTGGTTGCAAAGAGGGCAGGAGTCCTGGTGAGGTAGACCACGGCGGGCCAGCCGATCGGAGGTCCAACATCTGTTCTTCAGGGCGAGCCATGCGAAAGAGCGGCACCTCAAGGGCGCCTTCGACTTCTAGGTGAAATCCATTGTCTGGGAGACGATGCGCCCCATGAATCTAGCGGCATAGGCAGATCTAACGGAGAACTGTCCGTCCTTCTCCCAGGACCAAGAGGGTGTATCCTCAACATCGTTCGAGAGCTGCCATCCAGAGATTAGGGTCCACAACCGCATGAACTCGTGCAGAGCTTGGGGGAGGCTCTAACAGATTTGGCCAACGCCATGTTAGATACATCGGGTTTATCCAAGGCATGGTGGGGGAGGCTATATTGACATCATGTCATGTCCTCAACAAAGTTCCTGCAAAGGATAATGAGACTACTTCCTATGAGCAATGGGAAAATAGAAGAACTACACTCTCTTACTTGCGCACTTGGGGCTGTTTGGCGAAGAAGACAATTTCTTCGATACTTACTCACCTGTGGCTAGGCTGACAACCATTTGAGTGTTACTCGCTTTGGCTGCCTCGCATGGTCTTCTCGTTCATCATATGGACGTTAAGACGACTTTCCTTAATGGAGAGCTAGACAAGGAAATTTACATGCAACAGCCAGATGGCTTTGTAGTAAATGGTCAGGAAAGAAAGGTGTGTAAGCTAGTGAAATCTCTGTATGGCCTGAAACAAGCGCCTAAGCAATGTCATGAGAGGTTTAATACAACTTTGGCGTCTGATGGCTTTGTTTTTAACGAAGCTGACAAGTGTGTATACTATCGCTATGGTGGGGGCGAAGGAGTTATACTGTGTCTGTATGTCGATGACATACTGATATTTGGGACCCACCTCAAAGTCATTTAGGAGGTCAAGGCTTTTCTATCTCATAACTTTGAGATGAAAGAACTGGGCATGGCTGATGTTATCTTGAATATCAAGCTACTGAGAAATACTGAGGATGAAATTACACTTTTGCAATCCCACTATGTTGAGAAGATTTTGAGCCGTTTGGGACATTCAGACTGCAAAGCTTCTGCAACACCATATGATCCTAGCGTGCGGATTCGAAAGTTCAAAGGCACGACTGTGGATCAACTAAGATATTCTCAAGTGGCTGGTTCACTGGTGTACCTAGCTTGTGCTACTCGTCCTAACATCTTATTTGATGTGTGCAAATTGAGCCGGTTTGTTTCCAATCCGTAAGATGTGCATTGGCATGCTATTGAGCGAGTGATCCGCTATTTGCAAGGTACTGTGAACTATGGAATTCACTATTCTGGGTACCCGGCGGTACTTGAGGGGTATAGTGATTCGAATTGGATATCTGATGCTGATGAGATGAAAGCCACAAGTGGGTATGTCTTCACACTTGGTGGTGGTGATGTTTCCTGGAAGTCTTGCAAGCAGACGATCTTAACGAGATCGACTATGGAAGCAGAACTCACAGCATTAGGCACATCATGCGTCGAAGTAGAATGGCTTCGAGAGCTTTTGATGGATTTGCCGGTGGTTGATAAACCAGTCCCGACTGTCCTTATGAACTGTGACAATCAAACTGTGATTGCCAAGGCTAAGAGTTCAAAGGACAATATGAAACCCACAAAGCACATAAGAAAAATATTGAAATATGTGAGAAAATCAAGAAACTCCGGAGTGATAGCATTGGATTATATCCATATTGCTAAAAATCTGGCAACCCTTTTATGAAAGGTCTATCACAGATTGTGATAGAAAATGCATCGTGGGAGATGGGCATGAGACCCACGTAAGTTGCCATGGGGGTAACCTAACCTATGTGATCGGAGATCCCATGAATTAGGACCTGGGAAAACAATCCAGTGGTCAACTGAGTAGAGTATCCTTACCTAACCCACTCCGTTGGAGATGCAATAATACTCTCAATTCTGTAAGGCAAGCTGGCTTTTGTCTTAATATGTTCCAAAGCTTATGTAAGCAAGATGCTAACCTACAGAGCATTGTTTGGAGGAACACACCTATGTGAGCCCGACTGCTGGTCACAGTCTATGAGATTGAGTGATCTCTAGGAAGCTCATGAGAAGGTACGGAGTATGACTAATAAGCTCCACCCGTGGGGTTTAGCCTTTGGAAGCCATGTATCAATTGACAATAGGCGAAACTTCTGCATGCCAAACTGACAATTCAAGGCATAGTCCATTGTTCAGTTGTGAAGAAGTCTAATCCTATTGCTCTAGGTGGAAGTTCAACTTAACAATCTCCACTGAAAATTCTGGTATATAAAACATTGTTTGGAACAGTTGAAAAACTTATGTGCCTCGAGATCTGGTGGGGGATTGATGGATTATGGATGGGCTTAGGCCCATATAAGACAATAATCCAGTTGGGGAACGTAGTAATTTCAAAAACATTCCTACGCACACGCAAGATCATGGTGATGCATAGCAACGAGAGGGGGAGAGTGTGATCTACGTACCCTTGTAGATCGACAACGAAAGCGTTAACTTGGTTGATGTAGTCGTACGTCTTCACGGCCCGACCGATCAAGCACCAAAACTACGGCACCTTTGAGTTCTAGCACACATTCAGCTCGATGACGATCCCCGGACTCCGATCCAGCAAAGTGTTGGTTAAGAGTTCCGTCAGCACGACGGCGTGGTGACGATCTTGATGTACTACTGTCGCAGGGCTTCGCCTAAGCACCGCTACAATATTATCGAGAACTATGGTGGAAGGGGGCACCGCACACGGCTAAGAATATGATCACGTGGATCAACTTGTGTCTCTAGGGGTGCCCCTGCCTCCGTATATAAAGGCTCAAGGGAGGGGGGGCTGGCCGGCCAAGAGGAGGCGCGCCAGGAGGAGTCCTACTCCCTCTAGGAGTAGGACTCCCCCCTTTCCTAGTTGGAATAGGATTCGCGGAGGGGGGGGGAAAGAGGAGAGAGAGGAGGAAGGGGGGCCGGCCCCCTCTCCTTGTCCTATTCGGACCAAGGGGGGGAGGGGCGCGCGGCCCATCTATGGCCACCTCTCCTCTCTTCCACTAAGGCCCGCTAAGGCCCATATACCTCCCGGGGGGTTCCGGTAACCTCCCGGTAATCCGGTAAAATCCCGATTTCACCCGGAGCACTTCTGATATCCAAACATAGACTTCCAATATATCAATCTTTATGTCTCGACCATTTCGAGACTCCTCGTCATGTCCGTGATCACATCCGGGACTCCGAACAACCTTCGGTACATCAAAATGCATAAACTCATAATATAACTGTCATCGTAACCTTAAGCGTGCGGACCCTACGGGTTCGAGAACAATGTAGACATGACCGAGACACGTCTCTGGTCAATAACCAATAGCGGAACCTGTATGCTCATATTGGCTCCTACATATTCTATGAAGATCTTTTATCGGTCAGACCGCATAACAACATACGTTGTTCCCTTTGTCATCGGTATGTTACTTGCCCGAGATTCGATCGTCGGTATCCTATACCTAGTTCAATCTCGTTACCGGCAAGTCTCTTTACTCGTTCTGTAATACATCATCCCGCAACTAACTCATTAGTTGCAATGCTTGCAAGGCTTAAGTGATGTGCATTACCGAGAGGGCCCAGAGATACCTCTCCGACAATCGGAGTGACAAATCCTAATCTCGAAACACGCCAACCCAACATGTACCTTTGGAGACACCTGTAGAGCTCCTTTATAATCACCCAGTTACATTGTGACGTTTGGTAGCACACAAAGTGTTCCTTTGGCAAACGGGAGTTGCATAATCTCATAGTCATAGGAACATGTATAAGTCATGAAGAAAGCAATAGCAACATACTAAACGATCGGGTGCTAAGCTAATGGAATGGGTCATGTCAATCATATCATTCAACTAATGATGTGATCCCGTTAATCAAATAACAACTCTTTGTCCATGGTTAGGAAACATAACCATCTTTGATCAACGAGCTAGTCAAGTAGAGGCATACTAGTGACACTCTGTTTGTCTATGTATTCACACATGTATTATGTTTCCGGTTAATACAATTCTAGCATGAATAATAAACTTTTATCATGATATAAGGAAATAAATAATAACTTTATTATTGCCTCTAGGGCATATTTCCTTCAGTCTCCCACTTGCACTAGAGTCAATAATCTAGATTACACAGTAATGATTCTAACACCCATGGAGCCTTGGTGCTGATCATGTTTTGCTCGTGGAAGAGGCTTAGTCAATGGGTCTGCAACATTCAAATCCGTATGTATCTTGCAAATCTCTATGTCTCCCACCTGGACTAGTTCCCGGATGGAATTGAAGCGTCTCTTGATGTGCTTGGTTCTCTTGTGAAATCTAGATTCCTTCACCAAGGCAATTGCACCAGTATTGTCACAAAAGATTTTCATTGGACCCGATGCACTAGGTATGACACCTAGATCGGATATGAACTCCTTCATCCAGACTCCTTCATTCGCTGCTTCCGAAGCAGCTATGTATTCCGCTTCACACGTAGATCCCGCCACGACGCTCTGTTTAGAACTGCACCAACTGACAGCTCCACCGTTTAATGTAAACACGTATCCGGTTTGCGATTTAGAATCGTCCGGATCAGTGTCAAAGCTTGCATCAACGTAACCATTTACGATGAGCTCTTTGTCACCTCCATATACGAGAAACATATCCTTAGTCCTTTTCAGGTACTTCAGGATGTTCTTGACCGCTGTCCAGTGATCCACTCCTGGATTACTTTGGTACCTCCCTGCTAGACTTATAGCAAGGCACACATCAGGTCTGGTACACAGCATTGCATACATGATAGAGCCTATGGCTGAAGCATAGGGAACATCTTTCATTTTCTCTCTATCTTCTGCAGTGGTCGGGCATTGAGTCTGACTCAATTTCACACCTTGTAACACAGGCAAGAACCCTTTGTTTGCTTGATCCATTTTGAACTTCTTCAAAATCTTGTCAAGGTATGTGCTTTGTGAAAGTCCAATTAAACGTCTTGATCTATCTCTATAGATCTTTATGCCTAATATGTAAGCAGCTTCACCGAGGTCTTTCATTGAAAAACTCTTATTCAAGTATCCCTTTATGCTATCCATAAATTCTATATCATTTCCAATCAGTAATATGTCATCCACATATAATATCATAAATGCTACAGAGCTCCCACTCACTTTCTTGTAAATACAAGCTTCTCCAAAAGTCTGTATAAAACCAAATGCTTTGATCACACTATCAAAGCGTTTATTCCAACTCCGAGAGGCTTGCACCAGTCCATAAATGGATCGCTGGAGCTTGCACACTTTGTTAGCTCCCTTTGGATCGACAAAACCTTCCGGTTGCATCATATACAACTCTTCTTCCAGAAATCCATTCAGGAATGCAGTTTTGACATCCATCTGCCAAATTTCATAATCATAAAATGCGGCAATTGCTAACATGATTCGGACAGACTTAAGCATCGCTACGGGTGAGAAGGTCTCATCGTAGTCAACCCCTTGATCTTGCCGAAACCCTTTTGCGACAAGTCGAGCTTTGTAGACAGTAATATTACCGTCGGCGTCAGTATTCTTCTTGAAGATCCATTTATTCTCAATTGCTTGCCGATCATTGGGCAAGTCAACCAAAGTCCACACTTTGTTCTCATACATGGATCCCATCTCAGATTTCATGGCTTCAAGCCATTTTGCGGAATCTGGGCTCACCATCGCTTCTTCATAGTTCGTAGGTTCTTCATGATCTAGTAGCATGACTTCCAGAACTGGATTACCGTACCACTCTGGCACGGATCTCACTCTGGTTGATCTACGAGGTTCAGTAGTATCTTGTTCTAAAGTTTCATGATCATTATCATTAGCTTCCTCACTAATTGGTGTAGGTGTCACAGAAACAGTTTTCTGTGATGCACTACTTTCCAATAAGGGAGCAGGTACAGTTACCTCGTCAAGTTCTACTTTCCTCCCACTCACTTCTTTTGAGAGAAACTCCTTCTCTAGAAAGTTTCCGAACTTAGCAACAAAAGTCTTGCCTTCGGATCTGTGATAGAAGGTGTATCCAATAGTCTCCTTTGGATATCCTATGAAGACACATTTCTCCGATTTGGGTTCGAGCTTATCAGGTTGAAGCTTTTTCACATAAGCATTGCAGCCCCAAACTTTCAGAAACGACAACTTTTGTTTCTTGCCAAACCATAGTTCATAAGGCGTCGTCTCAACGGATTTTGATGGTGCCCTATTTAACGTGAATGCGGCCGTCTCCAAAGCATAACCCCAAAACGATAGCGGTAAATCAGTAAGAGACATCATAGATCGCACCATATCTAGTAAAGTACGATTACGACGTTCGGACACACCATTACGTTGTGGTGTTCCGGGTGGCGTGAGTTGCGAATCTGATTGATATGTCGGTTGAAAATGATTGACATGACAATCTCGATTATCGAGAAGGATTAGTATTCACATCGGAGTATGAGAACACCATTTGGAAAAAGGTATGGAATCAACATTTGACTTCGAAGCAACTCGAATACCACAACTCAAAACAAAAACAAAGGATTGGCTTGCAGAATAAGCCAGAACAAACATATGATAGAGAATTCGTCCGAAGTTTTGTGGTGGGGCCTACACGGGCTTGATCGTACAACACCATCATGTACAAGGCAGTGCACATGACATACGAAGCGTCCCCGAGTCGGCATAGCCAAGGACTCTTTAAGACACAACGAGACTACTGTAAAACCGACCGTGAATAGGCGGACCACTAGACGTCGAACCCCAATTTCATATCATACATCTGTCGGAAAGATATCCTAAGAACTACTTGAATTCCCACCTATGAAACTCCCAAACCTTTCTGGTTATGCAATCAGGTGTTGGGGATACAGGGGAAGCATAATATCTCACCCAAAACTAGCAAATCCTACATCCAGCTATATCCATCCTTCAACACATAACCAAGAAACCTTCGGAAACCATCTACCTCAACCTTCGAAAAGCATCCGTTATACAAGTTATGGCGATACTCCCGAACTCCCGCCCCAGTACTGGGTGGCGTCGAGGTTATCTCACCAACGAACTGCTTAAAAGAGATTTTCGATGTCGGCGTACTAAACTCAGGTATTCCAAAACCGCAACGATAAAATTATGACGACAACACCTCAGAGCTCAACTCCCCGGGACACTTCCACTAAACCCCTGACAGGAGGCACCAAGACAATGTTCTCATCATAAAACCATCGGAACGATTCCAAGATACCCGCGTGATCCTAAAATTTTTTTTAGTGAAATTTGAGAAGAAAAGAGTCAAAACTCTATGTCAGGATGCCTTACCAGAGCGATGAAGAGACTGGGAAGTAAAAAGAATTCCTAAACTCTCCGATATATAATTCCTAAAAGACTCAAAACATTTTTCTAGACACAACTCGGCCGCTAAAAACGATCAAGCAATGGGGCTCCTAAGGTCGGGGATGGCTCTGATACCAACTTGTAACACCCTCGATGCGACTATAGCTCCCACGTGTCGAGGCACGGCTTAGAGACATAATCGCATTGAAGGCATATGTCGCAAGTTAGGCAATCTTCACAACATCCCATGTAATATGAACAACAAAGGGGAGATAACATAGTTGGCTTACACTCGCCACGTCAAACAAGTACATAAATAACATACATCATCCAAACACTCATGGCCCGACTACGGCGCCAAAATAAAAGAGAACCCAACATGCGACATGGTCCCAATCACCCCCAACTGGGCACCACTACTGATCATCGGGAAAGGAAACATAGTAACGTTGAGAGTCTTCGTCGAACTCCCACTTGAGCTCATACGCGTCTCCTGGAGCGGAATCATCAGGCCCTGCATCTGGTGTAATAGTAATCTGTGAGCCACAAGGACTCAGCAATCTCGCACCCTCATGATCAAGACTATTTAATCTTATAGGAATGGCAAGGTAAAATATGAGTGGAGCAGCAGCAAGCGACTAGCAAATATGGTGGCTAACTTATTCGCAAAAGAGAGCGAGAAGAGGAGGCAAAGCGCGAGCGAGAAACTAGAGAGCAACCTGTGCAAACATTACTACAACACCATGTCCACTTCCCGGACTCCACCGAGAAGAGGCCGTCACGGTAACACACTGAGTTGATTCATTTTAATTAAGTTAAGGTTCAAGTTATCTACAACCGGACATTAACAAATTCCCATCTGCCCATAACCGCGGGCACGGCTTTCAAAAGTTCAAATCCCTGCAGGGGAGTCCCAACTTAGCCCATGACAAGCTCTCACGGTCAACGAAGGAATAGACCTCCTCCCAAGACGTTCCGATCAGACTCGGTATCTCGGTAATTCAAGACACTTCGACAGGTTAAAACAAGACCAGCAACACCGCCCGAATGTGCCGACAAATCCCGATAGGAGCTGCACATATCTCTTTCTCAGGGCACACTCAGATGAGCCAGAC
>NC_041386.1:142978772-142994973 GCF_002162155.2 Triticum dicoccoides
GATGACCCTTGAGTCTGCAGAACCCAAGGGAAAGAAAAGGCTAGGTGGCGAATGGTAAGACCAATGTTGGGCATTGCTGGAAAAGCTTTAATCAAGGCGAACTATCAAGGGGTTCCCATTATAACCCAACCGCGTAAGGAACGCAAAAATCTGGGAACATAACACCGATATGATGGAAACTAGGGCGGCAAGAGTGGAACAAAACACTAGGCGAGAGGCCGAGCCTTCCACCCTTTACCAAGTATATAGATGCATTAAGATAACATAGCAATATAATGATATCCCCAACAAGTAAAATATATGTTCCAACCAGGAACGGCCTCCAATCTTCACCTGCAACTAGCAACGCTATAAGAGGGGCTAAGCAAAGCGGTAACATAGCCAATCAATGGTTTGCTAGGACATTGGTGGGTTAGAGGTTTGACATGACAATTTGGGAGGCTTGCAAGCAAGTGGTAGGCATCGTAGCAATGGCATAGCAAAAGAGCGAGCAAACTAGCATAGCAAAGATAGTAGTGATTTCGAGGGTATGATCATCTTGCCTGAAATCCCGCATGGAAGAAGAACGAGTCCATGAAGAAGACAAACGGACGTTGATGAACGGGTCCTCACAAACACGACGTTATCGGAACCAACCCGAAGAAGCAAACACCAGAAAAGAAGCACACAACATAGTAAACAATCAACACATGAACATGGTATGTAATGCGGGATGCGGTATGCGATGCATATGCATGATTGGACAAAGAATGCATGAATCTGGCCTCAACTTGGAAATCCAAGTGTGCCACTGGAAAGATGAGATGAAATCGCTTGAAAACAATATAAAGAACGCCGGAATCGGAGTAACGGTTTGGAAATGGCAAGCGATTCAAAAATGGCACTGGTCTGCGATTTACAGCAAGTAGCCAACTAAATGCAATGACATGAACATGCTACAGCACCCAAACATGACAACAAAATACATGACAGGGATGCATTCAAGAAGCTTAACAAAAGTCTAGCACTGAGCTACGGCCAATTCATCCATTAACAGGTTCAAACAAGCATGGCAAAAATGCATATGACGAACAGATCTCAGACTTAGTGAAATTAACACTCGCCTGGAATTTCAGATCAGGTAGCCCTCTTCGGAGCAACAAAAATACATGCTATAGGACCTGAACATGGCAAAGTAAAGCATGGCATGGATCTACTCAAAGAGCTTAACAAAAGTCCGTTAGTGACCTTGAGCCAAAAGGGATCAGAAAATACAATTGCAAGCATGTGAACATAGCAAAAACATAATCAGTTTCAGACTTGGTGAAAAACTGACACATGCTGAAATATAACTCAAGTAGGCACATTTACGAGCTCGATGCACTCACTACAGAGCAAGTCATGGCAAGACAAGCATACACCCATCAAGAAGGCACAAAATGCAAGCTAGACATGGCAAGAACAATAGCATAGCATGCACGGATCAACTACAACATCACCGGCAAAATTGCAAACAAGTTGACAATCTGCCCAGATTCACAAAGTAGCAAAAGTAGAGCTTGATTGACTCAAGCTAGGGTGCTCCATAATTTTAAACAAAGACATGTATGGATAGAGCACTACAAGATTAACAAAACTCCCTTACTGATCATCCTCAAAAGAGGCACGGATCACTAGGAAACAATAAGAACATATGGCATCATGAGATAAACAGCTCCAGGACTTAGTGAAATTACTAAGTCCCTGAAAACAGAATTAGCAAGTGCACCACTTTGCAAGCTTGCACAAGTCACCACACACATCACAAAAATACATGGATTGCACCTCTGGAAAGATGACAAAACCCTTAACAAAACATATGTAGAGCATCAGGTCATAGCATGCACACATTAATCATGGCAAAAATGACAAAAACCTAAATGGAGTAGCAGATCTGACAATTAACTCAAGTAGCCCTCTTCTAACAGCATTTCGGGCATCAAGATGAGCTCAAATGAAAATGATGCAATGGAATGAAATGATGTACTCTCTGAGATGAACATTTTGATATGCTATATGCATGAATCGGAGCTACGGATGCAAAGTTACGATGCGATGAACAAGGGCACATGGGTCTGGGAATTCCGAGGACTTAGTAGAAATTTATACCCTGTGCAAAAAGTCAACGGGACGAGGATATCCCGGGACGGAGGGATCCTGGTGGCGCGAGGTTGTTTGGTTGGTGGACTTCGTGGATCTGGTCCACCCCGAGTGGATCCGGCCGGGACGGGCTCCGGCGAGACGAGGCGCGAACTCCGGCGATGGCCGGTGGGGCTCCGGCGACCTGGTGGCGAGGAGGAGGCGAGGCCGAGGCGATGTGGGGGCGCGGCCGGGCGGCGAAGATGGCGCGGCGAGGTGGCGGCGCACAGTGGCGCGGCGGCCGACGAGCGCGGTCGGGCGGCGAGGCAGCAGAGCTCGCGGCGGAGGCGCGCCGGCGATGGTGCCCGGGGCGGCGAAGGGCTCGGCCGCGAGCGGGAGGCGGCGCAGGTCCGGTGAGGAGGCGGTGGGCCAAAGCAGGCGGACGACGGCGGAGGTGTGGGCTCGCGCGGGCCCGATATGGGTCCCGCGGGCCGGCGGCGGGGCTGAGGAGAGAGATGGAGGCAGGCAACAAGTGGCGGCGTCCGGTTGGTCGCGGTGGCGGGGAAGCTGACGTGGCGGCTCCCCATTGGTGGGAGTGAGGTGGCGGCGGGCGGTGGACACATCCGGCGCGGCGTGGACGCGTCCGGCAGCGCGAGAGGAGGAGTTTTTGGGTTTGGACTGCGGGATTTCGGAGGGGATCACATATATATAGGTAGAGGGAGCTAGGAGAGTCCAAATGAGGTGCGGTTTTCGGCCACGCGATTGTGATCGAACGCTCTAGATGATGGAGCAGGTTTTGGTGGGTTTTGGGCCAAATTGGAGGGGTGTTGGGCTGCAACACACATGAGGCCTTCTCGGTCCCTCGGTTAACCGTTGAAGTATCAAACGAAGTCCAAATGGTACGAAACTTGACAGGCGGTCTACGGGTAGTAAACCAAGGCCGCTTGGCAAGTCTCGGTCCAATCCGAAAATGTTTAATCCCCACACATGAAAGAAAGGTAGAAATGACCACCAGAGGAGAACGGAGTGCCGGAATGCAAAACGGACAACGGGGAAAATGCTCGAATGCATGAGACGAACACGTATGCAAATGCAATGCACATGATGACATGATATGCAATGCATGACACGCAAGCAATGACATGGCAACAACAGCGAATAACTGGACGACACCTGGCACATCGGTCTCGGGGCGTTACATCTCCATAGTACCGGAGAACGGCGTTTTAGTCATCTTGCCCATGAGGCACGGTTCGCAAGTACCAAGTGATTCATAATCAAGTGGTTCCAAAATCCCATCAGTATGGAGTTTCTTCATGCGCTTTACACCGATATGACCTAAACGGCAGTGCCACAAATAAGTTGCACTATCATTATCAACTCTGCATCTTTTGGCTTCAACATTATGAATATGTGTGTTACTACTATCGAGATTCAATAAGAATAGACCACTCTTCAAGGGTGCATGACCATAAAAGATATTACTCATATAAATAGAACAACCATTATTATCTGATTTAAATGAATAACCGTCTCGCATCAAACAAGATCCAGATATAATGTTCATGCTTAATGCTGGCACCAAATAACAATTATTTAGGTCTAATATTAATCCCGAAGGTAGATGTAGAGGTAGCGTGACGACCGCGATTACATCGACTTTGGAACCGTTTCCCACGCGCATCGTCACCTCGTCCTTAGCCAATCTTCGCTTAATTCGTAGTCCCTGTTTCGAGTTGAAAATATTAGCAACAGAACCAGTATCAAATACCCAAGTGCTACTGCGAGCATTAGTAAGGTACACATCAATAACATGTATATCACATATACCTTTGTTCACCTTGCCATCCTTCTTATCCGCCAAATACTTGGGGCAGTTCCGCTTCCAGTGACCAGCCTGCTTGCAGTAGAAGCACTCAGTTTCAGGCTTAGGTCCAGACTTGGGTTTCTTCTCTTGAGCAGCAACTTGCTTGCTGTTCTTCTTGAAGTTCCCCTTCTTCTTCCCTTTGCCCTTTTTCTTGAAACTGGCGGTCTTGTTAACCAACAACACTTGATGCTCCTTCTTGATTTCTACCTCCGCAGCCTTTAGCATTGCGAAGAGCTCGGGAATTGTCTTATCCATCCCTTGCATGTTATAGCTCATCATGAAGCTCTTGTAGCTTGGTGGCAGTGATTGGAGAATTCTGTCAATGACGCAATCATCTGGAAGATTAACTCCCATTTGAATCAAGTGATTATTATACCCAGACATTTTGAGTATATGCTCACTGACAGAACTGTTCTCCTCCATCTTGCAGCTATAGAACTTATTGGAGACTTCATATCTCTCAATCCGGGCATTTTCTTGAAATATTAACTTCAACTCCTGGAACATCTCATATGCTCCATGACGTTCAAAACATCGTTGAAGTCCCGGTTCTAAGCCGTAAAGCATGGCACACTGAACTATCGAGTAGTCATCAGCTTTGCTCCGCCAGACGTTCATAACATCTGGTGTTGCTCCAGCAGCAGGCCTGGCACCCAGCGGTGCTTCCAGGACATAATTCTTCTGTGCAGCAATGAGGATAATCCTCAAGTTATGGACCCAGTCCGTGTAATTGCTACCATCATCTTTCAACTTTGCTTTCTCAAGGAACGCATTAAAATTCAACTGAACAACAGCACGGGCCTTTTATCTACAATCATACATAAACAAGCAAGATACTATCAGGTACTAAGTTCATGATAAATTTAGGTTCAATTAATCATATTACTTAAAGAACTCCCACTTAGATAGACATCCCTCTAATTCTCTAAGTGATTACGTGATCCAAATCAACTAAACCATGTCCGATCATCACATGAGATGGAGTAGTTTCATTGGTGAACATCACTATGTTGATCATATCTACTATATGATTCACGCTCGACCTTTTGGTCCCCGTTTTCCGAGGCCATATCTGTATATGCTTGGCTCGTCAAGTATAACCTGAGTATTCCGCGTGTGCAACTGTTTTGCACCCGTTGTATTTGAACGTAGAGCCTATCACACCCGATCATCACGTGGTGTCTCAGCACGAAGAACTTTCGCAACGATGCATACTCAGGGAGAACACTTCTTGATAAGGCCCATATACCTCCTCTCCTTGTCCTATTTGGACCAAGGGGGGGAGGGGCGCGCGGCCCATCTATGGCCACCTCTCCTCTCTTCCACTAAGGCCCGCTAAGGCCCATATACCTCCCGGGGGGTTCCGGTAACCTCCCGGCAATCCGGTAAATTCCCGATTTCACCCGGAACACTTCCGATATCCAAACATAGGCTTCCAATATATCAATCTTTATGTCTCGACCATTTCGAGACTCCTCGTCATGTCCGTGATCACATCGGGACTCCGAACAACCTTCGGTACATCAAAATGCATAAACTCATAATATAACTGTCATCGTAACCTTAAGCGTGCGGACCCTACGGGTTCGAGAACAATGTAGACATGACCGAGACACGTCTCCGATCAATAACCAATAGCAGAACCTGGATGCTCATATTGGCTCCTACATATTCTACGAAGATCTTTTATCGGTCAGACCGCATAACAACATACGTTGTTCCCTTTGTCATCGGTATGTTACTTGCCCGAGATTCGATCGTCGGTATCCTATACCTAGTTCAATCTCGTTACCGGCAAGTCTCTTTACTCGTTCTGTAATACATCATCCCGCAACTAACTCATTAGTTGCAATGCTTGCAAGGCTTAAGTGATGTGCATTACCGAGAGGGCCCAGAGATACCTCTCCGACAATCGGAGTGACAAATCCTAATCTCGAAATACGCCAACCCAACATGTACCTTTGGAGACACCTGTAGAGCTCCTTTATAATCACCCAGTTACGTTGTGACGTTTGGTAGCACACAAAGTGTTCCTCTGGCAAACAGGAGTTGCATAATCTCATAGTCATAGGAACATGTATAAGTCATGAAGAAAGCAATAGCAACATACTAAACGATCGGGTGCTAAGCTAATGGAATGGGTCATGTCAATCAGATCATTCAACTAATGATATGATCCCGTTAATCAAATAACAACTCTTTGTCCATGGTTAGGAAACATAACCATCTTTGATCAACGAGCTAGTCAAGTAGAGGCATACTAGTGACACTCTGTTTGTCTATGTATTCACACATGTATTATGTTTCCGGTTAATACAATTCTAGCATGAATAATAAACTTTTATCATGATATAAGGAAATAAATAATAACTTTATTATTGCCTCTAGGGCATATTTCCTTCAAATCCCTAGTTAATCTCTAAGGCCCATGCATGTGTACAGAAAGTGGTGGGAAGTGTGCGAAGTTTAGTACCATACTGCTATAGTAAGAAAAGTGAGACCTCTTTATAAGGGCTGGTCCATCACTTGCTATTGGGAGCTTGGGAATAGGAGCCATGCATGCGCACTCCTCCTCTTCCGTCGCCCGCCTCGCCTCGCCACGCCTTGCCTCATCATGACACGGGCGCGCGCACCGCAAGTTATGGGAATGAGCCGAGTTGAAGCTTATTTTGCCGGTCAGGAATGGTTAATTAATTCATATTAATTAACGAGTCGCTTACTGTTGGGGATATAACTACTGGGTATGACCCATCCAGGAGGGGCCGGGTCGTACCACTGACGGCTTAAGATGAGAAGGCCCAAGAGGATGATGAAGACGGTGGTCCATAGAGCAAGCTTATTGAAATCCCGAGACCCGGAGGTGACTTGAGGCCCATGGGTATGAACCGCCATATGTTTAACTTGTATTTTAAGACAAGCTTAGTTGATCACCGAGCCGGACACGTTGTGTATGAGCCGGCCGGGACTCTATAAGCCACCGGGCATCAAGCTATGTATATAAAGGGGTGACCAGGCGGCGGGTTGACTCAAGTAACAATCAATTGAGGGCTAGGTCAAGCGTATTCGCTCCTTGGTCATCGAAACCCAAGCAATACCACCTAAAGCAGGAGTAGGCTTTTACCTCGTTGAGGGGGGCCGAACCTGGGTAAACTCTTCGTGTCCTTTGTCCCGTTTAACCCCTTCAAGCTAACTACGTTGTGATGGCTCCACATCTAAGTCCTTTTGCTAGGGCATCTGTCGTGCTAAATCCACGACAGTTGGCACCCACAGTAGGGCTAGCGCACGGTGGTTTTGAGTTCTTGAAGGGCAGCTTCGCAGGGATCAAGGGATGCACCGTGGGCCGGGTGACCAAGAGTCGTCGCGGTAAGCTCTACATTGATGACGCTGGCTGGGGCCCCGAGGCCGGCTCGATTGAGTACGGATACCGGGTCCCCTTCGGAGGAATCCACGTCTTCATCAGCAAGATCGGCAAGACAGGGCCTGAGCCGGACACCTGCACCAACATCATTGAGATGGCTCAGCGCGCACGACCCGCCAAGGTTCAAGCCGCCATGAAGCGCGCCTTTGTTGGTTTCATCCATGGGGTGGATCTTGAGGAAGGATCTGTGTCCAAAGGAGAGACGGTAATCCGCTCCGATGGTGAGTCTTCAACCGATGAGACCGATTCAATGTATCAACTGCAGAATGGCAAGCTTCGGGGCTGTTCTGATAGTGACAGTATTCTGGACCCCTATGAGCCGCCGAATAGGGTTGCAATCTTCATGGCTGGCACACAACCGGTGCTCGGTTCAACGACCGTCGTAGCTATGACCTCCAGCTCAACGGCTGCGGCGATGGCTGGTGCTAGCGGCTCTACGCGCCCGCCGGCCAAGGTTTTGACTGAGCTGTTGGATGATTTGATGACTGTAATGGGGGAAGAGGTAACCCCGGAGACTCAAGCACATCATAAAGCGGATGTTGCAAAACTGCGTGATGGGATAGCTCAAGCCAAGGAAGAGCTTGCTGCTGAAAACGCTAGCATGGCGACTGACCGAGCCGCCTTGGACGCGCAATCACAGCGCATACAGGCCAAGTTGTTCCGGCTCACTTTGGATCAGAATGCTTCAAACATTGTTATGAGGAGGAGGCACCAGAGTCGCTTACCTACGGAGTATGATGCAAGAAACCTTTTTAACACACCTGGGGTAGGGACCAGTAATCTGCCCGTGGTGAACCGGGCCATCGAGGCACCTGCAGCCGGAGTGCCAGTTTAGCCACGAGCTGCAGACCTGCCTTGTTCGAATTTGACTCCGCCTCAGCATGTTCCGATGCCGACGGGTCATTATTCTAACCCTCTGGATAATATGATCATCACGGCTACATGATTGGTGGCTCTCCCTGTTCAAGACGAGTCACCAGCTGCGATGGAGATACAGAGAGCCGGAGAGCTTCTTCAGATGTCGGTGGCACAGCGTGCGGCTTATTTATACAGTCATGAACGGATTCATTCAACCCCGCATCCAAGCCTGAGTTATAGCAGACATGTTGACTCGCTAGCAGTATCGAGCAGTGAGCGGCACCACAACCAGCTTCGTAGACCTGACCCAGCGCATTCTGGCAATGATGCTCAGGATTTGGTGGAGCAGGGCAGGGCGCGGTGCGAGGCCGAGCTGGTGGCTCAACAACAATCTCCGATTTACCCATTGGCATTTGTAGAGGCAGGAGTGACCTCTAGAACCCTTGGTGTGTCGTGTTTAGTGCCGGCTCTACGCGACGAGCGCTTGCCTAAGGATTTCAAGGGCCCCCGCAAGGTGCCAAACTACACTGCGGATCAGCCCCCAGAAGCCTGGATTGAGATCTAGGAGATGGCCATGGAGATGTTGGATGTTAGTGATGCTGTGTGTGCTAAGTATTTTACCATGATGTTAGATGGGTCGACTCATACTTGGTTGAAAGGGTTGCCCGCTAACTCCATCGGGTCATGTTTTATTCAAAATTTTAAAGACACATGCAAGCAACCTATGTCAATTCTGGATTTAGATTCTTGCGTCCAAGGTGAGGGCGAGTCAACAACCAATTGGGTGTGCTGGATCTCGGCCGTTATACACACATCGGACAGTATGAACGCAGGATCAGCAGTCCTAATGTTGGAGAAGAATTGTCGTTTCCTTCCCCTTAAGCAGAAACTAGGGCGGCTTAAGGGCCACTGCAATGATATGGGGGAGCTCATGGCGGCTCTCGTTAAATACGCGGACTCTGATAGTACGAAAGACCCTGAGTCTGATGAGGAGAAGGCTAGTAAGGGGAAGAAGAGTGGCAGTGCAAAGGGACAACAACATAACACGGTGGGTCAAGGTGGCAACGGTAAGCGCAAAGCCGACAACGGTTTAGACTTTGTGGCTAACACCAATATGCAGAACAATAGTCAGCGTCATAAGGGAAATTCACCCCGGCTTGGAGGGCCAAAGTTCAACCTCGAGGCGATGATGAACCAGCCTTGCCCAAAGCACGACACACAAGAAAAGCCGACCAATCATCTATGGAAGGACTGCTTCATCATGAGGGAGTATAGAAATTCCAATTTTTTCCAGAATAACCATGACCCGAATGGCGGCTCAGGATCCGGCTCTGACAGACCTGCCTTTGGAGGTGGCGGTTCAAACTCCGGTTTTCAGGTCCAAGGCAATCAAGGTGGTTTTAATCAGCAATCTGGTCAAGGGAATCGGCAACAACAGTCTGGTTATCAGAGTAATCCAAAGCATCTGAATAGTGGTCAGTATCATGTGTTTACCACAAGTTTATGCAAACGAGACTAGAAGGTTCATAAGCGGGCGGTGAATGCGGTTGAGCCGGCAGTCCGTCGATACTTGCGATGGTATGTACATGCTATTGTATGGAGCCATGAGGATCACCCGCCCCAGGTTGACAATCTGGGTCAGTTGGCTTTGGTGGTTGCGCCTCAGGTTGGAGGGTACAAGTTCACTAAAGTGCTCATGGATGGAGACAGTAGCATCAATACCCTTTATTATGATACTTTTCGCCATATGAATTTGACTAATAAGGATCTTAAGCCGTCCTCTACTATTTTTCATGGAGTGGTGCGTGGTAAGTCGGCGTACCCAGTGGGTAAGATATCTTTGGAAGTGGCTTTTGGATATAATCATGATTTCAAAGTGAGACACTGACTTTTGAAGTGGTCAAGATCAAGAGCCCTTATCACGCTCTGTTTGGACGGTCGACTTATGCTAAATTCATGGGACGACCTTGTTATGTTTATCTGCAGCTTAAGATGCCGGGTCATAAGGGTACCATCACTGTACATGGCAACGGGAAGATAGCTTGGAGTGTGAAGAGGGCGATGTCGCTTAAGCTGAGTGTGCCTGTTCAACAGAAGAGTTGAAGTTCTACAAAGATAATGTTGACCCGACAGGTATGACTCCTTTGAAAAAGCCAACCACAGAGCATGACCCGTTGTTAAAGTTTAAGTTGGCAGATGACACTAAGCTGGTTGACTTTGTTCCTGGTGATTCATCCAAGGAGTTCACTATCAGTGCTAATATGGATCTGAAATAGGAAAGCGCGCTCATCGAGTTCATCCGTGAGAACTCGGACATCTTTGCATGGAAGCCTTCAAACATGCCAGGTGTACCGATGGAACTTGCTGAGCACACTCTTAATGTTGATCAAGCAATTTCTTCGTTGTTTTAATGAAGAGAGGCGTAAGGCCATTGGTGAAGAAGTGGCTCGGCTCTTGGCGGTTGGGTTCATCATTGAAGTTTTTCATCCTGAATGGTTGGCTAATCCGATTCTGGTACTTAAGAAAAATGGCACTTGGCGCATGTGTGTGGATTACACATACCTTAATAAGGTATGTCCGACTGATCCTTTTGCTCTCCCTCGTATTGATCAGATCATTGATGCTATGGCGGGTTGTGAACGCTTGAGTTTTTTGGATGCTTATTCTGGGTATCATCAGATCAAGATGGCGGTTAAGGACCAGGAGAAGACAACTTTCATCACTCCCTTTGGAGCCTTCTGCTACGTATCTATGCTTTTTTGGTTCAAGAGTGCCCAGGTGACTTATCAGAGGTGTGTTCAAAATTGCCTGCATGGCCAGATTGGATGAAATGTTCATGCTTATGTGGATGATATTGTTGTGAAGTCCAGGAAGAAGGAGACCTTGATAGATGATTTGAAAGAGACCTTTGACAATCTCCGGGTATACAAGATGATGATTAACCCGACCAAGTGTGTCTTTGGTGTGCCAGCAGGCAAGCTCTTGGGTTTTTTGGTTTCTTAAAGAGGCATTGAAGCTAACCCGGAGAAAATCAAGGCTATCACTTCTTTGTCTAAGACGGTGTGTATTAATGATGTCTAGTGTCTGGCGGGTCGTATTGCGGCCTTAAGCCGGTTTATAAGCCGGTTGGGCGAAAAGGCCATCCCTCTGTATCAGATGATGAAGAAAATAGACCACTTTGTCTGGAGTGATGTTGCCGATCAGGCGTTTGAGGCATTGAAAAAATAGTTGGCTGAGCCGCCGATCCTTGCAACTCCTATTAATAAGGAGCCCTTATTGTTATATGTGGCTGCTAATAGCCAAGCTGTCAGTGTGGCAATTTTTGTGGAACCGAAGGAAGCAGGTAAGGAATATCCGCTTCAGCGGCCGGTTTATTATATCAGTGAAGTACTCATTGAATCCAAGCAGGGGTATCCACATTGGCAGAAACTAGTGTATGGAGTGTTCATGGCTAGTCGTAAGCTGAAGCAATATTTCTTTGGTCATCCCATCACTATGGTTAGTTCTGCTCCTTTGAGGGATATTATTCAAAATAGAGAAGCCACAAGTCGGGTTGCCAAGTGGGCTATTGAGGTTGGACCCCATGGTTTGAAGTATATGCCTCAGACAGCCATCAAGTCTCAAGCACTTGTGGATTTCATCAATGACTGGACAGAGTTGCAGATGCCCGAGGAGAAGCCGGATAGCACATATTGGACTATTCACTTTGATGGATCCAGGCAGTTGGAAGGCTCGGGGGCTGGAGTTATTTTGACTTCCCCACGAGGTGATAAATTTTGTTATGTCTTAAGGTTGATGTTCCCTTGTACTAACAATGCAACTGAGTATGAAGCCCTGCTCCATGGTCTTCGGATGGCTAAGGATATGAATTTGAGCCGGGTGAGGTGCTTTGGCGACTCAGATTTGGTGGCTCAACAAGTGTCAGGAACTTGGGATTCCAAAGATCCACTCATGGAGGCTTATCATCGAGAGGTTGATGCTATTGCTGGTCATCTCAAAGGTTATCAAGTGGAACATGTTGATCACAGGAAAAATGAGCCGGCTTCTGCTTTAAGCCGGCTAGGATCCCAGCGTAAGCCGGTACCGCCTAACATTTTTCTTGATATTTTGCATAATCCTTCGGTTAAACTGCCTACGGAGGAAGATCTTGCTATTTCTGACCCGAAGGCACACCTGGTGGCGGCTCCTCATGCTATTCGTGATTGGACAGTTCCATATTTGGCTTATATGACCAGGGGTGAGTTACCTGAAGATGAAGTTTTGGCCAGGCAGGTAACCCGACGATCTAAGTCAATGACTATTGTCAATGGAGAGTTGCACCGATGTAGTGTCACAGGGGCGTTTCAACGTTGTGTTTCTCCTGAAGAGGGCCATGAGGTTCTACCAGAAATTCATGAAGGAGATTGTGGCCATCTGTAATGCCCAAGATGCAGCTATATCTCCCACGTGTTGAGGCACGACTTAGAGGCATAACCACATTTTGGTTTTGCCGCAAGAAGGGTCATCTTCACACAATCCCATGTAATGAACAAGAAAGGGATAAATAATTGGCTTACAATCGCCACGTCACACAATGATCAAAATAATTCATACATCATTCAGAGCACACACATAGTCTGACTACGGACAGAACCAAAAGAAAAGACGACAACCCCAAATGCTAAATCCCGATCATCCCAACTGGGCGCCACTACTGATCATCAGGAAACGAAACATAGTAACGACCAAGGTCCTCGTCAAACTCCCACTTGAGATCAGTTGCATCACGTGCATCGGTATCATCGGCACATGCAACTGTTTTGGTAGTATATGTGAGTCACGAGGACTCAGCAATCTCAAAACCCACGAGATCAAGACTAGTTAAGCTTATGGGTAGGATATGGTTATGAGGTGGAGCTGCAGCAAGCGCTAAGAAAATATGGTGGCTAACATACGAGTACAAGAGTAAGATGAGAAACTATGCAACGGTCGTAAACTAGAAGTGATCAAGAAGTGATCCTGAACTACTTACGTTCAAACATAACCCCACCGTGTTCTCTTCCCGAACTTCATCGAAAACAGACCATCACGGTTACACACACGGTTGGCGTCTTTTAGTTAAGTCAAGTGTCAAGTTCTCTACAACCGGATATTAACAAATTCCCATATGCCACATAACCGCGGGCACGGCTCTCGAAAGTTTATTCCCTGTAGGGGTGTCCCAACTTAGCCCATCACAAGCTCTCACGATCAACGAAGGATATTCCTTCTCCCGGAACAACCCGATCAGACTTGGAACTCCGGTTACAAGACATTTCGACAATGGTAAAACAAGTCCAGCAATACCTCCCGATGGACCGACCTAGCCTGATAGGAGTAGCGCGATCTCGTTCTCAGGGTACACCGGATGAGCTATGCGTACATGTATATACCAAATACCCGGTACCCCAAGTTGCCTTGGGGCGGCCCCGCAAAGTGCTCTAGTTTGGACCAACACTCATGAGGAGCACTGGCCCGGGGGTTGATTAAGTCCACGGGGTCTGGAAAGTCCCGATGCAAGTTTTTAGTTGTTATTAGGCAAATGGTAAAGCCAAGGTTGGGCCTTGCTGGAGGAGTTTTATTCAAAGCAAATTGTCAAGGGGGTCGCATAACCCCAACCGCGTAAGGAACGCAAAATCAAGAAACATAACACCGGTATGACGGAAACTAGGGCGGCAAGAGTGGAACAAAACACCGAGCAAAAGGCCAAGACTTCCACCCTTTGCCAAGTATATAGATGCATTTAATTAAATAAGAGATATTGTGATATCCCAACATATCCATGTTTCAACATGGAACAACCTGCAAGGCACCTGCAACTAGCAATGCTATAAGAGGGGCTGAGCAAAAGTGGTAACATAGCCAAACAACGGTTTGCTAGGAAGGTGGGTTAGAGTCTTGACATGGCAATATGGGAGGCATGATAAACAAGTGGTAGGTAGAGCGACATAGTGATAGAACAAACAACTAGCAAGCAAAGATAGAAGTGATATCGGGGGTAATGATCATCTTGCCTGTAAAGTTCTCAGAGTTGTCGAAAGCTTGCTCCTCGTAAACGACTCAACAGGATCCTCGTTCACGAACTCGTCTCCCGGCTCTACCCAAATCAAGAACACAAGCAATGGAACAACAATCAATCATGGTGCAATGCACAAGCAACATGATGCAAGACATGGCATGGAATGCAAGGTATGATATGCAAGGCATATGGGTACTCCGGAAGGGAAAAGATGATCAAGGCATCAACTTGGAAAACCAAGCATGTCACTAGAAAGGTTGAGTGATTTCGGTTGAAATTAATATAAGGATCACCGGAAATGGATGCACGGTTTGCAAATGATGAGCAAAATACGAATGATGCAAAACTGCGCTTAACAACATCATATCACTTAGGATGCAACATGAAACTATGCTACAAAACCTCAACATAGCAGCAAAGCACATGGCAATAAAGCACAGGTGAATCTCTACAAATCATGAACACTGAGCTCTTACTAGAACTCACTAGAACAAGCCAAAAATAGCATGGCAAAAATGCAAATGATAACAGTTTCACAGACAGTGAATACAAAACATGGTATAAACATCATCAAGTAGCAATGTTTAGATCTAGCAAACAACATGCTATAGGAACATAACATGGCAAACAACGGCATGACAAGCTAGTTCTAAAGTCAAAGAACAAAACTCCCTTAGTGACCTTTAGCCAAAGATGCACAGAAAATGAGGTAGCACCCATGCAAACATGGCAAGTGATATGATCAGTTTCAGACTTGGAAGAAAAAACATGGCATGGCAGAAACAGATTCATGATAGCAACTTTGCAAGCTCATGCCACTCACCACAAAGCATTACATGGCATCACAAGGTGACCAACAGTAAGAATACACAATTATGAAGCTAAACATGGCAAGAGCAAGTTCGTAGGGTGCATGGATCACTAGCAACAATCTGCCATCAACAATATTTAGCAAAAGTAAAACATGGTAATGACAAGCTACACTACTCCATAATTACAACCAGAGGCATGAATGGCTAGATCATAACTATATCTTCAAAACACTCTTACTGAACTACCTCAAAATATGCATGAATCTACTTGAGGCAACAAGACAACATAGCAACATAATGTAAGAGGAAAGGACTTAGCAAAAATACAAAGTGTGTGAAATCAACAACATCATGTGGCCTACTTTGCATGCTTGTGCTAGTAACCAAATAGCTCATAAAAAACAAGGTTTGCACCACTGTAAAGATGGCATGGAGATGTTCCTAAAACATGTATACATGATGCTCATAGGATGCACACACAAAATGCAATGAAAATGACAAATCAGCAAGTTATGATGAATTCCAGCAAACAACATCATATAGCACTTTTGCAATGAAGATTAAGGCATCAATATGGACAGTAACATGCATGCAATTGACACTAGCATGAAGAGCATCACAAGACGAACATTTTGATATATCACACACCCAATTCGGATCACCATGCACAAAGATATAGCAGGTCAAATATGCACACATGATATGATGAAATTCACAGACTTAGACGAAATTTGAGAAAAAACACAGAGGCTCACTTTGGGCCAAGCGGCCAGAGGGTGAGGCAGGTCGAGGCGGATCTAGGCTGCGGCCCACCTTGGCAAGGGTTTGGGCTTGCTCGGGCGCTCGTCCCCTCGTGCCCGAGGCAGACGCGGCGATGGCGAAGAATGACGGCGGGGTGGCGCTCCGGCAAGGGTGCGAAAGCCGAGGACGACGACGAGGGGTCACGGGAGCCTGCTCCGGCCGGGATCTGCCTAGATCCGGACGCGGGGCGGTGGCGTGGCGAGCTCGGGCGGCGCACGGGGCGATGAAGGCGGCGGCCGGCAACGGGGTAGGCGCGATGAGGTGTGGGAGGTCCGGCGCGGTGGGGCACGGCGGCGCGCCAGCGCGGGACA